>NC_138374.1:28000381-28207207 GCF_054177405.1 Leptonychotes weddellii | reverse complement strand
CCTATCTGTTCTTTGGCACCAGAAGTTATAGTTGTTATTGGTCTAGACTGTATCACATTTTCAGAAACTGTGGAATTAGCTTGCAGCAGAGTACCAGATGGAAATGGTATTTGTTTCACTCCATTTTGAATTTCTGCCTGAATTAGCTCTTGTTTCAATTCTTCAATTTCTTTCTTTAATTTAGCATTTTCAACTCGAAGTTTCTTCTCTTCTCTCAAAGTTGCCTGCAAAATTGCTTTCTCCTTAAGAAGAGCAACTTGCTGCTTTAGATAGTCAATAATTTGATCTGCTTCTGCACCCTTCTGTTCCAGTCTCTTCAGAACAGCACCATTAGTTGCCATTTTTGCCAAGAAACGGCAGAAAATCATGAATCGGTGGACAGAGCAACCTGGGGAGCCACACTCGGGGGAACCACTACTCTTAACCCATTATTTCTGTTATGTTATATAAAGGTACAATCTGATTCCTTTCTTCTTTTCCCCTCCTTTTTCTCTTAATGAACCATAAGAAACAGCAAGATGGCCAAGATTTTTAAATTGTTTTTCATTGAGTTGATCAGCAGTATTTGAGGTAATAAATCAGAAAAGTATTTTTTTAATACTGGTAAAAGGTGATAACATTTTAAATATTTATGTATAGGTATATTTGAATTTTCTGTGTGTATAATTAGTGAGTTCTACCTTCATAAAAGAACCAGCAAGTAGTTATTGTGGCAATGTGAAATAATTACAAAGGTGTTCTTCTTTTGAAATATTATGTTATGGCCTTTTTCTTTAGTGATAATGGTGTTCTCGGTGAGGATTTTCCTTCTTCAGAAACTTAGCTTGAGGGGTGGCTGGGGGGCTCAGACAGTTAAGCGTCTGCCTTCAGCTCAGGTCATGATCCCAGGGTCCTGGGATCGAGCCCCGCGTCGGGCTCCCTGCTGGGCGGGGAGCCTGCTTCTCCCTCTCCCTCTGCCTGCTGCTTCCCCTGCTTGTACACTCTCTCTCTGTCAAAAATAAAAATAAAATCTTTAAAAAAACAAAACAAAAAAAAAACTTAGCTTGAGAAACCTATGATCTCAGTTGATATTCAGAAACATGCTATTTAGGTTAATCTAGAATGCTGTGGAAATTTTGAAACAATTTGACCTTTTATTGGGAAAGGTGCCTTTGTAAAAATGGGATTTGGGCATTTATGTAAGGAGGTATTTGGGATTTTGTAAAATGATAAGAGAACCTGTGAGTTTCCATTCTTTCATTGGTTATTTCTAGTGTTGTCTGTTTTGTATTGTTCTTGAATGTGCTCTGAATTTGTATTGAATGTTGATGATGGACAAAAAGGCAAATGCTTCTTTTAAATTTGTCATTGACACTCTTTCCTCAGCATCCCTTCAGTAATAACCCAGGGATCCTTGAGGACTGGAAGAATACACTATCGTTTTTTCAGCAACATATTGATATTACATTACCATAGGGAATATTATTGTAATATGGATTTTTCTTCATCCTTTCAGGATTTGAAAGTATTCTTGAAGGGCTGTTTGGACCTGCATTATTAAAAGATCTCAGTTTATTTAAAGGTATTCAAGTTTTTTTTTTCTTTTGGTATTTCAAATTCTTCCTGGTGACATATGTGATACTTTTGTGATTTAAGCCTCCGTCTCCTTCTTTTTATTCAATTTTATGTGAGTTAAAGCTGTATCCCTGTAAGCATCTTTTTGTGTTTAGTTGATAATGCAAATATATGTATTAATAAGGTATATTAACTAGTGAGCAGTTATTAAGAATTTTAAGACAAATAAGAAATCTGTCTACCCCTTAGGGTTTTGTTTTTGTTAAAATAAATATTTTTGATCTCATTTGTTTCCTGAAAAATTCCTTTTCGTGACTGTTAATTTAGTATTCCAACTATTTTTGCAGACTGTGAACCTGAAAACATTTCTGATTGGACTTTTGATGAAAATTGTCTATTCTGTTGCTTGAGAAGAGATAAAGTAAAGGTAACCAAAAAACTTGTGGAACTTATCTAGCGTGGTATTTTATAGTTGTTATTTTTTCAAAATTTGATTACTTTGTTGGAGGATTTGTAGGAAAAGGAAGGCATGATTCCATATTTATTTATAAAAGATTTGATAGTAACTCAGTTTTGCTATTTAGACTGTTTCTTGTGTGTTGATTAGCCTATTGAGAAATCTGTATCCCAACATGCATTCCTTTATTTATACAGTTACTAGGCAGAATAATTAGCTAGATCTCAAACTGTTGGGTGTATTTTAAATATGAAATATATGATAATTCAAGCAATGGGAGTCATTTGTACAAAAAGCAGTAACATGGATCTGGATCAAGTAGTTACTAATTCATGAAGATTTATGACAAACTATGGTTTATGCTTTAGTATAAGATGTTTCTTCATACTATTTGAGCATGAATGCTGTTTATATTCAGTTGTAGAAATTGGCTGTACTTTTGGGTTTCTGTTTTTATTGCTTTGTGTTAAACATAAATGGAGTTTTGGTTTAGAAACATTAATTGTTGGAAATATTTATTAATAATGGTTTCCTGTCTTATGTTTCTTTTTATGGTACTTCTGTTCCCTGTTTTGTTTAATTTTATTTTTTTTTAAGTAGGCTCCACGTCTAGCGTGGATCCCAGTGCAGGGCTTGAACTCATGACCCTGAGATCAAGACCTGAGCTAATATCAGGAGTCAGATGCTTAACCGACTGAGCCACCCAGGTGCCCCTGTTCCCTGTTTTAAAGCTTTGGAAACATTTTTAATTCCTTCCTCCCCCTTATACACTTCTAACAGGATCATTGGCCAGGTTCTATAAATTCTTCCCTCATATGGAGTTTCATTTTTTCTTTCCACAGTCATTACCATAGTTCATACCGTTAGCATTATTTCTGGACTACTGAAATAACATGATTGGTCTCTTTTAGTTTACTTCAGTCTTTTAAACACTGCTACAAGTTTAAACTCCTTCCCCCCAACCCTCACCCCTCAAATAGTGTGAAAACGTCATTGCACACACACTCAGTTTCCAGCGACCTTTTTCATTGTATTCTGGATTTTTAGCCTAATGTTCTGTGCCTCAGTACTCTCCACAGGTCAGTCCACTTCTCTTTCTAATGCTGCCCTCTTTCTAATGTTGCTTCTATACAGTTTTTTTTTTTTTTCCAGCTAAACTAGTGCAATCATTTGTAGTAAACAACATGCTTTTACTACTTAGACTGTAGCATTGCATACCAATTGTTCTTTATAGCTTGAAATTCCCCTGCCCTTACTCTTAGCTTAAGCTTCCACCCTCCTGTCAGTGTCAGTTGTATTCAGCCCTTCACACTGTTGTAGTATCTGTAACAATTATTTTTCAATTAATAGTCTGCCTTATTTTGTTCCTGTTTCTCGATGTTTGTGTCTTATGTTCTTAACTACATTGTCAACCTCTGAAGGCTATGAACCATGTTGTGTATTCTTTGTTACCCCTCCTTGTAACCACTGTACCATTATTTACCATTGTTGGCAAGTTGCTTTAAAATCTGAAAGCCAATTTAAGAGCTTTTCAGTATTCTTTTATGGCTTCCTTTTGTTGCTTACTGCATGAAAGTTGTTATTGTGACTATCGAGGATGGTCTGTTATCATTGAATTAATGTGGAGAGTGTTTTGAAATTTAATGTGGTTTGAGAAAGACCATAAATTAAGCAAGTATCAGTGAAGTTGAAGTTGTTCATTTTAAACTGTGTGTGTGTGCATGCATATGCATGCATGTTGTGACTATTGAGCAAGTCATTTAATTGGCATTTTGGTGGAATAGAAGGAGCAACTATTAATTACCTCTTTTAGGGTAGGATTGGGAGGAAAGCCCTTCTGTGTTCAGTAATTGAGTACAGTATATTCTTGTAGTATGATTGAGTTTTCCATTGCTATATGAGGGTAAAATATTGTATGAATATTTTTAGAAGACAGAAATAGCAAGGCATGGAACCATGTAGCATTTAAAACAGCTGTTATTGTTTTAGCTCCTCAATTTCTATTTGCTTTTCTAATTAGAAAGAATATTTCCATTTGACAATTTAGCTAGTTCTGGGAAAGCTGATATTTTCCATTAGACACTTCACTATCTTTGGAATTTATTTTTTTCAGAGACAGCCATAACATCTATTGCGGAAAATAGGAAAAAAGAGAGCTTATTAGAAGATGTAAATTGTCAAGTATGTCTCTCTGGTTGTGTTAGACTTAAAGTGATTGAACTGAAACTTTTTGAAGGCACTTGGAGCATCTCATCTGAGAAGGACTAGAATGTGGAAGTAAATATATCCAGTGGGTTGAATTTTGTACTTTTTAAGGCTGGCTTAAAAGAGTCCAAAAAAGGAAGAAATCTCTGCAGAGTATGGTACTAGCCAGTAGGTGGCAGCATAGAGCATGATAGTGGAATCTTGAGTTTGAGGGTGGTGGCATGATGAGATATCCAGGTATTTGGAAAAGCTGTTAGAAATATTGGTCTGATGGTTGGGAAAGAAATGGAGGTTATGCATATTTTTTCATTTTGGACTTTCAGTAGATACCGAAGCTGTTAAAGTAAATGCATACTGTTTGCTTATATTTACTTTATAAAATATGTAGGTAAAAAATACAAAGTAGTCTCTGTTTCACCTAGAGATTAGTAAAACAATTGTTGGTCTACTCTTCAAGATTCTATAGTGGTTAGAAAGCATAAATTTTTTTTTTTTAAGATTTTATTTATTTATTTGACAGAGCGAGAGAGAGAGAGAGACACAGCGAGAGAGGGAACACAAGCAGGGGGAGTGGGAGAGGGAGAAGCAGGCTTCCTGCTGAGCAGGGAGTCCGATGTGGGACTCGATCCCAGGACCCTGGGCTCATAACCTGAGCTGAAGGCAGACGCTTAGCAACTGAGCCACCCACGTGCCCCAGAAAACACAATTTTTAAGGGATAGGAAAGTAACATTTTTTTGAACATGTACTATGTGCCAGTTACTTTTATTTGTTCCCATTTAAATCCTCACAACAGTTGTATAAAGTTGGTTAAAGGCATACCAGTTTTATTTTATTTTTTATTTTTTTAAAGATTTTACTTATTTATTTGACAGACAGCGAGAGAGGGAACACAAGCAGGGGGAGTGGGAGAGGAAGAAGCAGGCTTCCTGCCCAGCAGGGAGCCTGATGCGGGGCTTGATCCCAGGGTCCTGGGATCAAGACCTGGGCTGAAGGCAGATGCGCTTAACGACTGAACCACCCAGGCGCCCCAGCATACCAGTTTTAAAAATAAGAAGTTGGAAGAGTTGCAGAGACTATTATAGGCAACTTCACATGGCTGGAATTTGATCCATGTTTTTAGAATACATGCATTTTGATAACATAACTAGGAACAGTGTCACACGAAGTGGAGAGCAGGAATTAAAGTAGAACTTGGAATGATTCAGTTTGAAAGAGAGAAGAGAGATAGAGTGTAGATGGACATGAGTGTATTTGAAATAGCCAATCTCAGCTGTGCCTAGGAATCTACTAGTGAGTACCTACTTCACTGGCTGCCTTCTTTCTTTTTTTTAATTTTTATTTATTTATTTATTTTTTAAAAGATTTTATTTATTTGAGAGAGACTGAGAGAGAGAGCACATGAGAGGGGGGAGGGTTGGGAGGGTCAGAGGGAGAAGCAGACTCCCTGCCAAGCAGGGAGCCCGATGCGGGACTTGATCCAGGGACTCCAGGATCATGACCTGAGCCCAAAGGCAGTCGCTTAACCAGC
Source organism: Leptonychotes weddellii (assembly GCF_054177405.1). Taxonomy (NCBI): domain Eukaryota; kingdom Metazoa; phylum Chordata; class Mammalia; order Carnivora; family Phocidae; genus Leptonychotes; species Leptonychotes weddellii. Next base: position 28,201,462 of record NC_138374.1, on the reverse strand, counting down.
TGAGCCACCCAGGTGCCCTACCTTCTTTCTTTTCTGTTTGTTGGGCACATACTAGGCACTCTGTAAAATATTTACTAAATGAGTACCTTTACTAAATAAGGCTTAGTAAACTTGATTATATTAATTAATAACTAACTTTTGAGTGCTTACATGTGACAAGCATAAACCCACAGTTATCTGTTTATTCACTCATGAAGCTTTTATACTTTTTAGCTTATTTTTTGAAATAATATTAGACTTATAAAACAATTGCAAAAACAATAAAAGGAGTTATTGTATATCCTTTACCCAAACTTTCCAAACGTTAGCATTTTATGTAACCACAATACAATTATAAAAATCAAGAAATTAACATTGGTGCCATATTATTTAATCTGTAAATCTTTCCCAGCTAGCCAGTAGTCTCAGTAATGTTATGTTTCTGGTCCAGGATCCAGTCTAGGATCACACTTTTTATTTAGTTGTCATGTATTCTTAGTCTCCTTTAGTTTGGAATAGTATTTTTTGCTTTGCCTTTCATAAATTTTGAAGAATACTGACTTTGGTTTGTAGAATGTTCCCTCGATTTAGGTTTGTGTGATGATTCCTCATGATTTATTTTAGGTTATGCATTTTTGGCAAGAATTCCACAGAATGATGTATCATCCTTAGTGCACCCTATCAGGAAGCATACGGTGATGTTTACCTTGATCAGTTAGTTAAGATGATGTCTGCCAGTTTTCTCTATTGTAAGGTTTCAGTTTTTCCCCCTTTCATACTTAATAGATACCTTGTGGAGAGGTACTTTGAAATTTTGTAAATATCTTTCTCATCATATATTAATTTTAGCAGCCATTGATGAATGTTGCTTAAAAAAATTACTACCTAGAGTTTACCAAATGATGATTTTCTATTATTCTGCTTCTATTAGTTGGAATTCTACTCTTGAGGAAGAGCTTTCCCATCTCTAGGGGCACCTGGGTGGCTCAGTGGTTGGGCTTCTGCCTTCGGCTCAGGTCATGATCCCAGGCTCCTGGGATCGAGCCCCGCATTGGGCTCCCTGCTCAGCGGGAAGCCTGCTTCTCCCTCTCCTGCGCCCCCTGCTTGTGTTCCCTCTCTCACTGTGTCTTTCTCTGTCAAATAACTAAATAAAAATCTTAAAAAAAAAAAAAAAATCTAGCTTAAAAAAAAAAAGTTTTCCCATCTTTGTATATATGTATTTCTTTGTTTACCTATCAATATGGAATCATGGATTCTTATTCTATGGATTATAATTCATTACAATCATTTTTTTTTTATTTTGTAGTTCAGATTGTCCTAGATTTGGCCATTAAGAGCTCTTGCAAGTTGGTTCCTCATCTTTTTTTTGACATGTTTCTATAATTTTTTTTAATAGCACTTCTTTTCTTTTTGGCACCAAAATGTCCCAGACTTATCTTTGCTTTCTCTGTCTCAACTCTGTATTTCTCCAAGGAACCTTATTTTCTTTTATTTAGAGAATTGTAGTAGAAAGCAAGGTCTAGGCACTAGGTGTCTTTATTGGTACTAGAGGGTCATTACCTCTAGGTCTCCTCAGTTGTCTGAGCTAGGAAATACGTATTTTTACTTAAATTTGTGTACATATACATCAGTATGTTTAAGCTACTAAAAACCATCTTGTGAGGCTTTTAGTAATTGTGTTGATAGTATGAAGAGTTGATCCAGTAGTAGTGAGAGGGTGTTGGAGAGAGAGGAAGAATAAAAAATTGCTTTCGGCAATTTTTGTCCCTAAAAATGGACTCATTCTAAGTGATAAATAAATCTATGCTATGGCTATGCTTGTTTGGCTGAGATAGAGTAGAGATAGCTCTTGTAGAGTAAAGAGCATGGATGTTTTACTAACTAGGGATGATGGGAGATAAGGTGTTATACCAAAATCTAAAAATAATTGTGCTCTAAGGAAGTTTGTTATAAGACTGTTAGTAAGTTTAGTATTTGACTAGCATTTTAGGACAGTGTTTTAAGAAGACAGGACTTGAGCTGCATTTTTGAAAAATACATAAGCAGAGATGAGAGGGGCATATCCTAGGTGGAGCAGAACATTTATTTTTGGATATAACCAGAGATAAGTTTAGAGCCAGATCATACAGATACCCTTCATTGCCCAGCTAACTGAGAAACCATGTAACGAGATTCTTTTCATATTTATCATTAGTCTTTCATGTTGCATTTAGTCTGAACATAATTTCTTCTGGTTCATGAGTATACATTAATTAGAAGTTTAGATACATCTTTTTAACATTTTACTTTTTGCTATTTTAGGACATTGAAAGTTTATAGTAAGAGCATATGGTGATCTTGTTACTATTTTGTCATCATATTCCACAACATGTATTTATGTCCAGTATGTTAGTTTGGGTATATTCAGTGCTGCTTGATATAACTTGTCTGTCATCTTGTCCCAGAGCACCACAGATCATTAAGTATTCACAGTATGTACTATATGAAAAGAACAGTGGAAAAAATGTATTAATATAGTGCATATCTATTAGGGATGAGGAAGAAACAAATATGAGAAGTTTAAAGGTTACTTATTTATGAGATTTAAATAGATACAGGGCAGAGTTAAATGGATACCACAAGTTAGTACATGATGAATTAATTGCTCCATTAACTCTGCAGATTTAAATTGTGAGACTTAACCTTGTACTTCCAGAGACCTTTTATATAGATTATTTTAAAAGATTAAGGAAAACCACTTGTCTCAGTGAATCAGTGCTCAGTCCAGGATCCCATTAAATATTGAAGTGGGTTTTTTTGAACTCCTACTTACATGTGGATTTTTCCCTAAAACAAATATAAGGTTTCAATAAACTATTAATCAGTGGTTAGCTCTATTGTGTTAAGTTTTATGTGGTCAGAGTTAACCAACAGACTAATCATCTGGCACATTTATTAAATGTCTGGATCTGTGGTAGGCCAGGGAGTATATCCAAAGAAGTAAAACACTGATTCCTCCTTATGGACTGTTGGTGAGGCCATGGGTAGCTAATGCAATTAAAGGAGATTTAAATTAGGGAGAGTTAAATCATCCATTGGACATGCCCAGAACCAAAGCTCTAATGTAGGTAGGAAACATTGAGAGTAAAATCCCTTCCTTCATTCTAGTATATAATATTCGAAAAGATAGTGGATAATAGAAGAAAATTTAAGTACTAAAGCACTTGAGAGGTGAAGTGGATGACACTTAATCAAGGAGATAGAACGCATCCTGAACCTTAAAAGGCTTTGTGTTTTAGAGTGATTGGTTGGTGTAGTCATTTTTAGGTTGTAATGCAGAGGAATTTATAGTGAGAAAATTATAGAAAGCTCTTGTAATAACCCAGAAAATGATCCTGAATTAGGGTTGTTGCTGTGAAGGTATATAAGGAAGGTATGTATGTAAGGAATCTAGAATAAAGTGTTGAAACTTAGTGATTACATGAGTTTATAAATAAGGGAGAGCGAAATGATACTGACAGTAAGCTTTCCAAGCCAGGATGACTTAGCATGGTGAATTAATAGAAGTTGAGAAATGAGAAGGGGAAAGATGTGGTGGCCAATTTTTATACCAAGGATAATGAGGTTATTAGCTGAAAGCAGTTTGTGGTGAAAGTGAACATTTAATTGGAAGTGTCCAATAGGTAAGAGTTGTGGAAAAGGAGTTGAAATAAGAGGTCTGAGCTGAATATATGTTTGTAGGGTTTCTGAATACATGTGGTGATTGGAATACTTGAGCAGATCAATCTTTGGTGAGGGATAAAATGCATATACTAAGAGCTGAAGACCTTCATTTTAGCAAGTAGAAGAATCAGATTGAAAGGAAGATAGAATCATAGAATAAATGAGTTGCCCATTGTGGATCAGATACCTCCCTGGCCCCATACTGTGTGATGAGTATGAGTTGTGTTTGTTGTACTAATATGGACTCCTGTGCTGTTTCCCCAAATGGGCTCTAAATGGATTGACAAGTACCCCCAGACATACTACAGTGGGCTTTGAGAGAATAACTTCTCAAGATTATTGGCTGTAGGAGCCAGACTGTAAGTCTGAAAAGGTTAATGAATAAGTGGCTGTTACGGGAATTAAGAAATAGATATAGTCTACTAGTTTGAAAAATTGTCACTGACAGGAATGATAGAACAAGACCAGAGAAAGAATGGGCATTTGGTTTAAATAAAGGTTTTGTGGGGAGGAGGAGAAAACTTATGTAATGTTTATACCCTTGGAAGAAAAGAAGCTGGAAGAAAGGAAGATATTAAGGTTATTAAAAGGTGGGAACAGGGGAACCTGGGTGGCTCAGTCGTTGAGCGTCTGCCTTCGGCTCAGGTCATGATCCCAGGATCCTGGGATTGAGCCCCGCATCGGGCTCCCTGCTCGGCGGGAAGCCTGCTTCTCCCTCCTCCACTCCCCCTGCTTGTGTTCCCTCTCTCGCTCTTTCTCTCTCTCAAATAAATAAATAAATAAATCTTAAAAAAAAAAGGTGGGACAGTTGAAGAAAGCAAGATTGTAAGAATCAACAAAGGGACGCCTGGGTGGCTCAGTCAGTTAAGTGTCTGCCTTTGGCTCAGCTCATGATCCCAGAGTCCTGGGATCGAATCCTGCATCGGGCTCCTTGCTGAGCGGGGAGCCTGCTTCTCCTTCTCCCTCTGCCCCTCCCCCTGCTTGTGCTTTCTCTCTGACAAATAAATAAAATCTTAAAAAAAAAAAAAATCGACAAAAAATTAGTTACTGAATAGTAATGGGAGATTCCTTTTGAAATAAGAATACAGTCAGTATAATTATAGGAGTTAACAGTTGGCAAGAAATAAATGAGGCAAGAATAAGTATAAGAACCCTGGCTAACTGACTTGCTCACACTGAGGGCAAAGAAAAGTGAGGAGTTCTCAGATACGAAGGTGATGTTTAAAAAAATAATAAGGGAGAAAATAGGCTATAGTAACTGTACTCCTCTCATTTGAACTGCTGCTTGCAGTTTTCTAGTTATACTAGCAAAAAAAAAAAAAAGATACTTTCAAGAAAATTAATAAGATTGCCTCTTCTGGCAGTGCTTTTTTTTTTTTTTAACCATTTCTTTGTTGTTTTTCTTTTTTCTTTTTCCAACTTTTTTTTTTTTTTTTTTAAGATTTTATTCATTTGAGACACAGAGATAGAGCATGAGCAGGGAGAGAGGCAGAGGGAGAGGGAGAAGCAGGCTCCCCGCTGCTCGATCCCAGGATCCTGGGATCATGACCTGAGCTGAACGCAGACCCTTAACCATCTGAGCCACCCAGGTGCCCCGTCCCTTTTTTTTTTTTTTTTTTTTTTAAGATTTCACCCATTTTTTGAGAGAGAGGGAACACAAGCGGGGGGGGAGCGGGGGGGAGAAGCAGGCTTCCCACCAAGCAGGGAGCCTGAGCCCAAGGCAGATGCTTAAGGACTGAGCACCCAGGCGCCCCTTCTTCTTTTTTTTTTTTTAAACAGAGATATAATTGACATATAACATTAGTTTCACATATATAACAATGATTCAGTATTTGTATATATTGCAGAATGATCACCACACAGTTACATAGTTAACATCCATCACCACATAGTTACAATTTTCTTTTTCTTGTGATGAGGACTTTTAAGATTTACTCTCTTAGCAATTTTCAAATATGTAATAAGGTATTATTAACTATAGTCACCATGCTGTACGTTACATCCCCAGGATTTATAAATGTAATTGGAATTTTGTGCCTTTTCCGTTGTGTGTAGATAGATAGACCACATTTTCTTTTCTTTCTTTTCTTTTTTTTTTTTTTAAAGATTTATTTATTTGAGAGAGACTGTGAGCACAGTGGGGAAGGGCAGAGGGAGAGGGAGAGAAAGTCTTTAGTGGACCCTGCACTGTATGGGGCTCATCCCATAACCCCAAGATCACAGTCTGAGCCGTTAACCAAGTGCTTAACTAGCTGCACCACCCAGGCACCCCTGGACCACATTTTCTTTATCCATTTCATCTGTCACTAGATGCATAGGTTGCTTCCATATCTTGGTTATTTTACATAATATTATAATGAACATAGGGGTGCATAAATCTTTTCAAATTAGTTTTTTTAATTTTCTTTGGACAAATACCTAGAAGTGGAATTGCTGGATCATATAGTTCTATGAAAAATTTTGGGGAGAACCTCCATACTGTTTTCCATAGTGGTTGCACCAGTTTACATTCCCACCAGTAGTGCATAAGGGTTCCCTTTTCTCCACGTCCTCACCAACACTTGTTTCTTGCCTTTTTGATAATAGTCATTCTAACAGGTGTGAGGTGATAACTCATTATAGTTCTGATTTTCATTCCCCTCATGGTTCATGATCTTTAGCATCTTTCATGTACCTGTTGCCCATTTGTATGTCTTTGGAGAAATGTCTATTCAGATCGTTTGCCCATTTTTTAATCAATTTCTTATCCCTTATCAGATATGTGATTTGCAGATATTTTCTCCCATTCAGCCAGTTGCCTTTTTACTTAGTTGATAGTTTCCTTTCTGAGCAGAAGCTTTATAGTTTGATGTAGCCTATTTGATAAAGCTTTTTTTTTTTTTTTTTTTTTTTTGCTTTTACTACCTTTACTCTTAGTGTTAAATCTATAAAATCATCCCAAAGACTGATGTCAGGGGACTTTACTGCCATATTTTCTTCTGGGAGTTTTATAGTTTCATGACTTATGTACAAGTCTTTAATCTGTTTTGAGACTTGTATGTATGGTGTAAGACAATGGTCTAGTTTCATTAATTTGTAATGTGGGCTGTTCATTTTTCCCAACACCATTTATTGGAGAGACTGCCCTTTCCCCATGGTACATTCTTGGCTCCTTTGTTGTAAATTAATTGCCTATATATGCATGGGTTTATTTCTGGGCTTTCTATTCTATTCCACTGATCTGTGTGTCTGTTTTTATGCCAATACCATATTGTTTTGTCCAGTTTTGTTCTCTTTTTCTCAGCAATGCATTTTTAAGTAGGAAGAAATTACTAAGTGAAGTCTAGATTTTAAAAAAATTTTATTTTTGTCAGTGTCATTTTCATTTTGTCAATGTAAAAACAGGTTTTTTTTTATTTAAATAGATCTTGAGCTACTTTTCAACTCTAAAATTTTAAGATTCTCTGAAAAATCTGTTTTTGAAATATTGCTTGAGGTTTGTTTTGGTTTGGTTTGGTTTTGGTTTATTGAGGAGAAGATTCTTAAAATTAAAGCCCTGAACAAGTTTAGAATGTTACTGGTTCTACAGAAATTTAGGTTAGAAAGAGTCATATTAGATGGAGCCCCCTCAGTGTTTCATTTGAATGTCTTGGGCTGAGTCAGTTTTTCATTTCTTTCTGGCCATGGGTGTAGGTCTTACTTCTTTTTTCTTTCATTTCTTATGAACTGGTATTTGCATATTAGGCTTTCTCTTTGTTTTTTCACCTCTTAGAGCATATTTGTTCTGCTTCTCTTCCCTATTCTTTATTTTATTTTATTTTATTTATTTATTCATTTATTTATTAAAGAGAGTTCACGAGCAAGGGAGAAGGGGAGGAGTGAAAGAGGAGGGAGAGAATCTAGAGCAAGACCCTGCGCTAAGTGCAGAGCCTGATGCGCTTCCCCTATTCTTTATTAGATTTCTGTCCTTTTTGAAATTGTTTGCATTTAGATTGTGCCTTTTATATTTCTTTTTTTTTTTTGTAATGTTTACTGTCTTAACCGTTTTTAAGTGTACAGTTCAGTAGTGTTAAGTATATTCACAATTTTTTTGGTAACCAATCTCCAGAATTCATCTTACAATTGCAACTATATCCATTAAATAACTCCCCATTTCCCCTTCTCCCAGCCCCTGGCAATCGCTATTCTATTTTTTGTGCTTGACTTTGACTGCTGTGGGTACCTCATATAAGTGAAGTCATGCGGTATTTGTCATTCCCTGACTGGCTTACTTATTTTACTTAGTGTAACATCTTCAAGGTTTGCTGTGTTGCAACATGTCAGAAATTTTTTCTTTTTTAAGGCAGAATAATATCCTACTGTGTGTATATACCACATTTTGTTTCTCTACTCATCCAACAATGGACATTTGGGTTTGTTCCACCAGTAGTAGACACTTGGATGCTTCCGCCTTTTGTAAATAATGCCGTTGTGAACATTGGTGTACAAATATTTCTTCAAGACCGTGCTTTCAGTTCTTTTGGGTATATGCCCAAAAGTGGAATTGCTGGATCATGTGGTAGTTCTATTTTTAATTTTTTGAGGGACCACCAAACTCTTTTTCCACATCAGCTGCACCATCTTAACATTCTTACCAATAGGGCATAAAAATTCTAATTTATCCACATCCTATCCAACACTGGTTATTTCCTGTTTATTTGTTGTTTTTTTATAGTAGCCATTCTAATTTATGTGAAGTGGTATCTCATTGTAGTTTGATTTACATTCCCTTATGTGATGTTGAGCATCTCTTCATGTGCTTGTTGGCCATTTGTACATGTTCTTTGGAGAAATGTCTATCAAGTCTTTCTTTGCCCATTTTTAAATCGAGTTAGGTTTTTGTTGTTGAGTTCTAGGAGTTCTTTCTAAATATTAAGCCCTTATCAGAATTGATTTGCATGTATTTTCTCCTGTTTTGTAGGTTACCTTTTTACACTCTTGACTGTGTCCTTTAATGGATGGAAGCTTTTAAAATTTTGATGTCCAATTTATCTATTTTTGCCTTTGTTGCTTGTTCTTTTGATTTCATTTAAAAAAATCATTACCAAATCCAGTGTTATGAAGCCTTTCCCCCCTTTGTTTTCTTTTAAGGGTTTATAGTTTTAAGTCTTTGATCCATTTTGAGTTAATTTTTGTGTTTGCTATAAGGTAAGAATCCATTTTCATGCTTTTGCATGTGGGTATCCATTTTTCCTACACCATTTGTTGAACAGAGTGTCTTTTCTACCACTAAGTGGTCTTGGCACTCTTGTCAGAATTCAGATATGTGAGGGTTTATATCTGGTCACTCTCTCTCTCTCTCTTTTTTTTTTTTTTTAAGATTTTATTTATTTATTTGAGACAGAGAGAATGAGAGACAGAGGGCATGAGAGGGAGGAGGGTCAGAGGGAGAAGCAGACTCCCTGCCGAGCAGGGAGCCCGATGCGGAACTCGATCCCGGGACTCCAGGATCATGACCTGAGCCGAAGGCAGTCGCTTAACCAACTGAGCCACCCAGGCGCCCCACTCTCTCTTTTTTTTTAAGATTTTATTTATTTGAGAGAGAGAGCCCATGTGAGTGTGGGGGAGGGGCAGAAGGAGAGAGGGAGAAGCAGACTCCCCACTGAGCAGGGAGCCCAGTGGGGCTCAATCCCAGGAACCCGAGATCATGACCTGAGCCAAAGGCAGACACTTAACTGGCTGAGCCACCTAGGTACCCCTGGGCTCTCTCTTTTATTCCATTAATTGACGTGTCTGTCTTTATGCTAGTACCATATTGTTTTTTTGTATTTTTTTTAAAGATTTTATTTATTTGTCAGAGAGAGAGAGCACACAAGCAGGGGGAGCGACAGGCCAAGGGAGAAGCAGGCTCCCTGCCGAGCAAGGAGCCCGATGTGGGACTCGGTCCCAGGACCCTGGGATCACGACCTGAGCCGAAGGCAGACGCTTAATCAACTGAGCCACCCAGGCATCCAAGGGCCGTATTGTTTTGATTACTGTAGCTTTGTAATATGTTTTGAAATTAGGAAATGTGATACCTCCAACTTTCTTTTTCAGGATTGTTTTGGCTCTTTGGGGCCCTTGAGTTTCCATAGGAATTTTAGGATGGATTTTTTGTATTTCTGCAAAAAATTGCATTGGCATTTTGATGATGGTTATGTTTTAAATCTGTAGATCGTTTGGGTAGTATTGACATCTTAACAATATTAAGTCTGCTTTTTTTCTTTCTTTCAAAAAATTTTGTCAATTCCTTATTTCTAAAGTTAAAATCAGTAGCTATGTATTTCACTTTTATTATGTCAAAAGTACCAGCTACTGTGGTTGAAATAAAGGTACTGTGAATGATTAAAAAGTAGTTTTAGCCACAGATGCTATTTTCAAGAAATTTATAGTCTAGTGGAAGAGTTGAGGTAAGAAATATGTATACACACACAAATAATTATTTTTTTAAGATTTTATTTGTCAGAGCGAGCGAGCACAATCAGGGGAGTGGCAGGCAGAGGGAGAAGCAGGCTCCCCACTGAGCAAGGAGCCTGATGTGGGACTCGATCCAGGACCCTGGGATCATGAGCTGAGCCGAAGGCAGACTCTCAATCGACTGAGCCACCTAGGTGTCCCCACACACAAATAATTATAATACAGGTTATAAAACTAGTAGTGTCAGAGTAGTATAGATAATGTGCTGTAAGAGTTCAGAAAAAGGCAAGATTACCCTTAGCTTATTATTGCCCCAAATATGCAGTTGGATATCCTTTTGTTTATAATGGTCTTGGGCATCTAGGGACATCCATAGTCATTATGGAGAACAGATTGAAATTCAGAAGTTTTCTGATTGAGTTGTGGATGAGAATGGGGATAGTATAAACTGAATTTTCAGCCAGTGGAAGGATATAATAAACCCTTGCTGTTGACTGTGGAGGTGGTTTGCATTTCTTTTAATATTTTTAATGACTGTACATGTATAAGGGAAGGAAAGCTGTAACTGCAAATGCTGAGTATAGATATTGGTGAATTGAGTGTAGTGGTAATAACAGTCGTTTGCCACTTAAATTTTAGGCTTAATTTCCATGAAAAGTAGTAACAATTAGATACACTGATAAGAGTCATTCATGGTAGGTTTGTTGTATATTTTGAATACCATATTTAATTCCTGATGTGTTGTCAAACTTCAAACTTTGTTTTTTCCTATTCTTTAACTTGATGGTTTGCTGAACAAAATTGACATATAGTAAAATTGTATTAAGCACAGCAATTTTTATTTTGTTAGTGTAAAAAGCAATAATTTACATGAAGTAAGGTTTCTTTTTAGATAACTGACCTTAAAGAGTATGAGCATTTAAAATGGTGGAGCCATTTTCCTTAAGACTTGCTGGCATTTAAAATAATGAGATGTAGGAGAGTGGCATTTAAATCAATGAGTTGCATCTTGTCAGCTCTTTTTAGTTCATTGCTTGAAATGTCAGTAAGCTATGGGTAGCAGACATGGCTGTAGCTACAGGCCCATGATCTACTGGGGTAGGCTTGCTAATGTAATTATTAAAAACTTTGCATGCATGCACGTGCTTCTAATTCCCAGGTTTTCTATACCATATTGTATGAATTTTTAAAAAAAAAAATCATTTAAATTTGGAGAACACATGTACAGAGCAAGGAATGGTCTTGAATTTAGATAGGGATGGTTCTAAAATGTTACTCACTCACTCCTGAACTCTAGGCCATCTTACCTTTTCCAAGTGAAATTTGTCATTATTTATTCCATTTCCTTTCCTGAAGTGTTACCTTTCATAAAGAAAATCAGCAACTATGTAAGTGTCCTTCCCCATTCTTACCCTCCAAAACACCAAAACTTGTAAGGTGACAAATGTTAGAGTTAGGAAAGAAACTTGAGGAAATGTTAATCTTTATATTTTGTTTAAAGTTTAATCTTATTAACTATTGCCCTAAGAACGAACTTCCATGCTGACATACTTTTGTTGCTTTATTCAATAATGTCCTTGCTATTTCAGGGACTAGTGGAACTACTTTTGTTACAGTTCTTGGAGAAATCTAATAATTCTGTCGGGTCAGCAAACTATGGCTTGTCTCCAAGTCCAGCCCACAGCCTGTTTTTGCAATGCCTACAGGATAAAGAGTTGGTTTTTAAAAAAGGGGTGGAGGGAGATGCAATAGAGACTGTATATATCCTTCAAATACTAAGATATTTACTATCTGGCCCTTGATAGAAAATGTCTTCCTCTCTTTTGAACATCTTCATCAAGTTATTGAGATATTAAGAGAACCCTGAAAGTTGTTAACTTCCATATCTTATCATTCTCTTTGCTTTTCTTCTGTGTATTGGAGCAACTGGTAACACAAACAGATACAATTTAATGGCAGGACAGCTGGGGTTATGAAGGAGAGGATGGGAGCGAGACAGGGAGATCTTGCCCACCCTACCCTTTTTTTTTTTTTTTTTTACCTTTTTCCTTTGAAATAATTTCACTTAAAAAATTTTTTTATTGGGCACCTGAGTGGCTCAGTTGGTTAAGCGACTGCCGTCGGCTCAGGTCATGATCCTGGAGTCCTGGGATCGAGTCCCACATTGGGCTCCCTGCTCAGCAGGGAGTCTGCTTCTCCCTCTGACCCTCTTACCTCTTGTGCTATCTCTCATTCTCTGTCACTCAAATAAATAAATAAAATTAAAAAAAAATTTTTTTTTTTTAATTAAGTAGGCTCCATGCCCAGTGTGGAGCCCAGTGTGGGGTTTGAACTCATGACCCTGACAGATCATGACCTGAGCTGAGATCAAGAGTTGGATGCTTAACCAGTTGAGCTACCCAGGCACCCTAGAAATAATTTCACATTTATAGAAAAGTTGTAAGAATAGTATAAACACTTTTTTTTTTAAGATTTTATTTATTTGAGAGAGAGCGAGTGAGAGGGAAAGTACAAACGGGGAGGGAGGGGTGGCGGAGGGAGAGGGAGAAGCAGACTCCTCTCCAGGATCATGACCTGAGCCGAAGGCAGACGCTTAACTGACTGAGCCACCCAGCTGCCCAAGAATAGTATAAAAACTTCTAAATACCCTTCACCTAGATTTACCAGTTGTTAACATTTTGCCACGTTTGCTTTACTATTCATTCTCATTCTTTCTCCCTCAGAGATACTACATAAAACATACACAGATTTTCCTGAACCATATCAGAAGTTACAGACATCATACCCCTCATACCTGTCTATTCCTCAATATTTCCTTGTATATTTCCCTATTTCCTAAGAATAAGGGTATCCATTTACTAAACTACACAGTACATTTACCAAAAATCAAGCAGGTTAACTTCAGTACGGTATTTAATCTGTGACTGTCATTCAAATTTTACCAGTTGTCCCAGTGACTTTATAGGTTTGTTTGTTTTTTTTTTACCCCCTCCTTTAGTTCAAAATTCAATTTAGGATCATTAAGTTTGATTTTCTACTCTTTAGTCTCCTTTAATCTAGAATGGTTCTTCAGACTTATTTATTTAAATTCAATTTAGTTAACATATACTATTAGTTTCAGGGGTAGAATTTAGTGATTCATCAGTTGCATAGAACACCCAGTGCTCATTACATCAAGTGCCCTCCTTAATGCCCATCACCCAATTATCCCATTCCCCCCACCCACCTCTCCTCCAGCAACCCTCCTTTTGTTTCCTATAGTCTCTTATGATTTGCCTCCTTCTTTGGTTTCATCTTATTTTATTTTTCCAGATTTACCTTTTTTAAAAAGATTTTATTTATTTATTTGACAGAGAGAGAGCGTGAGAGCACAAGCAGGGGGAGTGGCAGGCAAAGGCAGAGGGAGAAGCAGACTCCCCACAGAGCAGGGGAAGCCTGATGTGGGACTTGATCCCAGGACCCTGGGATCATGACCTGAGCCAAAGGCAGTTGCTTAACCAACTGAGCCACCCAGGCGCCCCAGATTTACTTATTTTTAATGATACTGACATTTTGGAAGAGTACTGGTCGTTTGTTTTGTAGAATGTCTTTCAATTTAGGTTTTGTGATGTTTCTTCATGATAAAATTCATGTCATGATCTTTTAGTAGGAGTATTAAATAAGTGATACTGTATCCTTGTCAGTGTATCACATCATAAAACACAATTTTAGCTTAGTAGGTGGTGTTTACTCTGATCACTTGACAAGGTTGATGTTCACTAGGTTTCTCCACTGAAGTGGTTCTTTTTCCTCCTTGTAATTAATAAGTAATTTGTGAAGAGGTACTTTGAGACTATGTAAATATCTCTTCTTTAGTAAACTTTCATCCACTTTAGTTTTGGTATTGGTGGTAATCTCTTGCTGGAATCAGTTATTTTTTTGCTGACTTAGAAATTGTTATTTTTCTATTATTCCTCTACATTTTTTAGTTCACTTTATACTGTGAAGAAGAGCTTTCCCATTCCCTCTGTCAGTTTGGAGTTAAAATATTTAGTTCGTTCAAATATATCATCCAGTGTCCTAGATTTGATTAGTGGGACCCCCTTCAAGCCACCTACTATGTCCTTCTGACATGTCCCCATCATTTTTTGAGCACTTTAATACTTTCTGGTACAGCAAGATATTCTACGTTGAACTTGTCTTTTCCCTGCTCCAGTACTGGTATTTTTTCCAGTATTTTTTTGGAGGAGGGGTAGATCTGGTTCCTTTGGTGATGCACGTATCCCTTTTTTGGCCAGTCTGCATACAACTTCATTAACAAAGACCAGCTTTTGGGCAAGACTCAGCCTCCTTATCTTGATTTATATCTTAAGATATAGCAAAAATAGTGAAAAATAGTGAAATGTCAACAATTCATAGTGACTGACAGTAGTATATCCAGATTACTGTGCAAAAAGTAGATGGCAAGTAAAAAGTACTGTTTTTTAACCTAAAAGTATGCTTGCTTGCATAGAAGGATATTTATATGAGATTTTGAAAATAAGTGTCACATTTCTTCATGATTCTAAAAATGTACGTAAGGATTGTTTGTTTGATTTCAAGTGCCAGAAATCAGTGATATGTTCAGTATCTTGTGTCTTTAACCGTGAACCTATTTTTAATGAGGTAATATTTATATACAGTAAAATTAATCCATTTAAGAGTTCAGATTAATAGATTTTGGTAAATGTATACAATTGTATAACTACCAGCACAGTCAAGGTCAGGACAGTTCCCTCACCCTAAAAAGCTTTCTCATGTTCCTTTGTTAGTCATTCCCTTTTCCTGGACCCTCCAACTCAGTCACTCTAGTTTTACCTCTTCTAGGTAGATTTTTATATAATAAGAATCATATAGTATGTAGTCTTTTATATTTGATCCTTTCATTTAGTATAATTTTTTTGATATTTATTATTTTTGCATATACTCTTGTTCCTTTTTATTGCTTAGTAGGTCTCCATAGCATATATCTGCAACTGTTTCTCAGTTCACTTTTTTATGGACTTTTGAATGTTTCCAGATGTTGGCTATTAGACTTACTCACATATAAGCCTTTGGACATATATTTTCATCTCTCTCGGATAAATACCTAGAATTGGAATTATTGGGTAGTATTATAATTGTATATTTAACCTTGTACTTCCATATGGTTCAATTTAATTTAACCATTTTGTGATTCCATCAGCAATGTATAGGAGTTCTAATGTTCCTCATTTTGCCAACATTTGATATTGTAAGTTTTTTTTAACTTTAAACATTCTGGTGGATCTGTAGTGGTGTCTCACTATGATTTTAATTTTCATTTCCTTGTTGATTAGTGATGTTGAACATCTTTATACATATGTAAAACATTTGTTTGAATCTTGTCTCCATTTTTAAAAACTTAAGTGGTACTAGTTCTTTATACAGTCTATATAAGACTTCTTGTCATTTTTTTCTTTTAAAATTCATGTTTTTATCAAGAAAATCTCGTGCTTTCTTTTAGCTTATTAGTGTTGACTCTTATATTTTGATATCTGATCCATTTCTAGTTAATTTTTCTGTATAGTGTGACTTAAGTGTTGAGGTTTATTATTTTTCGTAAGATAACCCAGTTATTCTAACACCATTTGTTGAGAAGACCTTCTTTTCCCCTATTAAATTCCTTGGCATCTTTGTTGCATCAGTTGACAATATACCTGTGGGTATATTTCTGGACTCTGTTATTTGCCATTGAACTATATTATCTATTTTTACACCAATACCAGTTTTTTGATTAGTGTATCTTTATGTCTGAAAATCAAATAGTACTAGTTCTCCAACTTTGTTTTTCTTTTTCAGACTTGTTCTGCTAATCTAGGTCTTTCTACATAAATTTTAGAATCAATATATCAATTTTTCAAAAAGCCTTTTAGAATTTTGATTTAGGATTGCATTGAATCTCTAGAGCAATTTTGAGAGAATTACCATATTAGCAACATCGAGTCTTCCAGTTTATGATCATAGTTTATATCATCTTTATATCTTCTTTAATTTCCCTCAGAAGTGTTTTGTAGTATTGCTTCCCTTCAGCCTGAAGAATTTCCTTTAAGCATTTCTAGTAGTACAAAGAGATAGCAACTCTGAAGTTGTAGGGAAAAGTATAAGCTGCTTATTTGAAAACATCTTTTGGATATTTGTTTTATTGCCACTCCCAAAAAGATAATAAAAGATAATAAGAGTATATTATATGGATTGTGTAGGTAGAGATAACCAAGAGCTTAATAAAGAACTTGAGGTCTTTTCTGTTGAAGATCCCAACCCACTGGGTATTAAGTCTCCTTTCCTCCTTTGGGTGATGGATCATCATACCACACAGTGTTGACGGCTTCTGCAGCTCTCTCTTCCTTTACCTCTCCTTATCACCTTCACAGCTCCCTTAAAAGAAATTACCTTATATTGGAAAATTGACACAAACTTGTGAGGCTATCAGAAAACATAGCAATTGAAGATACATGACCTACACTTTCCCTGAAAGCTGTGTACAAAATTAACTTTTACACACACACACACATATTTTTCATTTATGCCAGCACTAGCAGTTAGAAAATAAAGGAAACATCCTTTTCACCATAATGACAATAAAAATGTAAAATAATAAATAATGTGGGAACTATGTGAATAAACAACAAAATTTTAATTGAGATCCATTAAAGCTTACTTGGATAAATGTAAAGCAGCTCCTGAAAAAGAAGACTGAATATTTTTAAGGATGTTACATTCTTCCTGAAATACTTTCTAAGTATAATGCTCTTCAGATCAAAACCACAATGTCTTCTTTGGGGAGCTGGTGGTAGTGGGAAAAGAGTTGACTAAGTTATTTTAAATATAATCTGAAAGAATAAAGCTAGAATGGCCAAGACATTTTGGAAAATATGAATAATGAATAGGAATTTGCCTTCCCAAATACTAAGACTTACTATAAACACATAATAATTTTTAAAATATGATACCAATGATGCTTTTTTCAGTTCTTTATTAAGGAGAGAGCTTTTAAAAAACATGACTACTCCCTACTGCAGAGCTACAGAATCTAACTCTTTGACAGTATATTCTAGGCATATATGCTTTTAAGAAGCTCACAGTAGAAAAAGAAAGGAAGCAGCAGCAGCTCAGAGTAGATTCTGATATGACAGAATCACCTGTGGCTATGAGTAAACCAGTCTAGGAGGACCAATTCCTGAATTCTGAAGGAAACCAGGGGATATAAGTTCCAATTTATATCTCCAACTTTATTCCTATTATGTTCTGAGCCAACAACTTGTTCTTTAATAACTAGGGATAATAACTGTGGTTTTTTTATTTACAGAAAAGTATGTCACATCATTTTGTTATTTTTTTGCTATACCATACGTAGTGACTCCTTTTAAAATTCAGATATGAGGGAGGGGAAATGACATGAATTTACTCTTTTTGTATCTCCTAGCTATTGTGTTAACTTCATTAGCTCTGTGTCATATGAACTTTTTTGTTCTTGTTGGTTCATTTTGGTGTATAGTGTAATATGTACAGTGAGGGAGGATGACCCATATTTTGTTTGTACATCATTGCTATAAATTTTTTAAGATTTTATTTATTTGAGAGAGAGAGCTTTATTTATTTGAGAGAGAGAGAGAGCACGCGGGCAGGGAGCAGAGGGAGAGGGAGGGAGAAAGAATCTCAGGCCGACTTTGTGCTGATCACAGAGCCTAATGCAGGCTCGATACCATGACCTGAGCTGAAACCAAGAGTTGGACATTTAACCAACGGAGCCACCCCAGAGCCCCACATCGCTGCTATAAATTTTTAACTTGGTGACTAGATGCAGTTGAAAAAAGTATGTGATGTTATGTTATATTTTTCATCTTTGGCTATTATTCTGGATAAAAATAAGCAAAATAACCATTTGGTGAAAATTATTTTAAAACAGCCACTTAAACTCTGGAAATAACTGTCTTAAGGGCATACAGCAAACGGAGAATCTTTGTTCAAAAAAAATCTACTAAATCTCAGTAAGAACAATGGGACTCTGGCATTTGACCCATGACCCACTCCCACCCACCTCACTGAGCTCAGCTTGAGGGAAGCTCTACTCTGAGCAGGAGGAGCAGACTATGGGCTTCTCTCATACCTTCTAGCTTCTTGTTGCAGATACTTTCTTCCAGGCAGCTGAGGTCGAAAAGCCTCGTGCTCCTTTCATTCACTCACCCGTTACTCATCTACTCCAGGCGCAGCAGATTGAGAATACTGAGCTTTGGGCCAGACATCATTCATAAGGCAGAAGTTCTATGCCAGGAGAGGCAGGTCATCCAGCACCCCCTCTCATAAAGCACAGATGTCACTCTGAGAGAAGTTGGTTATTGTTCCAGCCCCCAGTTTCTGTGCAGTGTCACAAAGGTTCTTCCAAAGGGAAAGGCAGGCTTTGAGAACAGAGAACTCTATAGCTCTCTTAAGGGAACTGACTTTATCTGGAACAGAGCTTACAAAAAGTTGTTGTTGAATATGATGAAGATTTTTGTGGTGAATAATTGAGGCTGGTAGCTCTGTAATACTAGTAGCAACAAGTGAAATGTCAGACCAGTTAGAATTTTTACCAGAAAAGAGAGAACCAGAAAAAAAAGATAGCTAAAAGAGCCCTCCTGGGATTGGAGTAAGCCTCAAAGACTGGCAAACAGACCTAGCCCCTGCAAAGAGACTCCACTCTTACTGGAACAGAGAGTGGTACAATTTATGCACTGTGGTGTGGCAGAAACACACCAGTGAAATAAATTAGTAGAGGCTAGCAGCTGGATGTGTGATACCGCTACAGGCAGATCAGCAAGAAGCTTCTAAAGGGAAGACCTGAGAAAGAAACTGCCAGAGAGTCTAACTGAATGCACAGTCATTCCTGGTGGACAGGGAGACTGCATGCTCAAGACAGCATCCCCTGAGAAGTGATATCAGAGGCTGCACAGTGCTAGTGAAATAGACTTCAGTGACGCTAGAGATAAAGAGGGACATTTTTTTTAATGATAAAAGGGTCATTCTGGGCACCTGGGTGGGTCAGATGGTTAAGTGTCTGCCTTCAGCTCAGGTCATGATCCCAGGATCCTGGGATCGAGTCCCACATCGGGCTCCCTGCTCCTTGGGAGCCTGCTTCTCCCTCTGCCTCTCTCTCTCTCTCCGTCTCTCATGAATAAATAAATAAAATCTTTAAAAAAAAAAAGGGGTCATTCTATCAGAAAGACATAATTATATCCTTACCTAACAACAGAGCCCCAAAATGCATGAAGCATAATGTGACAGAAGTGAGGGGAGAAATAGTTCAACAACAATAGTTGGATATGTTAATATTCCACTTTCAGTAATGGACAGAGCATCTAGGCAGAAGATCAACAAAGATGGAAGACTTGAAACAACACTATGTATCAACTAGACCTAACAAGATATTTATATAGAACACCCAAAAAAGAACAAAATACTCATTCTTAACTGTACATAGAACATTCTTCAGGAAAAGACTTTCTGCTAGGCCATAAAAAAATTAAAGGATTGCAGTCATATAAAATGTTTTCCCACTACAGAGGAATGATACTAGAAATCAATTACAGAGGAAGTATGAGGAATTCACAAACGTGGATATTAAATATCACTTCTAAATAATCAGTAGATCAAAGAAGAAATGACAAAGGAAATTAGAAAATATTTTGAGATGAATTAAAAACAAAGCCAAAACATACCAAAACTTATGAGATGTAGCCAACAGCACCTAGACCAGAATTTATAGCTGCAAATGCCTATATTTAAAAAGATTTCAGTTCAATACCCTGTCTTCCTTAAAAGACTAGAAAAAGAAGAGTATACTAAATCTAAAGCAAGTGGAAAGAAGGAAATAATGATTAGAGCAGAAATAAATGAAATAGTATAGAAAAGTAGAGAAATCAACAAAATCAAAGGTTGGCTCTTTGAAAAGAGCCAACAAAATTGATAAATGTCTTATCTAGGGCTGATCAAGAGAAAAAGACTCAAATTACTAAATCACAAATGATATAGGGGAAATTACTACTGACCTTACAGAAATAAAAAGAATTTAAGGGATAATGTATATATTAGCAGACTAGGTAATTTAGATGAAATAAGCAAATGCCGGGCGCCTGGGTGGCTCAGTTGGTTAAGCGACTGCCTTCGGCTCAGGTCATGATCCTGGAGTCCCTGGATCGAGTCCCACATCGGGCTCCCTGCTCGGCAGGGAGTCTGCTTCTCCCTCTGACCCTCCCCCCTCTCATGTGCTCTCTCTCTCATTCTCTCTGTCAAATAAATAAAATCTTTAAAAAAAAAAAAAAGAAATAAGCAAATGCCTAGAAATACACAAACTACTGAAACTGACATAAGAAGAAATAGAAAATCTGAACCAAGCTTTATTGTGGGATGAAATGTCTCCCCCACGCCACCCACCCCCCAAAAAAGACATGTTGAAATTCTTTTTTTTTTTTTTTAAAGATTTTGTTTATTTATTTATTTGACAGAGAGAGAGAAACAGCATGAGAAGGGGATAGGGTCAGAGGGAGAAGCAGGCTCCCCGCTGAGCCGGGAGCCCAATGTGGGACTCGATCCCAGGACTCCGGGATCATGGCCCGAGCCGAAGGCAGTCGCCTAACCAACTGAGCCACCCAGGCGCCCGACATGTTGAAGTTCTAATCCCTGGTACTTATGAACATGACCTTATTTGGAAATAGGATCTTTGCAAATTAATCAAGTTAAGATGAAGTTACACTGGATTAGAGTGGGTCCTAAATCCAATGACTGGTATCTTTATAAGAAGAGAGATTTGGAGACTGAGGCACACACAGGGAAGAAGGCCATGTAAAGATGGAAGTAGAAATTGGACTTAGGCTGTCACAAGCCAAGAAATGCCAAAGATTGTTGGAAACTACCAGAAGCTAGGAGAAAGCAGGGAAGGATTCTTTCAAAGAGCCTTCAGAAGGAGCATGGCTCTGTTGACACCTTGATTGCAGATTTCTAGATTCCAGAGCTGTGAGAGAATGAGTTTCTGTGGTTCTAAGCCACTCAGCTTGTGGTAATACATTACAATAGCCCTAGGAAATTAATGCAACCTAGAACAAGTAAAGAGATTGAATTTGTAATTTTATTTTATTTTTTTTTAAGATTTTATTTATTTATTTGACAGAGACAGTGAGAGAGGGAACACAAGCAGGGGGAGTCGGGAGGGAGAAACAGGCTTCCCACTGAGCAGGGAGCCCTATGTGGGGCTCGATCACAGGGCCCTGGGATCATGACCTGAGCCGAAGGCAGACGCCCAACGACTGAGCCACCCAGGCGCCCCTGAATTTGTAATTTTAAAACTTTAATCAAAGCCCATGGCCAGACATCTTCACTGGTGATTTCTATCAGATATTTTTGAAAGAATTAATACCAATTCTTCACAAACTTATCTAAAATATAGAGGAATATTTACTCACTCTGTGAGACCAGTATTATTTGAATACCAAAACCAGACAGAGAAGTCATGAGAAAAGGATACTTCAGACGAGTATCACTTATTTATACCAACAACAACAATAAAATTCTTTTTTTTTTTTTAAGATTTTATTTATTTATTTTAGAGACAGCACAAGAGGGGGGAGCGGGAGAGGGAGAAGCAGACTCCCCGCTGAGCAGGGAGCCCGATGTGGGACTCGATCCCGGGACTCCAGGATCATGACCTGAGCCGAAGGCAGTTGCTTAACCAACTGAGCCACCCAGGCGCCCCAAAATTCTTAACAAAATTATTAGCAAACCAAATCAAACAACATATGAAGACTGTTATACACCCTTACCAAGTGAGATTTATTTCAGGAATGCAAGGTTGGTTTACATTACAAAATCAATTAATCTAATGTAATACAATGCATTAATGGAATAAGTGATAGGAACCACATGATCATCACAATGGATGCCCTCCCCCAAAAGTGTTTGACCAAATTCAACACCTTTTCATGATAAAAACATGCAACACACTAGGAATAGAAGAGAAATTCCTTAGCCTAACTCACGAAAGTACATAGCTGTGGTGGAAAGTTGAACATTTTTCCCCCTAAAATTAGGGACAAGACAAGGTTGTCCACTCTCATTTCTGTGTATTGTATTATACCTGAGGCACTAGCCTTGGCAATTAGTAAAAAAAGAAACCAAAGTTACCCAGATTACAAAAAGTGTCTTTGTAGATGACATGATGTTGTATATGGAAAATCCTAAAGAATCTAACAGAACACTGTTAGAGTTAATAAGTTCAGCAAGGTTGTAGAATACAGCATTTTGAAAAAAAATGGGGGCGCCTGAGTGGCTCAGTCGGTTAAGCGTCTACCCTCAGCTCAGGTCACAATCCTAGGGTCCTGGGATCGAGTCCCACATCGGGCTTCTTGCTCAGCAGGGAGCCTGCTTCTCCCTCTGCCTCTCTCTTTCTCTCTCATGAATAAATAATAAATAAAATCTTTTAAAAAATAAAAAAAAAATGGTGGTATTTCTAGACAAATAACAATGAACAATCTGAACATGAAAATTAAGAAAACAGTTCCATTTACAGTAGCATCCAAAAGAATAAAATACTTAGGAATAATTTTAAGATGTTTAAGACTTGTACACTGTAAATTTAAAAAAATTGTTGAAATAAATTAAAGATCTAAATAAACAGGTATCTCATGTTCATGAATTGGAATACTTAATGTTATAAAAATGGCATTGCTTCCCAGAATGGCCTGCAGATTCAGTGCATTCTCTGTCAAGACCTCTACTACCTTCTTTGCAGAAATTGAGAATCTGATCTTAAAATTCGTATGAAAATTCAAGAGATGCATGAATAGCCAAAACAATCTTATAAAAGAAGAGAGGACTTAACACTTCCCAATTTCAGAACTTAACTACAAAACTACTGTGATCAACATACTGTGTTACTGGCTTACAGATGGGAAATGTAGATCAGTGGAATAGAATTGGGTGTTCAGAAGTAAATTTATGGCTAGTGATTCATTTTTTTTTTTCAAAGATTTTTTATTTCTTTATTAGAGAAGGAGTGAGTTGAGTGAGAGAGAGCACAAGCTGGGAGGAGAGGCAGAGAGAGAGGGAGAAGCTGACTACCTGCTGAGCAGGGAGGCTGATGTGGGACTTGATCCCAGGACCCTGGGATCATGACATGAGCCAAAGGCAGATGCTTAACCAACTGAGCCACCCAGGCTCCCCTGGCTAGTGATTCTTGACAAAGGAAGTTGGACCCCTTCTTATACCATACACAAAAGTTTACTTGAAATGGAACATATACCTAAAAGGAAGTTCTAAAACTATACATTTAGAAGAAAACATAGGAGTAGATCTTCATGACCTTGGGTTAGCCACTAGTTTTTTAGATATAATACCAAAAGCACAAACGACCAAAAAATTAGATAAATTGAAATTCATTAAAATTAAAAACTTTTGGGGGTGCCTGGGTGGCTTAGTTAAGCATCTGCCTTCAGCTCAGGTCATGATCCCGGGGTCCTGGGATCAAGTCCTGCGTCGGGGGGAGCCTGCTTGTCCCTCTGCCTGCTGCTCCCCCTGCTTGTGCTCGCTCTCTCTGTGTCAAATAAATAAATAAATAAATAAATAAAATCTTTTTTTTTTTTAATTTAAAACCTTTTTACTGCTAACAGTAGTAGCATAAATGAAGTGATAAGCTCACTGACGGTAGAAAATATTTGCAAATCTTACATCTGATAATGGACTTACATCCAGAATATATCAAAAATTCTTACAACTCAACATTAAAAAGGTAGATAGCCCAATTAAACACCAGGCAAACATATGAATAGACATTTCTCCAAAGAAGGTATTTAAATGACCAATTAGATGTTCAACATCAGTAGTCATTAGGGAAATATAAATCTGAACCATGAGGCACCACTTCTTGTGTACTAGAATGGATGTAATCAAAAGATAACAAGTGTTCATGAGTATGTGGAGAAGTTATGAGTCATATTCTCATTGCTGTTGAGAATATGAAATGGTGCACCTGCTTTGGAAGATGGTTTAGTACTTCCTCAGAATGGTAAACATAATTAAGACATGATCCAGAAATTCCACTCCTAAATATATATCCAGGAGAAACGAAAATATACATCCACACAAATATTAAAGGCAACGTTATTTGTATCATAGTAGCCAGAAAGTGGAAACCTAAATGGTCATAACTGATGATTGGATAAAATGTGCTGTATCCATACAATGGAATATTGTTTGGCACTAAAAAGGAAGAAGTACTGGTACATGCTACAACATGGTGAACCTTGAAAACATTATTTCAGGAGGAAGAAGTCAGTCTCTCTCTCTCTCTCTCTCTCTCACACACACACACACACACACACACACACACACACACAAATATTGCACAATTCCATTTATACGAAATATCCAGAATAAGCAAGTCCATAGAAACAAAAAGTAGTAACAGTGGTTGCCTAGGGTTGGGGCAAATAGGAGAATGGGGAATAGCTGTTAATGGGTACAGGGTTTACTTCTGGAGTACAGAAATGTTCTAAAGTTTATCATGGTGATGGTCCCACACCTCTGTGAACCTACCAAAAAGAAAACATTGAATTTTACATTTCAGATGGGTGACTTGTGTGGTATGTGGTATGTCTATTATGTCTTAGTAAAACTATTCAAAAACAAAACAAATAGGTGTGACTGTAATTAATATGAGCCAACTGAAAGCTATCTGTATGTTTCAGTGTCCAGGTTGATAAAATTGGTTAAAATTGTTTAATTCAAGAAAAAACAGGTAGCACCTCCCTTACTGAGTGCTATGTTAGTTGTTATGAGTTGATTTAGTAAGACAGTAGACTGAATGCAACATTAAACATGGTTGAAATATAGGTGTTCTGTGCTCGCTTCGGCAGCACATATACTAAAATTGGAATGATACAGAGAAGATTAGCATGGCCCCTGTGCAAGGATGACACACAAATTTGTGAAGCGTTCCATATTTTTGTGATGAGCACCGGGTGTTGTATGTAAGTGTTGAATCACTAAATTCTACACCTGATATTATACTGTATATTAACTAGCAGGAATTTAAATAAAAACTTGGGGGAAAAATACACTGTTTTGTAAATGTGTATGTAGAATCATTCACTGAAACTACACTGTACAATGCATCCTTCAACTAACATCTTCTCTAAGATTTTCTAAACATGAAAAATAAATACAGACATTCTGCTCAAAGTCTGACTGAACTGACTGAATGTAAGACTAAGGAGTTAAGTACAGTTCATACATGTAATGTCGCATTTTAAAAATCACTAAACAATGATAGTTGAGGATTTTATTGGACTCTTTAATTAGTATCTATTCCTAATACCTTTTAGATATTAAATCTGTATCAAAAATACATTATTTTGTGATTCATTTTAAAAAGTTACTTAATTTCTTTAGGCTACAAAAGAGAATGTTGGCAAATACACCTATAGTAAAGGTTTGTTTTCATAATGATTTATAACACAATATTTTCTTTTATGTGGCAGACTTAATATGTCTAATATAGAAGTTATATGGGATGATTATTTTAATTTGATTACGCAAGAGAATTCTTCATATTAAACTATTTGTAATATATAATTGATGCTAAATGTGTCTTTGCAAAATACTCTTTTGGTTGTGCTATCAACACAGTTTGGATGATGGAATCATAAAAAGCCGGTTGCAAATGTCATTGGGTGTATTTGAAATCTTTAAGAAAATTGTTTGTGGATTATAACATTCTTTCAGTGTCTTGTTTATTACTTCCTTTTCATTGTGTCAAGGCATGTCCTCATTTTCTTATTTAGAAATGGACTTTTAAGTTTTCCACGACATAAGTAAATGCATATGGCGATACATTGCAGTGATTTGAAGTAAATTATATGCGCTGGAACTTAACACGTTAAACATGTACTTTACTTTTCTTTACACTTTTATTTTCTATTATCATAGTTTCCTGTTTATTAGCTACAAGAGTGGAAATAAGTACAAAGCATTAACAACCTAGTCTAGTGCTCCTGCAGTCTGAGAACAGATTCTGGGAATGTTTGGGACGAGTCAGTTCAGCATTTTGAAACTTTCTGAACAGGACTTAAATTTTTATATTGTAAACATTTTTAAGCATAAATAGAAATGTTTACCTTTAGAACACGCGATGCACTCTATTTTTAAAGTCTTTTTTCCAGAGCCAGTTTTAACCTATTAATTTCACAACTCTAAACATTTGAAAGCTATAGTTTATGAAATAGTATTCTAGGGACAGAATTATAAATTTAGATAACTTTCTCTTTGAGTTTTCCCTTCTTGAGAGCTTGTTTGGAGGTTCTAGCAGGGGAGCGCAGCTACTCGTATACCCTTGACCGAAGAACGGTCCCCCTCTATCGGGGAAGGTCGTCCTCTTCGACCGAGTGCGCAGCTTCAGGAGGGACGCACATGGAGCGGTGAGGGAGGAAGGGGACACCCGCCTAGCCCGCCAAATCAGCCGAATCAACCCTGGCGATCAGTGGGGTGACAGATGTCGCAGCCAGATCGCCCTCACATCCTGAGTTTTCCCTTCTTATGGCCCTTTTAAAAATGTTTGTCTTGTGTCTGGAAAAAACATTTTGAATTTGGAGAGCAAACATGATTCTCAAATAATATTTAGGGTTTAAGGTATCTTTCTGTCTGAGTTGAATTGTGTGTGAACTGTTGCTGTATAGTGTAATAAGAACCGTTATATTTGAATGCTCAAGAAAAATTTTCCTTTAGTAGTATTAGCTTAATTAGAGTTTATCTGTAAATTTTAAACATAATTCATAAGATAAATAAAAACCACCCGAAGTGTATTTTTACATTCACTTTGCTTTTTGTGGAGATAACTTTTATTCTGATTTGAAGTTTTAAAATATTTTAATTGTATTAAACTGATTTCTCTTATCTGTTACTAACATTTGTCTTTGATTTTGCATCTGTGCTTTTGATACTGAATGGGGAAAGATCTTTGTGCAAATATTTCACCAAATATTTTTACAGGGACACTTAGTCGGTCTGGATGAACCAGCTTCGGGAGCTGGGCAAGAAGCTCTGCTTAAACAAGAGCAAGCAAAAATCATTCGATTCGAGAGACAAGCAGAAGAGTTCCTCAATGCAGTCTTTTATAGAAAAGGTTGGTTCTAGCGAAGAATGGCGTTTAGCATCTGCTTGTCTTATATTAATTTCCTTAATTTTAATGTCATTTTTTAAAAGTCACTTTAAAAAATATTTATCTTTATTGATAATATACTTTATATTCCTTTGGTCAAGTTAAATTTGGAATAGGGTAAGGCAACCCCTCTCCCTCCTTTTCATTCTGAAGTGATTATGTCTTGTAAGATTTTATTCGTTAAATAGTTCCTGAAAGTATTATGAATGTCTGAAAATTCTAAGGTTTCAGCAGTACAGTGTTTTCTCAGACAAATATTCTTACATAGTTACAGTTTTAATCACAGATAACCATAAAACCCAACTTTTAAAATAAAATTTCAGTAATTCCTCACTGAAATTCATTTGTAAAGAAGAGGTTAAGTTATATCTTAAAATTAGATTTGCAAGCATTTCTTCCTTGATATAGTCTTCACTCAAATTTCATTGGATTATTAAAATTGGAGAAAGAAATTCATTATTATATAGTAAAACTTATACCCCGTATGTTGGAGGTGGTATTTAATAGCTCTACCTCTTAGATATTTCAGTTTTTCTTTCTTCTTGAAACTTTTGTAGACATGTTTCACATTTCTTTTCTCTGTTCACAAAGCATAATTGCCATCAGTCAAGACCTTCAGGATGCTTCCCTCCGTGATCCATTCTAGTGAAATCTTTACCTTCAAGAAATTCTTTCTAAATGGATTTGTATTCCTTAGTTATGTCTTTCCTTTAGTTCCAAGATGGAAATTACTGTGAGAAGTTCTAAAAAAGTTTCCTACAAACTTCTCATAATCCTGAATATTCCTTATTTAATCTTCAGCAGACTCAGTGATTCTGCTTTCTTTAATATTTTTTTATATGTTCTAGTTTACACCTCTCGTGCTCCTGGGAATTTCCTACTTCCCTCCAAAGTTAGAAGGGTGATTTTTACCTATACACTGGTTGAAAGTCTGATAAGTGCTATTCTAATTGGTTTACAGTTGGAGACCAACTGATGTTCTGCTTAATGTGGTCAGTATTTTCAAAATGGAGTATGAAGTTAGGGGTCACATAAAATTAAGGAGTGAAGAAGATTATTGTTTTCAGAGGCACTTTTTTTCCTTCCATCAGATCCCTATGCAAAATTAAATCTTTTAGTACATCCTCACTTCTCTTTCATCTCTCTAGCACCCTCTGACCTAAAGCTCCCAACTGAGGCTCCCATGCCCACTTTATCTTCCCCTTAGAGTATCCTGAATTCTAAAATTATGTTCAAAATAGTAATTGACTTAGTTTTACAAACATTGATTATTTTATTAAAGTAATTCACATTTAAAGTGTAAATGACAGATCAGTTCTGTCAGTTTTTTTGTTTTTTTTTTAAATTTTTATTTTTTTGACAGAGAGACAGCAAGAGAGGGAACACAAGCTGGGGGAGTGGGAGAGGGAGAAGCAGGCCTCCCGCCGAGCAGGGATGCAGGGCTCAATCCCAGGACCCCGAGATCATGACTCAAGCCAAAGGCAGACACCCAACGACTGAGCCACCCAGGTGCCCAGTTCTGTCAGTTTATTAACAAAATAAAACATCTTTACAGCTCCTCTGCTGTTCTCTACTTTAGAATGTGTACTGAGTCATGGGTCTCTCCCTAATATACATGGAGAAAGAACTTTTCATCTACTCTTTGGTTACAGGGAGTTAATAAGGTCAATCATAAGCATATTCCTAAAGAGAATTCTAGCCGCTTTGTCTGCTAGTCCTGTCCCCTTATCATGTAGGAATAACTTACAGTTCTTAAAAGTTTTCTTATTTAAACAAACTTTTGGGCACATGAGGGAATTTTTACCTCCAAATCAGTGTTAGGGTAGACTTCAAGAGATGAGAATACTCTGAAATTGTATGTAAAGTTAAATTTGTGTATTTGTATACTGGCATATGATGCTCAGAAAAAAGAACTGTTGCTTTGTTATTAAAGTTCCTTCCTCCTTGTTTTATGCATTAATATTGTTATTTTTAGATATTGTATTAATCTTCATGAAAATGTCTTAACGATGACCATTAGTACTGTTCAGGTTATACCAAAAATGTGTAACATGAACAGATATGACAGGCAATTTAGTCTGAAGGGGATTTTTTTTTTTTTTAATAAATAGCTCAGAGATTTGGATTTACTTCTTACTGAGTATTGCAAATGAATGTTTTTTGTTTGGGGGACGGGGCAGCGGGAGAGAAAGAATCTTAAACAGCCTTCATGCCCAGCTTAAGATCAGTGAGATCATGACTTAAGCTGAAATCAAGAGTCAGATGCTTGACTGAGCCACCTGGGCACCCCGAAAATTTTATGTTTTAAATAATTATGAAAGGCACTATAAGCTAGGTAGGGACATAGATGCAATTAAAGTAAGCTTTTGTGATACGGACTCTATAATAAATTGCAGCTTACGAACAGTATACCTTCTACAACTGTCATTATCATATTCTTTCAGCTTGCTTTGTCACTTCTGTTAGAAAATTTGATACTTTCCTGAAAGTTGGATTTTTTTTAAAAAATTATTTATTTTTAAATTTAAGATTTTGAGAGAGAGAGCATGCGTGCACACAGGCACAAGAGTGGAGGGGAAAGGCGGAGGGAGAGGGAGAAGGAGAGAATCCCAAGCAGACTCCATGTTGAGCGTGGACCCGACTTGGGGCTCAGTCTCATGACCCTGAGATCACAATCTGAGCTGAAACCAAGAGTTGGATGCTCAACTGACTGAACCACCCAGACGCCCCAGATTTGCATTTTTAAAAACACACAGGTGGCTGGTGATGTAGCATTTACTTGTTTTCCTGTAGTTTTAATTTTGATTTGATTAGTTGTTTTTACTTGACTCTGTTGTGCATGTTCCCCAAGGCATATCTAGTTTATAGAAGTTGTGTTTTAAGTAAGTGAAAGAATGAAATGTGTTCAGGAAACTTAAAAGGATGTAGAAATTCAAATGGTAGAGATGTCATCAATTTGTGAATATGAATTGTGTTTTATGATTATGTTCTTCATTCAAAAAAGAGGCAAGACAGACTGCAGGCATTTAAAGCTCAGAGGTAGCAATTTATGGTCTTTATCCTAAAATCTCTGACTCTTCACAAATCTCTTTAATTATATTTATGAATCTAATTAAACACAGACATCTCATAAATTCATTTTGCTTCCTATTTGGAAACGTTCTTCTTTATGAGTTGCTGGGGATAAGAAGATACACTAATATATTAAAACTTGAAATTATATGCAGTCTTTCATTTGGAGGATGGATCTTAAGTGGAAAGCTAAATGAATATTAATAAGAATATTCAGTGGATAGAGAGATTTCAAAAAAGCAGTGTGTGGCTAAAATGTTTATTAACATTTAAGGAACTTGTCAGTGGTTGCAATAATTTCTGAACCTTACCTAATTGAACACCTTAATTCTTAAACTATCTAGCATACTCTATAGAGAAGAAATGTCAGGTTAGAAATACTTGTTAGTAGAACAGAAATGTTACTGTTAAAGCAAACCTTATTAGACTTCAGAGAATTGAATATTCTGACTTTAGATTATCTTCTGGTATTGAATGTTATCTTTCAGGAAAAACAAAATTGTTCTTAGGAGTCCCATGAGGTTTTGATGATATGTGTATGTGTGTTTACTGTGGAGATTTTAGATTTTAATAGTAATAATCTAAATTTATAAATCAACCTAATTCCCTTCCAGCTCCAACTGTATTATGGGTAATTTACCTTCTATAGCTAAATCTTTAAAAGACCAAGGAAACTCAGGTTTTCTGAGAACTGTCTTCTAAAATCTCTGAAGTGTGGTGAAGTAAAGGTCCCAAGTGGAAGGAATATTAAGGGCACGGGGAGAGTTTTATTTATTTATTTATTTTTATTTTTTTATTTTTTAAAGATTTTATTTATTTATTTGACAGAGACACAGTGAGAGAGGGAACACAAGCAGGGGGAGTGGGAGAGGGAGAAGCAGGCTTCCCGCAGAGCAGGGAGCCCGATGCGGGGCTCGATCCCAGCACCCATGGATCATGACCTGAGCCGAAGGCAGACGCTTAACGACTGAGCCACCCAGGTGCTCCACGGGGAGAGTTTTAATCAGGGTTCTACCACTAACCATCTATACAAATTTGAAGAGGCCACTTATTCTTTAGACACATTAATCTCATTTGTCTAAAGAAAAACAAAACTTGATGAGTATCGATTGATTTAACTGATCCATTTATTACTCAACTAATATGAATGCATCCTTTATGCCAGGCAAGATTAGGTGCTGAGTATACAGAGGTAAACAAACATAATCTCTGCTCTTGAGAAGCTTAGCCTCCCTGAGAGTGTGGTAACGGTGGAGGTGTGATGATATATTTATACGGAACATTTCCCTTTTATTTTCCCTTCCAGTGCTAAACGTTCTTTGAGTTAATGAATTTATATGTTTTAAAATTAAAAATTGAATTGATTAGAAATTGATAACTTAGGTGTTTATTTCATTACTTCCGTAGCTATTATGTTTAATGATTGGTAGAGTGTATTTAAAGAACTCATGGAAAATATGTGGGCTTAAGCTTTTGAGATTTGGCATTTAAACTCCTGGCCTAGGGGTTCTAAAATTGGGGTCCCTCAACCAGCTTCATCTAAAAACTTACTAGAAATGCCAGTCCTTGAGCTCACCCTAGAATTGCTGAATGAGTGACTCTGTTTTTATAAGCACTCAAAGTGATTCTGATGAGCCTGAAAATGGGAGGTTATTGCCCCAGTCTATCATGGATCTTATATTAAATATCTCCTTTTATAATTTTGATATGCCTTCAGTCTTTAACAGAAAGTAAATTAAGCACTCATGAACTAAGTAATCCATTCTTCAATAATTTAGGAAGAGGTAGCTGAGGAGGAAAGGTCTAGGAGAAACCAGAAATGATCTCTAGGTGGTAAACAGGGGGGTAATTATTTCATAAAAGAAGGGTTTGAGATTTCTGTATCAGGTAAGTGATTCTTACCCATAAGATATACTATTTGTTATCCCTTTATTTAATTTCATAATATTGAGGGGATGGTGTTTAGAAATGATTTTATGAAAATTTTATTTTTAAAAATCTGGAACTCAAGTTTTTAGAGATTAAAAATAGAATTCTGAGAGGGAATACTACTTTTAAGATACTGCATTATAAGAAAAAAGATAAAATGAAATTTTATGTTTGCTTGAAAGCTGTCTTTTTTTTTTTTTTTTTTAGTACATTGTCCCAATTTAAAAGTAAATAAATCTTTGTTTACAGACAGTCCCTGGGTCTCCGACCCCAATATTCCCCTAGTGGCCCGTGAGATCATGCAGCGAATGATCCAACAATTTGCTGCTGAATATACCTCAAAAAATAGCTCTACTCAGGACCCCAGCCAGCCCAATAGCACAAAGAACCAAAGCCTGCCGAAAGCATCTCCAGTCACCACCTCTCCCACGGCTGCAACTACTCAGAACCCTGTGCTCAGCAAACTTCTCATGGCTGACCAAGACTCACCTCTGGACCTTACTGTCAGAAAGTCTCAGTCAGAACCTAGCGAACAAGGTATGGTTTGATGTCAAGGTCTCCTCTGTCCAATCAGAATACTTTAATTTGGGGAGAAAAGAAATTATTGGCAAGTAGGGCATCAGTAACAATAATAGGATAAAAACTAATGTGATTCTTAAATTATTCCTGACTCTGCAGTGATAGAGAAGAAATACAGATAAAATGGCTACCTTACGTATCAGTAGTTCATAGTCACGATTAATGTACCACCCAGGAAAGTTAGGTGGATACAGTTGTTACTGATCTTTAATTTACTTGATATTTATGTAAATATTTTATACTTTCCAAAACTTTGCCATAGCCATTGTTTTTAAAACCCCTATGAAAAATTAAGTTTTCCCCCTATCCACCGGTGTTCTAGAATTAGCACCTATCTGAGAAATAAATATGTCTTATTAGGTAGAAGTTTTACGCTGCAAATGAAATTATAAGGCAAGAATGTATATTGTTTGTATTTTTAAAAAAGAAACTCCTGGGGTTAGATATAATGAGGAAGACATTAGACACACCAGGTGGTTCAGTGTATTCAGTATTTTATAAATACACAAACACATCCATGTGTATATGCTATAATATGAACTAATCTTAGAATATTTCCAAAAGGTAATTTTAATTTTTGGATGAGGATCCTAATTAAGGGAAAATTTGATTTAAGAGGTTATCAGTTTTGCTTAGCACATATTTCTTGAATTTATGAAAAGTTTACTGTCTTAAATAGATTAAATATTTTTGTTGCTTTGTGATCTCATTTTACCTTTAATTTCACAAAGATGAAGTGAGCATTTCAATTCTGCCATTGCTTGACCCATTACAGATTGTAAATTGGTGATGTCTATTCTAATGAGATTCCTTGTCATAGAAATCTTATAAGAGTGTGCAGAAAGTTATGAGATGTGTAGATTTATTGGTGAGAAATACAGGTTCATTTTGCAAAAAGTTTAATTTGTATGAAGAACCTCTTTGAAAGGACTTTCTTTTGCTTATTTTAAGTGATTTAAGAGGGATTTATACTTAATGGACTGGCTTTAGTTGTTTATTAAAAAATGTATTTTTGAATAGTAGTTCTTGCTTTTTTCCTGTTTCTGGGTAATGAATAGCAATCACAATCTCAGAATTCTGAGATTTCCTAGTAGAACCCCTCATTGTCATATGTTCACATCGATCAGTGTACTTTTACTTTCGGTTACCAAAAGCAAAATTGTGCTTTTCTGTGCTTTTTCTTTTTGTTGAGGTTTATCTTTACCAAAGATTGGTAGCTTTCATTAAAAAACTCCTTGCTCAAAATATTGCATTAAAAACTTCAGGTTTACAATAGGAGAACGACAGCATAGAGATTGTATTTAAAGTATTAATAGTGGAGATTAACGTATAAAGGTGCTACTTAGTCTAATTTAACTCCTAGTTGGTGCTATGCTTAAGAGATATGTTGTACTGACGGTATGCTCTTGTCAACAGAAATTTAAGCTAGATGACGGGATTAGAGTGTATAGTCTTTAAGTGAAACAAAATTTTTAAAATATTTCCCAAATTACTTCTCATGTGTTTGCAATGAAATCACAGTATATTTAGTATATTTAAGTAGACTTAAAATATATTGCCTGTTTGATTAGACAGATTTGGAAGTCTTTAAATAATAGTGTCTTTGGAAATATTTTAAGCAGTGTATTTGCTTATTAGATGTCTAATTGGGTTAAGATGTCTAATAGGACACTTTGTTCTATAAGATTACAGTTATATTTTTAGAAATATTAGTGACCCTAAAGGACAACACTTACTCTGTATGAGGGTAGGATTTTTGGTTTACAAACTCAGTCACATATTTATTTCTAACAGCATGAAATCAGGAGTGATAGTGTCTTCAGACACTAGTCGTATGTTAGTTCTATATGGGGGCAGTTTTTAACATAATTAGATAGAAAGTCCTCTCTGCTGACCAACTGAAAATCAGAAGCATGGAGTATTAGCTTGTTTTGTTAATTTTGGACAGAATGGCAGCTTTAAAAGTTGTCCAGACGAGGAGTTTTCCTTTTTAGACATGTCTATGAGGGAACAAAGTCTTTGTGGGAAAACAAGGTCTTCTAATTCTATGTTTTAACAGAAAAAAAAAATGGCTAAACATCTAGGCTGTCATCAGTATCAAGACTATTTCATTCTTCTTTCTTTCCCTAAACTTTGCTCACTAGTTTGTAATATCTTATTAATTTAAAAACCTTGCCTTTATAGATACCAAGAAGGGAATTTTGAATCTCTGCAGATTTTTTCCAAAAGATTGAATCCAAATACACATTTTTTTGCAGATGTGTCTGAAGAGTAATTAGGACACATGAAAATTATAAACAGTTAACATCTGATTCATTTTACAGAATATTTTGTATATACATATTGTAATTTAACCATATAAACTTACATTTTAAAATGATTTGTGTTATATAAAATTTTCTAAATCCAACTTTTATGTACTTATAGTGTTTCAGGTAGACTTAGCTCTTGAGGAATTTGGTTTTATAATTTGTATGATGTGGCATTAAAAACTCACGTGCTTTGATAAAGGTAAATTTAGAAAATGTAGTCTAATAGTTCTATTACAGAACTTCATTCTGTGTAAATTGCGATTTCTAATATCTCACTATATCCTAACATCTTCAGTGATATGCTGTACCTTTTCTTTTGCCCTACTGATAAAATATTTAACCCTTGGAGATACTAGATATAACAAGCTTTGCTAAATGTATGTCACTTTAGGAGGGAAAATAATCCTGATTCTATTAACGAATTGACTTAACTCACATATATGGCTAGTGTATCTGCATGGTTGACTAGGCCTATTGCTTTGCCACTTTTGGTCTATTCAGTCCACATTTGTTCCTAGTTTTTAATATCCTCAGGTGTTTGTTTGTGTCTCTACAGACGGTGTACTTGATCTGTCCACTAAGAAAAGTCCGTGTGCTGGCAGCACGTCCCTGAGCCATTCTCCAGGCTGCTCCAGTACTCAAGGGAACGGGTAAGGGAAAATATTTGTAGCCTTCCACAGTTTTATAGGAGACAATTTATCAAAGATTGATGCAAATCTCCATTATATGTTTTTAAAAAAATCTTCAGAGGAACAGTCTTGTAAGTGGGCCTTTAGTAAGTTACTTAGTCCATCTCTCAAGTAAAAACACAATCTGTGAAGTCCAGAATTGACTAGTGTAGATCAGTTTTGCCAGGTCACTACAGATAGTGAGTGAATAAAAATATGGCAAGAATGTCTTTGGCCTTTTTGTTGTTGAGTGTTTGAGAGGGGGAAACCTAACCTGAATAATTCCAGGGTTCAGATGTAAGGCAGTATTATGTGTGCTGAAGTTGTTGAATGAAAATTGGGCTCCAGTACTTAACTTGGTATCTCTAATGGAGTGTGTGGGTATGTGGAGGCTGTTCATTTTTTTCTTGTTTGTTTTGTGGTTGGTTTGGTTTCATTTGTTGATTGAACTGCAGTTTTAACTCTTGTGTGGCAGTTCAGAAAATGTAATTGTATGTATTTTTTGTTTTTTAAGTGGTTAAGACTATAGATGTTGGGATAATCATCTTATGCTACCAAGACATTATTACATGCTCAGTTTTGATAACTCTTAGCAAAGTAAAGTGAATTTTCTGACCACCTAATTTTATAGTGTAAGAATTGTCTTAATTCTCCTCTACATGTATAAATAAGCCACTTAGAAAAGTCAGGTATTAATGAAGACATTTAAATACCATATTGGGAAGGATTTCCATAAAATTGTGTTGTAACCAAAAAATCAACTTCATACATGAAAAGTAACTTTGGTAAGTTAAATTAGTTAATATGTAGGTTCATTTAACTTTTAGAATACCAACATAGGGAAGTTGTTTAGATGTTAAAGGAATAAGTACACACTAAATGGACTAACCTTTTTCAACTTTCTCTTAATTACCTTCAAATTGAAGAATTCCTTTGCTGACTTCTAAAATGCTGCCTTTATTTTCTCTAAAATTCCATCATTTTCCTTTTTCTCTCCTCCTTTATTCAGTCTAAAAGTAACTTATTGATTTAATGCAGTTTGCATAGTTTACTAATCTTTTTTTCTTAAGCCCTTCTTTTCACTATAGTTTATATTAGATACAAGTCATTGTGGTCCCAAATCATTGGATTCCATTTATATATCAGAAAACTTGAATTGTGTAATTAAGAACACATGTAGGAGAAGCCTAAGTGTGGTTTGCATAAATGAATCCCTTGCTTAAGATTTAGTTTAAACTTGGCCACCAAGTCCATGTATAATATGGTTGAAGTTGCTGTGGTTGACCCCTCTGAATGGAAAGAGTTTTTTATGTGTATGATTTTCTGGAAGACAAAAGCACCGATATGACTGCCCATCTTTTAGTTGAATATTAATTATTATCTTTATTATGTTATTTACTGATAACAGCACAGAATCCCTGTAGACTTTTGGAGAACATAGCTGGTTTATCATTATTTCTTCAAAGTTCCACTTTTGTGCCTAGTAAATGTAATTATTAGCCTTGGGCATGCTTTACCAGTTACCAGTTTTATCATTGATAATATTTATCTATTGTGAAAATGGAAACCTTATGAATTAACTTTGTGTAAATAGTTGACTTTTTAAATATTATTTGAGAGCTATCCACTTAAAATTTCAAAATTTATATTTGATATTTTAAGAAGAGGCACTTTTAACTAAAGAAAACTGCTACTACAAATTGCTTACATACCTCTGACAGTAATAACTTTGAGTAGAACTTAAGGAACAAAGTTTGGGGAAAACAAAGGGCAGTTTCTTTAAAGATTGGATTATTTCAAGTGGAAAATTAGTGGTACTCATGTGTCTGCAACTAATAGTGTTTTAAAATGAAGAAGTGTGGTAAGTTATAATGCGATGGGTATTTTGGTTTGTTTTGGTTTGGGTTTTCCCCTTGGGGCTGGTAGCCATATTTTTTTTTCCCCAAGCAAAATAAGAAATGTTATTTGAACTTGTTTGGTTTTGATAATGAACATCAACTTGTTTGTGGGATAAATGAGTAATTATCTATGGGTTCCACCACTGTAAATGGTTCCAGTTTTATAGCTGGTTGTCATGAATGTTGAATATGTTACATTAAAATAAATAATTTGGCTTACTCTTTTATTACTGTACTTGTTTAGTGGTAACGTCACATTGGTAACACAATTCTGTGTAGATCTATGGAGACTTGATGATTACTTTGTAATTAATAATTAAGGTGCTATTTTCAGACAGTTGCGCGAAACTTTTTCTCCGAAAATTTGTGAACCCAACCAGAGACCAGCTGACAGGTTTAATTTTTCTTTGCCCAAAAAGCTCCTGGTTTTTTTTTTTCTTTTTTCCTTTTTCTTTTTTTGTGAACAAGTTCTAAAACTAACTGCCGAGACCACTTTTTTTTTTTAATTTTAGAGAAAAATAAATAAATAACACAAAGTGATGTTACCCAAGCAAGGCCTTCTAATAAAGGAGTGGTCCCCTCACCCATCCCTCCCTACCTGTGCAAGTCCTGCTCACATCAGTTTCCTTCCATCCAATTAGGCGACCTGGGAGACCCAGCCAGTACCGCCCAGACGGACTTCGGAGTGGTGATGGGGTACCTCCAAGAAGCTTACAGGATGGAACCAGGGAAGGTTTTGGACACTCCACATCACTCAAAGTTCCATTGGCTCGATCCCTGCAGATTAGTGAAGAACTACTGAGCAGAAACCAATTGTCCACAGCTGCCAGCCTTGGGCCATCTGGATTACAGAATCATGGACAACACTTAATATTATCCAGGGAAGCCTCTTGGGCAAAACCACATTATGAGTTCAACCTCAGCCGTATGAAGTTCAGGGGAAATGGTGCACTCAGCAACATCAGTGACCTTCCTTTTCTTGCAGAAAACTCTGCCTTTCCAAAAATGGCACTTCAAGCAAAACAAGATGGAAAAAAGGATGCGAGCCATGCATCTCCTGTAGATTTAAAGATACCACAAGTTCGAGGAATGGATCTTTCTTGGGAGTCTCGCACTGGTGATCAGTACAGCTATAGCTCTTTGGTAATGGGTTCACAAACGGAGAGCGCGCTTAGTAAAAAGTTAAGGGCTATTCTTCCAAAACAAAATAGAAAAAGCATGTTAGATGCTGGACCCGATTCTTGGGGCTCAGATGCTGAGCAGTCTACCTCTGGACAGCCATATCCCACATCGGATCAAGAAGGAGACCCTGGTTCCAAGCAGCCTCGGAAGAAAAGAGGGCGTTACAGACAGTACAACAGTGAGATACTGGAGGAAGCAATCTCAGTGGTTATGAGTGGAAAAATGAGTGTTTCCAAAGCTCAGAGTATTTATGGGATTCCCCACAGTACACTGGAGTACAAAGTAAAGGAGAGGCTGGGCACTTTGAAAAACCCTCCAAAGAAAAAGATGAAATTAGTGAGGTCGGAGGGGCCAGATGTTTCTGTAAAGATTGAATTAGATCCCCAGGGAGAGGCAGCACAAAGTGCAAATGAATCAAAAAATGAGTAGGAATACTGTAGAGTGCCAATTACTGTACAAACTGGGTGAGCACTACTGCATTGTTCAGCTATCATTGCTTACACCTGACTCCATTTACTGTGACACTTGTTTCTTTGCAGATTTCGCATTGACTTGTGTGTACAGAGGTGAAAGGTGCATTCTGAATGTTGCATATTTTAAAATTTTCATGTGCAGTATGGCTCGGGATATTGTTTGGCCTTTTTGCATGTTTCTCTACAAAAGAGAATTGAGTTACCTCACAGAGAACAGATACATGGAAGTGGACTCCTTGCCTGTAGAGCCTGCATGCTTTTCTTTCTTTTTTTTTCTTAAGTTATATTTGCCTTTATTTAAAAAAGAAAAGAAAAGAAAAGAAAAAAGCCCCCTTTTAGAAACCACCTCTGTCATACTGGGAGCTTTATCATTACAAATTGGAAAGCCATCTTATAAAATCATTCGTGTTTCTCTTCTACATTTCAACTAATTGAAGGATTAAACTAAAAAAAATCCTAGGAACAATGAACCTTTGAATTAAAGAAATTTGGTTATTCAGTGATACGTAATTATTTAGGTCAATTTACATTTTATGATTTTCTTCTCACTATTAAATTTACTTAACAAATCAGCAATCTGTTTAGTGCTCACCCAGAGGGAAAGGAGGTGGAAAATGTGCACACACTACCTTCAGAAATGCTTTGGTTAATTACTTTGTAACACTACCTTTGCTGTAATTTTATTTGGTATTTTCTAAGGGTAGAATTTGGTCTCACCAACAAGTGAGGATATAGCCTTATCTCATGGAGGACGAGCTCCGTTCTTACTCAGGAGCAGTCAGGGTACATTACATAAAACAATAGAGGATGCCTCATTTTAACAAACTAAGTTTCTTTGTATTCTTAAAACCTTTTACAGATTTGATCATGTGCTAACTAACGACTGGATGTCGTTGCAGCAACTAGTTTAAAATATTCAAGATCTGTTTATTGGGGAAAGGGAGAAGTAAGGAAAGAAGTGTGTTTAAGTAATTATAATATTGCAAAGTGGTGTCTAGATTTTACAGCCTCAGTAGTCTGCCCAAATATCCACATGAATGAAGGATCCATGTTTGTGGTGAGAGAAAAAAAACACAACCCCAAGGTAACCTAATATGATTTAGGTTGCATTTCACATCTAATGATAGTTCAATCAGCAATCAAGCTCAGAATTTCTCTTTTAATCCAGATACTAGAACAAGGGGGGATGGGTTGTTTTTTAGTTTTTATTTAATTTGTTGCTTTCAACTTTCTTTCTTTTTTTTTTCTTTCTTTCTTTTTCTTTTCTTTTCTCTCGCATCCTGCATTCTATCCCCTACTTAACTTTTTCTGATATTTAGCTGATTTTTATGGTTATTTAGCACACAATTCAGGACTTTTCAGATCATGTTTATATAAGCACTCCATGAAGAGCATCTAAGCTTTTTTTGAGATGGGCTTTTCAAATTACAGTAATTAAATTCAGAATATTTATTTCCTACAGTTTTTTGCAAGAATAAGTGATAAATAAAGCCCATGAAATTTAATTTTGCCTTGTGACCAAATTAAAATTACTGTTGGTGCAAAAACAAAATCCACACCACATACACCCTATCTAATCTGCTGAGAAAGGTGGTCAGGCCCTTCTAAATGCTTAACCAAAAACAAACAAAAAGTCATTAGAGTTTTTGTGTAAAATAAAATAAAACTTGGAGCATTAAATTGAGGCTGATGATTTCAGATGGATACTAAGAGATTGAAGAGAAGTAGGTCCAATATTCCCAAGGCATAAATTCTTGCCTGGCAACTTTGGAGCAGTTAATTAGGTAAAGGATAGTTTTCCCTCAGCAACCTATGTGTTCAAAGGTTAGGCACACCATTGCTGTTATTGAAATACATGCACTGCTCATTCTTGACATAGCCTGGGCTTGGATTCCTCTTTTGATTTGGTTATTTTGTGTAGCAGTTTAATCCGTGGATGACTGAGCCTGTTTCTCTTAGCTTTCTAGTCTCAACAGAAAAAGGAGCTTGGGTTCAGAGCAGTATATGACTCTGCAATATTTTCTAGCCTAGCTAGAAGTTGCAATAAAAATATTTTATGAAATATATGGTTTTCATCTGCAGTTGAAGGAAGTTATAGAAAGTTTGCTGAAAGCAAAGGGCTAAGCTTATGAAGGAATGCCTCCTTTGTTCCACACTCAGTAATTTGTCACACACAATTAATTGCAGCCATGGTACCTTTTCGCTTGACGTTTGGGGTATTTGGTAGCCCAGATTGCTGCAAAAAGGTCCTTTGAGCAATTAATTTGTGCTTGCTTTTATCCCCTCTCAGAAAGGCATCATTAAAGGCCCATTTAAAAATCTGGCCCTAAAAGTTCAACTTTTGTAGTTTTACTGTTCAGAGAGGTTTAATCCTGTGTGGTAGTCTATAAAGTGATGTATGAGTTATGTAAATTTTGTCATTGTAGTGTACATGGAGTGATCATTTTA
Organism: Leptonychotes weddellii; assembly: GCF_054177405.1. Lineage (NCBI taxonomy): Eukaryota > Metazoa > Chordata > Mammalia > Carnivora > Phocidae > Leptonychotes > Leptonychotes weddellii. Next base: position 28,159,585 of record NC_138374.1, on the reverse strand, counting down.
CTAACATAAATATTTTCTATGTGTGTTTCAGTGGATGACAATCGAGCAGCAGAAGAATGGTGTGCCTACCCTTTAATGCTGCAGTTTAAATAAGAGAACTTGTATTGTGTCATTTCAGATTGTAGGCTGAGACTTGTAAATAGTGAAAATTTGAGTACTTCTATTATTTGTTTTGGTTAGAAAGTGAATTTAAAAACAAACCAAACTCTAAACTTTCTCAGATTAAAAGTCCTGAGACCTGAAGATTGTAATATTCATGTCTGTGAAGCTTTTAAACATTACACTTGAGATCAGTCATGACTTGATATTCAGGTAAATTTTCTTTTCCAAGAAGCTTTTGAATAAGCATATTTCCTCCAAAGGTCGGTCGGTCTCTTTTTTTTTTTTTTTTTTTTTTTTGAGTGTAGATTATTTTAAAGCACTAATTGCATTACATTGGTAACTGCAATATAAAATAGCCATTATTGTTTTGTGAAGCATGGTTGAAATTAGATAGTGGTCCCTTTTAAATTTCATGAGCCTCTCAGAAAAAAATCTTTAAAAAAAAAATACAGAAAGCTGCTGAATATTTCAAAAGATATATATTTTACCTTATTGTAGGTTTTGTAAAGTTAGTTGGTAATATTCAGGTGCACTTTTAATGTTAAATTTTGTGTTCAGAGTTCCATTATACCATGTATTTCTCGGAGGTGGCTCATCACATGGCTGGCTGTCAGTCTTGGTGCCGCAGTGATCTTTTAATATTTGATTTCTCTCTTGATTTGCCACTGTTCTGTATTGGCACTTTCAGTGTAGATATTCTAGTTTGGGGACGTCCTGATAAATGTGTAATAGAGATTGGTCTATTCGCATGCTTAATTTCTGCTTATCAGAGTTTTGCATGGCCCAAACAACAGTTGACCATTTTTATGGTATGGGAAGGTATAGTTCACAGCTGTCTTTGTCACAAAAGCCTTTTCTCCTCTCATTCTCCAGTAGGCAGATGATGACATTACTCAAACTGATGTTAGGAGATAATGTGTTGAAAATCAATTCTTGAGGGTTTTTTTGTTTTGTTTTTTAAATGAGAGAACATTGATATTATAGAACAGATATGCCATGGCACTGTAAAGTCAAAAATACTGAATAATCCTGTGGAAGAATATCTAGTTGGTATTTTTATCATTAGCTTTCTCATTTTTCAGACAGTTGAGTCATGAAGCTTGATAGTAATGTAATATACTATATTACTTTGTTCAGTAGGCTTTCTAGTGACTCTGAACTATGTTTGTGATGAGCTATACACTTTTTTCTGCTCCCCAAATACCATGAAGGACAAAGGTCTCTCTTTCAAGAAACATAATTTATATTTGTGTATAATACTTTTTAATATTAAGTTTGTTGTTACTCTGAAGTTTAGGTGTTGCTTGATAAACCTTTGCTGCAGCAGATCATGAATATGAGTAAGGCTTTGTGTGATAATAGGGGTCCTTATGTGAAGTTAATTACTGTTCAGTTCTGGTGAGCAAGCTCAACAAGTGTGAAGTGTATATTAGCTTTATTTGGTACACTTTTACTTTACAATATTGAAGTGCTTTTAGAACTCTGGTTATCTTATATAAACCATTACCTCAACCAATTGGCATTTTCATTCCCCAACATCTTACCTGAGCTATAATATGAGCTATATGGGATCAGATAGTAAAACAGTAAGGCACAATGAGAAGTTTTGTCCCAATTTTCTGGAGAGAACTCTAAATTAGACTAAAAATGACTACCTGCAAAAGCCCATATCATAACTACCTTCTGTCATTAGGCAGTACTTAGTAACCTTTGAGCTGCTAGTGAGCTATGTGTTCTCCCCCTGCCCAAGTAAGCACATGGTGCAAGGCCTGGTTCTAAGCCTTTGTGATTCTCTTATATTTCATTTACCCATAATAGTGAAGCTTGGATTCAGTTAGTTATTTTTTTAAAACAAATTAATGAGTCAACCCAATGTCAGAACCTGAAATTGTTTTGAGTGGTTATAGCAGATAAGTGACTGTTTGGTGTCGTTTTCTTTAATAGCTATTGTCTCTGTAGATTTAATTTTGAACCACATATTTTTGCTTTTGTAATTATTCTTTCTTTAAATGCTAGAGGTTGTTTTTGTATGAGCCATCCTTTTCTATATATTCAGGTTGCTGTCATTGGTGATAGAATATGGCAATAGACTGAATTGCTCCACTTAATCTTTTATGGAAGACATTGAAAGTTATAGGTTAAATTTTGACCTTCATTGAAGATATCAAAAATTGTTTTCCTTGTAACCTTTCCATTGTAATTAGGTCTTCATTAATACTATGGTCAGGCCAGTGTTATTAGAAACTTAATGGCTTTAGCCAAACAGCCCATTTTGAAGACTATTAAGCTATATTATAGGGGCTTAAAAAATTGATTGCTTTCAAGCTCTATTGAAAAGGAAAGAAGTATAATTCTGGTACAAGGAATGCAGACCTCCAAAGTCGTCTTAGTTTTTTTTTTTTATTCATTCTGTCCTTGAGACTTACAGGATTTGTGAACATGGTGACTGAAGGGAAAATAGAGGAAATTCTCTGCATGTCCTCTCTCTCTTGTTCCCAAATAAACTCACAGTTGCCTTTTGAAAAAACAGACATTAGCCCTGTAGCTGTGTGCCCTAAATGTTATGAAGGAGATGGGGGGCGGGGGTAAGGAGTAGGATGGGAAAGTATGTAGACTTGGGAAGAGGCTAAAGATTCTGTACTATGATACTAACGGTGAGTCACAGGATAGATAATGTGATAAAGTTGGGCCACCTTCATTTGATAGAAAAATCTTGTAGATGGTTTGAAAATGAGAATCAAGGCTAATTAATGTTGATTTGACAATAAAACATGAGTTAATTCTGCAACTATTTGGGGGGTAATTTAAGGCTTCCAGTTCATTTAGAGCTGTTATCGATAAATGCTGAAAAACAAGCACTTTTAGTTAATCATCGATTTATTGGATGTAGCAAATATTATAATCATAATATTTAATCTTTATAGTTTGAATATGGAAATGAACTCTTTTACCCCATCTTGAACTGTCTTTGAACAGACTCAAGGTGATCTTTTCAACACTGGAAATGACCCTACACACATACCAAAAAAATCTAAAGCAGTAAGACGTATTTGAAGATCCATACCTCTTAGACTTTTTAGATTTGTCTTGGGAAAGAATTTATGAACCTATAACCAGTATTAGTGCAGTCTTGGGTTCCTTGTTCTGCATAATTGCACCCTTTCTCAGGTATGTCCTGAAAACATAAATTTTAAAATAATCTCTTTAGAGATTAGATTCTCAGTGGATAGTGTGTAAGGGGACTGGGGGCGGGGGGTGGGGGGGGTTGGCCACAGGACATTGACACAGTAGAGCAGGGATTTTTAACATTCAATAGCCAAATAGAATTTCAATCTAGAATATTTTTACCCCTCAGAATAAGTGAAACATTACATCTATTATTTGGTAAATACCCGGTGCTACACTCCTAAAAGTCTTTTCTTTCATCCAGTAACTTTTTTTTCCTGCTTGGTGGAAGGGTATATAGTAAACTTTACTGTCACTAGGAAAGCACTTGTCCGAAATGTTTAAAGTACTAGAAAAGGGATAATTCAGCACTTTTTCTGTTACAACACTAAAGTCTTAATTTATCTTCAGAGTCTTAGGTACTGTAAGTTTTAGCGTGATTATTTAAAAATATAAAGCATAACTACATAATACGGGGTCAGATCACATTTATATAAATAATTCTTGTCTTATTAAAAAAAAAAAAGACAACATTCTGTACCTTTCAAGCAATTCCAAATGATTGCCTCACGTTTCCCATTTCATTAAGCATTTCAGGCTTAAGAATTTGGAATTTGAGAGGAGGTGAGGGGAAAATTCCCCAACATGAAAAATTGTGTCAGACCATTTTAGAGAAATAAATCACTAGGAAAATGGGTAGGGATTCTCTCTCCCTTTAAGTCTTCAGGGAATGAGCAGTATTTAGAATCTTTGGCTGAAATTCAAGCCTTTTTACTGTGTAAATTTTTAATATTAATTCACTGACATGCTTTTTACATCAGAGGACTGAAAATGGATCTTAATGTTTTTAAGTTGTGGAAGGGTATATTTCTAAAATGAGGGGGGATAATTAACTAGGTTAGTATACCAGCATTTAGTAAGTTTAAGGAATTTTAGTATGTAATAGCAAAGTGTTTGATTAAAAGTTTAATCCTATATTGCTAGTCGAAATTAGTTACATTCTGATATAGGAAAGATAATAGTCATTGGATATTGATATGCTGTGCTGTCAGAAAACCAGACTAAGATAGAAACCTTTATCGGACTCCCACATGTTGCTTGTTCTGATGGGATGTATACTTTACAGCAGCTTATTGCTGCTTTGAGAAGAAATGTATAAACTATACATTTGGAGTGTTTGCATATAATTCTTTATAACCTCCACTTTAAACTGTCAGACATTGGTATTTTATCAGTCCACACTGTTAAATAAAACTAATGTTCTTAGGAATCCAACTTGTACACACTGTTTAAAAACCCTCAGGGACAGTTTACACACTATTCTCACTCAATTCAGGTACTTTGATGCTATTCTTAAACCTAACAGTGACTTGTATTTTTCTGTTTTGCTTTTATTTCGACGTGCTGGTAGCACATCCTTGATGAATGTCAACTTAACTCAGTTCAGGTATCCAGGTATAACTCAGCCAAACAGATTTTAAAGCTGCATATAACTCTCCAGCACACGGTGCCTCACACTCTTATAGTGGCATTCTATATATTCAGTTATTACTACTGAGCAGATAATATGGGGGTTCCTGTTAACAGTGTATTTAAAAAAACAAAATGTGCATAAATGTATAGCCAGCACATGGGTAACACATACACACACACACGAACTATATATTTTTAAATGCCACTAATAGCCAGCACAATTAAATGACATTCCTTGCTGCTTCTGTAAACTCTAACAGATGCAGTTCCTCCTCGATGTGGCTCTTGCTTCTTCACCACACTACTACTAAATTCAAGCACTGGCCCTTGGGTGTCTGACCTCTACATTCTAGTTTATGCAATGTCTTTTTAGAGAATTCTGTGCACTGGCCACTGTGATGGAACCGTTGGGCCAGTAGTGCTCTGAGTTTATTAGTAGTGATTCTGCCAAAGTTGGTGTTGTAACACGAGTATGTAAATGTCAAAAAATTAGCAGAGGTCTAGGTCTCCATATCAGCAGACAATTTGTTCAGTATATTTTGTAGCCTTGAAGTCCTCAGTGACAAGTTTCTAATGATGTGAAGTTCTAATTCCAGTGTTTTAGCCCTTTGCATCTTTACTATTAAGACTTGTCTACTAGAGGTCTTTATTCTTTAAGATTCCTTTTGTTTCCTACAGTACTATCTGTGGTTAACAAAATAGATTATTCCTCTGCTTTAATATTTGATATCTTACATCTAAAAGGAACCCTCCATATATAAAACCCATAGCCTTTGAAGATACGGAAAATGGCATCTTTCAGATTTCTAGAAGTTCAAGTGTCATGCAACAAAACAGGAACCCCCTTTACTCTTATGGACCTCATTTCAATATACTGTTTACAGTTTGACGGAATTGTATAATTTAATATTTCTCTTGTACTGTAGTTTATATTTATTTACAGATTTTTTTTTGTACTGTGTGATTTGAACTTTTTGTTCCTTGCTATGATCAATGTTTATGTAGTAGAGCACTTATGATCACAAATTAAGTTTTTTGGTTTGATTGCACTACATTAAATTTTTAAATGCAGTTCTGATTTTTGACTGGACTAAAATAAGCTGTGTCTTAATGTATGTGATGAGTACTTAAAATTTTAATCCATGTGGTCCCCTTTTTTTTGCATTGTATGTCAGAAGCGCTAGTTCTTTCGTGCATGTGTAAGATTTAATGGTTCCATTGTATTATTTGACCATGACATTTTGGAGAAACATTCCCAGCTGTAATGTTGTGTATGGTAGTTCTCACTGGATGCTAGACTTTTCAAAACCACTATTCTTCTAATAAATTTTGTTGTGAAAAGCTGTTTTAAAAGCTTGGTTTCTACTTCTTAAGATTTTAATGCGTTTTTAAAAAATCCACAGAAAGGGTAAGATTTCCAGGTGTACTGTAAATGTATGTGGTAATCGAAGTTGGTAATTTTTTTAATGGTAAATTCTTTCCAGATGACCTCTTAGATAACTAGAAGTTGTTGTTTTCAAAATTGTGCTTTGGAATTGGGTGCCACACTGCCTTGTAATTCTGTGCCTTTACTAATTTGATGCTCCCCATCCTCCATTTTCTTTGGATTATTCACTTTAAAAAGTTTTTTTCAGCTAGACAAGATTTATATTGATATTTTCATAATACCTGTTTGCTGGGCTTATGTAATTTTCTGAAAAATCATAATTTCCTCAGAGTAAAACTTTATGCTGGAGTTGCTTGCTAAAATAATGATTTACTAAGTTTTGTTTGCTCTTTTCTTGAAGCACAAGTATGAAAGCAACACTGTCAATCAGTTGAGGTTATTATAGTCGTTCTGATTTCTTGGGAAGGTGCACAATAAAGAACAGCATGTATGTTGCTCAATTGTGGTTTTTAGAAACTAGGTATATAAAGAAGTTTTGGATTATGAAGTGATTCCTGTTGTAAAGTGGTGAAGGGAACAGCTGAATTATAGTGATAAAAGATTAGAAATGGTACAGCAAAGTATTAGAGGAAGCTTTTTCAAAGCTCATGATATACGTGTAATTAATGTAGGTTGAAGTGATTTCTGATCATTTCTAATGGCATTTTATATTCACAAATGATGCTGTTGTTGGTAGTTGCTCCAGATTATCTTTTAGTTAGTATTTTTGTCTTATTTCTTTGGCTGTCTATTTCTACCTTTTGGTCCGATGTTTATAAATTTGGAAATTTTTTGGTACTGAAGGCTTGTTTATTGGCTTCATTTGTTCCCCTTAGTCATGCTACATGTTTATAGAACATTTTTCTTGAAACCTAATTACTACTACTTTGTAAATTTCAAAGCTATAATTACTTGTTTCTTGCCATTATCCATTCTAAACCGGTGGCCAGATCAATATAGTAGGATTATAATCTGGCGTCTCATAAATGAATTCATTTTAATGGTCCTGTTTTCGAATTGATACTTAGTTCTTCAATTATTATAACTTTAAAAAGGACTTACTCCTTCTAATCCAGAATTTTCTTCTCTGATTCTGTTGATACTTTGGAATTAATTCAAGGACTCTTTGTCTTAACAAGGTGTCAGAATCAGGGAAATTGCATAAGGGAAATGGAATGGGAAAATGGGATAGCTTTCTGCAATTTCCCGAGTTGTATAGTTGTTATTTTTCCTCAAGAACTGTCCCTCTCACCAGACATTTGTACTGAAATGTAAAAGCGTACCTACATCGTCATATGGTGCTAGATTTTGTCGCCAGAAAGAGTGCAAAATCTTTTTTTCTTAATAGAATTTACTAAGTAATGTGGTAGATAACGGTTCTTGTATTCCAAATGTACACTTTATCATTATCTGCTTCCAGTGGTAAGTGTTTAGCACAGGATTTTATTAATCCTTTTCAACTTACAAGTTACTGGACTTTTGCTGTTTTTGGAGGAAGTGGTGTATCAAGCTGGAAATTTATCAGGCTGCATTTACAATTGGAGTAGAAAAGGCTTTTTTTCAGAGGTTAGTGGAAAAGAAATGTTCTCAAAAAATAGTTAATAGTTTAAGCCGTGGTTTGGTTAGAGTGCAACTTGGAAAGTAAGAACCTGGGAAGTAAGCAAAAATATATAAAAAACTCATAAGGATTAAATTTTGAGTCTGAAGTTTTTTATAGGCATGTAAAAACACTATTGTTTATTGACTAGTAGTTTTAAGATGTTAATTGTACTCTCGCCAACCTTATTTAATCAGCAGTATGGAGTGATAAGGGATTATTTGGTACTTTAAATTTCTGTCAACTTGGTATTCTAGCTAGATCACTCATGTTTTCATCTGGAAAATCATAGTGGTAGCCTGAATTGCCATTTAGGTCTCATTTCACCTCTGAGTCTATTAAATGCAGTCTTCTATTAAATGTGAGACAAATACACTAATTATATCTGTTCTAACATTGGGAAATACAGTAGCAACCCTTTATTGAATAATAAGGTATAAACCTTAGGTCTCCCCTTTGCATTGTAGCATTTTCTAAAGGAAAACCAAATAGATCAGGGTCTCATTTTAGATGCCTTTTATTTAAAACAAGTCTGTTTTTTAAAGTTTTTATTATGAACTGTATGAATGTGATGATACTTTTGCAAAAATTATAAGGTATGTTAATTTTAAAGTGTGTTATTTATAATGTCTATTTCTGTTGTGTGCAGGCTAGTTCTGTCTTGAATATTGGAGCACAAAGAGTTCTGGGGGATCATTGGATATAATCAGTCTCAATTAGAATCAATCTTAAAGAATGCAGATGCCTGGGTCCTACACCAGATCCACTGAATCAGTTTATAAGCATGAGGCTGTACATGCTGTATATTTTCAAAATGTAACACAGGAAGTTTTTTGGTTTGTTTTTCTTTTTGTATTTTTAAAGTTTATTCAGTAGATCTTTTTCTAGTTGTGGCAGAGACACATAAAACTTACCCATCTCAGCCATTTTTAAGTATGCAGTTCAGTAGTGTTAGGTATATACACATTGTTGTGACCACAGAAACTTTTGATTGGCCCCCCATTGATTAAATACTGTTTGTCCCATTCAAATCTTTCATTTTTTTAAATGAAAAACATGGAATGTAAGGAGTTTAAGGGACTTGCCTTCCTCACATAGTATGAGATGCCCTTAATACTCATGATTCCAAACCATTATATCTCTATACCACTTCAGCACTCCTGATTCAACCTTAGAATTAGAATGAGAGGTTTAATCTGCTAATAATTTTCTTTTAGGTTCACTTTTAACTTAATTAAATCTCAAGTATTAATTTAGTTTCACTCTTTTGGAGAGTAAACTATATTATGAAATACCAATTAAGAAATTATAGTAGAAGCTTACAAACTTTATTATTAAATAGAAGTTAGGGTTGTTGACTCAGTGCTAGAAGAAATGAATCTTGAAGAGTAGGTAAGGCATAGAGAGGAGAGAATATCCCAAGTTTAAGAGACAGAATTTGATGGGCCTGGTTTAAAATCCCAGCCCTTCTAATTTCGTCGTACATGATCTTGAACAAGTTACCGAAACTTTGTGAACCTTGGATTCTTACCTGTAAAAGGAAGCTTATACCACCTGCCTCAGAGATTTGATGAGGCTCAAATGAGATTCTGTATGTAAGATACTTAGTACTATGCTGGGCTCTTAGCAAATACTCAAAAAATGCAAGGAGTGAAAGCATCTGGCAGGAGTTAATGTGAGGGATAGGGAAAGTGAGAAAATCAGATTGAAAGTTGTAGAGGAAGTCGTTTGTATTGATTAGAACTTTTTTGAAAGAGGCAGATGAGTTTGTATTAGGGACACTGGTCAGCCAGTCTTTTCACTGCAGAGACATAAAAGTGTTGGAACTGTGATTAAAACCTGGAATGCTGCTTTTCTTAATTTCCTGGTCCTGTTCCACGGGCATATTATCAAACTATTAGTCATTCTTTGTTTCTTTTCAAAGACTAGACTAACAGTTGTTTAGAAAGTAGAAGATGTTGAAGATTAAAAATTACAAAGTTGGGTAGAATTTATCTGCATTTCCATTATACACTGAGTTTTTTGTATAGTCAAGGTTGAAGTTTTACGTGCTTTGAAAATTTTTCTTTTTACATGGTGGTAGTTTGAATAACAACATGTAAGAGCCAAGTGTGGGAGTGGTCACGTGTGTGTGCATATGTGTTTAATCATCAGACCATTCGTTTTCCAGTGAAAGAATTTGGGGAATCTTCTGCCAGAGATTTAGTGATTTTAGCTACACTCTTACCAAATCGAAGTTCTGAGCATTTCAGACAGATAGATCATAGCTAGCACAGTTTAGCGGTGTTCATTCCAGCATCTATTAAATCGACTAGAAACACTTTGCTAGGAAAACCTGGCAGTGTAGCATTAGCTAGATAAAGATGAATTAAAAAAAATAACCAGGATAGCAAATTCTTATGATGTGCTAGGAATTGGTAAGTCTGTGTAGACCAGTTTTTCAAACTGGATCAACCAGTTGCAACCTTAGTCAGTGGTAAGATCAGTTTAGTGGGTCCTAACCAATAAAAGAGAAAAAGCACATAGCATATAATAAGGATAAATACCGTTTCACTGAAATGTGTGTCATCATAGATAATGCAAACTGAGATGTGTACTTTATCACTTTGTAAAAAGTATTTCTTATTCCAGTTTGCAGTCAGAACTCTTAATGTAAACCATACCTTTTCATCCCAGTAATTCTGATACCTTGGAGAGCATGCTAGCAACCTCCTGTGTGCTACAGTTAAGAGCCTTTACCTTTTTCTGTCTGATCTTCAAAATTCCCTTCTTCCTTTCCCCGCCTCGTTGATTTGAACTCATGTTCATTGGAAGATTATTCTTTTTTCTTATGTTTTCTGTTCCTTGAAAAATGTCTTAGGGAAATTATTTTCACTGCATAGTAATTTATTTGGTTAATTTATTCATTGCTTACTTACACCTGAAATTATCTGAGCCCCATGTGTTAGGCAGTGAAGCTATTTGAGTTAAAAAGGACAAAGTCCTGTCCTGTACCTAGAGAAGGTTCACAAACCAGTGGAGGATATAACCATGTCAACCATTATGTGACCATGCAACGTTAAGTGCTATTTAATAAAAGATAGAAACAGGGCGCCTGGGTGGCTCAGTTGGTTAAGCGACTGCCTTCGGCTCAGGTCATGATCCTGGAGTCCCTGGATCGAGTCCCGCATCGGGCTCCCTGCTCGGCAGGGAGCCTGCTTCTCCCTCTGACCCTCCCCCCTCTCATGTGCTCTCTGTCTCTCTCATTCTGTCTCAGATAAATAAATAAAATCTTTAAAAAAAATAAATAAATAAATAAAAGATAGAAACAAACCATGAGAGCAGAGTAAGAAATTCTGACACAGCCCCCAGGGAGAAGGTGCTAAGGAGGATGGAGTATGAGCAGTGGTAAGTTGATAGGTTTTATGCAAAAGTGGTAAGAACAGGGCTGCGTGGGTGGCTAAGTGTCTGACTCTTGATCTATGCTCAGGTCTTGGTCTCAGGGTTGTAAGTTCAAGCCCCATGTTGGGCTCCACCCTGGGCATGGAGCCTACTTAAGAAAAAAAGTTAAGATCACATTTGGACTTTAAGAAGATGGCAATTCTGCATAATGTGAAGCAAACTCTAAAATGAGAAAGTAGTGGCAGGGAGTTTAGAATACAGTATTCTCCAAGCAAAGTCGAGTCAGTGTAGTTGAACTGGATAGTGATTGGAAGCAAGAGAAAAGAGGGAACCTAGGGATAAGGAGTGAGGGGAAATAACCTAAGTTGAGTGTGTGTGTGTGTGAGTGTATACATTTTGTCTTCAATATTCCTGAGTAAACACTTGAATATACAGGTGATTCTGCTTAGTTCATCCCACTCCAGCACATCTCCACCCGTAGACTTGAATTTCCAGAGAGGTGGAGTAGAGAATGATGATAAAGGACTTAAATTCCAGGAGCACCACCAGAATGGTAGATATAAAAGTGCTTTGCTTATCCCTACACTTTAAATTTTAAAACATATATACCTCCTCTAATATTCATGAGATGAACAAGTGATACATGACATTAAATTTAGGAATCCCTTTTTAAGGTTTTACATTTTACAAAGTGATCTAGTCTTTAAATGATTACAGTTATCAGAAATGCCTTCATGATTTACTATATGACAATCAAAGAATTTTCCACTTTTAAGGCTTACACTGCAGATTTGTATGATTTCAAGAATGGAGAATAAGAACCTCAAGAGAACATGAGAAAAGTTAGGATCTTGAAGATCCCCTAACAATTATGAAGGGCTCAGGACACTGACAAATATCTGCTGCTTATTATAATCTGCTAGTCTCCCTCTTCCTTTCACCTGAAAGGAAACTAAGAATATCTGTCAAAAACATACCACCCTGTTTCTTGAGAGGAAAGAACATTTGTGTTGCTGGGATCTGTCATGTGAACTGTTAAATGTCCTCTTTGTTTTTGTGTCAGCCCTCCATGCCTCCTTTAGAGCCCCCTGTGCCTACACACTGCCTTGCAAAGTGGTGGTGTGGGTATTGAGTTAATGGTTGTTGTTATCACTATTATTACAAAAGAAATACACTTCCCTCATAATGGAGTCTTGTCTGGATGCCAGGGAAGCCATCCACAGTCTTTGGCTTCTCCTGGACCTTGACAAATGTTTCTTTCCCTTCACCCCATGATGAGGGGATTTAAAAGAGCCCCATGATATGGTGCGTTTTCTCTCATGGGAATGAGCACCTGGTTTCTGCTTAAGCAGTGGTATTTTTCTAGTCCATCATTGTCCTGGTCATTTAAACTGGGAATGAAAAGGCAATTTTCCTCCAAAGAGCAACATAGATTTTAATCCTCTATCTGACTAAAAGTCGAAAAGAGAAATAGGTCAGTCAGCTGGCTTGTCATGAGCTCTCATGTAATCCTGACCTCCTAAAATGTCAGTTATGCTTTTACCATCCAGATCTCTCCTCACTTTGGCTTCACTAACTCTGGCTAGTGACACACTCTGTTTTAGTTCAAAGCAGCCTGAGGCAGAGGTTTGTCCTCTTGGTCTGAAATTACTATATTATCTCCTAAAGACTATTTCAAAGTGTTTTCTAAGAATTTAGTTAAAACACTCATTAGATTAATAATTTAGGTTTGTGCTCTCACCAAACCAGTATTTAGCAATATCACTTAGGGATATTTCTTCCCTTGCTTCCAGGAACTATTATTTTTTAATTCATGCCCTCCAGTCCAAAATCCTGTGTCTTTCACAGCCTATGAACTTTCTCTCCTTTTGTTTAAATTAACACCCAGATGTAATGTATTTGGTCTTACATGCATAGTCTTATCTGAGATCATAGAAATAAAAATCCATCTGATAGGGAAAAAAAAACTTTATCAGATGTAAATAGTTTGGCGGAAGCGTCTGTGAACTCATTACTTTCCTAGAAAGGAGACAAAGGCATTGGACTGTGGTGCTTAATGACCCCTTGCTCTGACTTCTGTTCACCAAGTAACCTTTTGATTATATTTTGGCTTCCAGGGTGCATTTGCCTATAGGGTGAAAATATGTTAAATAAGAATTTCCTTGACAATTATATTTTATTATAATTTAAGAAATTTGACAATTTGGCTAAATTGAAAAGAAATAGGAGATACAAGGTTTAAAAGGCTTCTATCATATTTAGATCTACTCTGAATCTTTTATCAGAGATATTAAGCCCCAAGATACCGAAAAGCTAGCGAACTATGGCTTCATGCTCAGTAAACACTCCCTGAAGCACTTTTCCTTTCCCCCAGTTAAAATTATTCATAGTTTTTGGAATCTTTGTTCTGCCCTGCTTCTAGTAAACTTGGCTAGGAACACAGTAAACTTAGAAAGCTATTACAAAGGGATTGCAGGTCTTGTTTTAGATCAGTAGTTCTTCTCTATTTTTCCACTTCACACCTGAACAAGATGCTGTTATGCCATCAGCAGTCACCCAGGGTTTGAAAATAAACACACATACACCCCTCCTCCATGTTTTTCATCTCAGGGGGAGTGATCATTCTCCTTAACCCCAATTTTGAGAAGTGCTTTTTCTATCTAAATCCATCTAAATTCTATTTCACAAAATTTGGATTTCAGCCACCTGGAAGTCCGGTATTAAACTGCCTGATTTTAAGGGGTCACTTTCTGTTCTGTGATCTTATTTCTCACATTTCTTTGTCCCCTTTGTCTACTGTACCCTTATATATAAAGGTTTCTCCTAGTCAGTTCTGTGGAAGGAAAACTTGGTCGTTCAGTAGTTTAGATGTTCAACTAAACTATATATATGGCTTTTGGAAAATCTCCATACCGCATGCTGCCCACCTTCTCCTCCACTCCACACACACATACACACAGTAAATGTTGTCATAGCACTTGGAATATTCCTATATCCAAGTATGGGTGACCCACAGATGTGAAATAGCCAAGGGTAGATGCATTTCCCAGTGCAGAGCAAGGACTTGTCAGCAGACCTATCCAGGCCCTTGGAACACATTTTCTATGTTCAAAGGACCAGAAAATAAGGAATTAGGGAACATAATTTCAGATTGTCTAGCAAAAAATACAGCTCTTCTTGCCTTGAGGGGAACTAATGATGCATTTTTATGTTTTTTTTATATTTAAGTAGAAGAATCAAGGCAAATTAAAGTACGTTTCTTAACTATTTGGTCTACTCTGTCAAGTGTTGTCTCTAGCTTTCTCTCCCCTTCTGTTTTCCCAGGACTACCTTCTTCTGCTACTAAGATCAGCTCCCATACAAACATCATGCAGTGTCTTTATTGCTCTTTTGTATTTTGGTCATCACTGATGTTGCATTTGCCATCAAGAGTTTTGTTGGTAGTTAGCAGATATTGGAGAGACTACCTGAATCCATCAAACCCAGATTCTAGACTCTAAAAATTGTCCTTTCAGCTCTCTGCCATCTCTCTTCTCGTTTTATTCTTTTTTTAAAATCTTTATTTTATTTTTATTTATATATTTGACAGAGTATACCAACAGGAAGAGCTGCAGAGGGAGAGAGAGAAGCAGGACCTTGGGATCATACCTGAGCTGAAGGCAGATACTTAACTGACTGAGCCACCCCAGCGCCCCTCGTTTTATTCTTTTACTCTAAGATAACATACGCATTGACGATCCACCATTTACATTAACCACAGGAATGCTTTTCTTTGGGGATTTAAGTATTGCAGTATTGACAAAGTAGGCGAGTTCAACTGTGTCTAACCTCTGATCTGGAAAAACATCATTGAGTAAATCATTACAGATAGGGTTGTGAAACAACACATCACTCTTAAACTGTGCCTTTCAAAGTTGTTATGAATATTATCTCTCCCTTTGACCACACCCCTAAGAATTAGGCATTGAGCTGGGGATAGAAAGAGTGGTCAAGGTCATGCAAGCTATTTCTCTCCAAGGAGAGACACTCAGAACTCATCCAGGGAGTTGCAAGTCAAGTTTCCCTCTTCTTCTACAGCCCTACCTCCCATTTACCAGTCCCTGGGACCTTACAGCTCTTTAGTGGAGGTGAAGTATTTCTGATTGATAAATAATTTACTTAACTATTACAAACTCCTGTTGTTGATCAGAAAGAACATGAAATCAAACAAGCGATTTTGAAATCTGTGATGAATTATTGTTCTTGTAAAGATCTTACATAGTCAGGTGTGAGGGACATACCATCATACCAAACTGTAGTCACTGAACTATAACATAGTGCTTTCCCTTCAGTCGAGTTGAATGAATGGGCTGCAGGACAGAAGCTCGCCCCTCTCTTTTTTACCTTAGTGCCTGAGAGTATTCTAAATCAGGGCAAATGTATATTTAGGCTCTCTCAAAGGCCTAAGACTATAGGAAAAAATAGAATAGCTGGAAGCAAAGGTAAAGACTAGCTGTTTAAAACTCAGGCAAAAACTAGCCAGTTTTTAAAAACTGCACCCATTTAAAAAAAAATATGAAGAATTGTAATAAATTTCAGGAAGTTGAGGTTAATTTTAAAAATTAAATATTCAAATCATGTGAAATTAAAATTTGTCTAAGCCTAAAATCTTATTGAGAAAATTTCTAGAGAAAAACAAGGTAGGAAGCTTGGTAAGTTAGAGCACAATCAAAAGTGATTTTATTACTATAGTTATAAAGTTAGCTATTATAACAGGGCCATTTAATGACACTTGGACAAAGGTTAGTATTAATGTGCAGGTTCTCAGATCCAAGTGAAGCTATCAGTCCAGTTGCCTTCCAAACATCTCAGATTCAGAATCTTAAAAACACCTCAACTCAATGTGTACAGAAAGGAACTCATCAGACACATATCTACTGCAACAAGCACCAGCCCCCAGCTTCATTCCCTGTGTTCCTATCTCAGCAAATGAAGCTGCCCAGGAAGAAAACCCAGGAAGCATTCTTGATGCTCTTTTACTCTCCCCTCTTTTTTGCTAAGAAAAAAACAGAAGAGCATGAAATGTGATCCCTACGTTGTTGCTTACATCTCAAGTAGCTCAAGTAGCTTACATTTGCTTGGAAAGCTAAGACAAAGACAAGTCATTAAAAGAGACAAGATAATAAGATGTATAGGATAAATATACATGATTCCTTACGATTGCCAATGTATTTTACAAACCACTATGGCTTAGGATTTCAGAAAAAGATGCAGTCATTCCAGGTGGGGATAGTTTTGAGGTGGCCCAGGATATAACTGATAAAGAGCTCCCTACTTCTTGCTCTGATGAGCTGTGGTTCACCAGTACATTCTCCCTGATCCTTTTTGCGAGGAAAGCACACATACAAATGACCCTTTGTTGATGTCTCTCTTTTATTTATTTTTGAAAGATTTTATTTATCTGACAGAGAAAGAGACAGCGAGAGAGGGAACACAAGCAGGGGGAGTGGGGGAGGGAGAAGCAGGCTTCCCGCAGAGCAGGGAGCCCGATGCGGGGCTCGATCCCAGGAACCCGGGATCATGACCTGAGCCGAAGGCAGACGCTTAACCACTGTGCCACCCAGGCACCCTGATGTCTCTTTCTTTTAATCAAGGTTGCCGTTTGCAGTTTTAATCTTTTCATCTCCGGGACTCCCCCTCTGATGCTGTTTTTCATAAATGCTATACTGCTGTTCCAGGTTAGCGTTCAATGGGTACTGATATTTCTGCAGTATATATGCCTTTGTTGTGAAGACCCCACATCCCCTTTCTGTAGTGCTGTGAAACAGATTCATACCTACCTGTAGTTGTCTGTTCTGTCTTTCAGGACTAACTAAGCCATATTGCCACAACCATTGCTTCAGGGATGGTTTCATGGCCCTTTGGAAAATCTTACATTAATTGAGGCTAATTAAAATACTGAAGCACTGTTAAATTATTGAAACATGGAATAGCAGCAGATGTCTCACAATGATAAAAGAGGTTAGATCTCACCTGTGGATTAATTATTACTCAGTTTTTTATTCTGTGTGAGCATCACTTTAGAAGAAAGTGGTTTCTCAGTTTCTTTCAGAGCACTCTGTCCTCTTATTGGGTACATATCTTGATTTCATTAATCTCTAAGCATATTGTTAACCCCAAATACTAAAACATGCTTTCCAGAGCAAAGCCATAGGCATGGAGCAGTGTCCAGAAGATTTTCACACTTTGGTGATGATTGTGCTTCTTGAGTTGGAGAGAACCATTTATCTCCAGTTTTTCCTGCAGTAAGATGCTTTATCTTTTTCATAAACTTGGATCAGCCTATTTTACCTTTTTCATGTATTACTAAGATGCACTTTTTTGATGCATTGAAAAGGCAGTGATAGCCCACTTATTTATAGTCACCTCTCTTCAGAAACATCAGGAACACATCCAAAAACCAAAAACTGAGAAATAAAGGCCATTGAGCAGTTGGAGTTGTTAGAAAATCCATGTACTTTATTCATAAAACTATTCCTGAAACCTTCATTCAGAGTCTTTATTTTTACCTAAAGTATCAGTCTAGCACTTAAAGTAAGTCTCCTAAACACAGCTGCTATTTGGAAGCCAATATGAAGAAAGATTTTAACGTACAGACTGCCAACATGACTTTTTTGTGTTAAGGCAGTCAGATTTACTTAATAGAATAGCCCCCAGAGCTATCAATATATTTTAGTTCAGTATAATAAAACTAACAGCTATGGCATGCCTGGGTGGCTCAGTAGGTTAAGCATCCGACTTTTGATTTCAGCTCAGGTCATGATCTGAGGGTCATGAGATCAAGCCCTCCATCGGGCTCCACACTGGGCTTGGAGCCTGCTAAAGATTCTCTCTCTCTCTCCCTCTGCCCCCTCCCCACCCACTTGCATGTGCGCGCTCTCGCTCGCTCTCAAAAACATAAATAACAGCTAAACTTTAATAATAGTGAACATGGTAACAACCCTGAGTCATTAGGAAGAATAAATTGTGTTCAGAGGAGGATATAATTTTTAAAAGACTTCCATCAAAAATACTTTTAAAATTTTAAATGTTTGGTGCTTGAAGTATAAACTTTATGTGGAAAATTCACTTTAGGTTGTAAGAAAGCATTAGTGTACATCTCTGAATTATTCTTTATTGAAGTGTGTTTAATGTGATTGGCTGACAGTAATGGTAACTGATAAGTTTGTAGATTTTCCTTTGCACTAATCCTAAGTGGAAGAGGGGCACATGCTCTGTTAAGACCGAAAATGGTTAAGTGTTCTGGCCAAGGTTACACAACTAGTAAGTGGCAGAATACTCACTACCATCTCACAGTACTGTATCCTGTTACACATGTTACACTGTTGGTACCACCTGATAGACATAGCGACAAGGCGAGTGAGGAAGGCAGGAGGCCAGTGTAGGCAGTCTAAGGTAAGCCTTCCTGGAAAGGCACCTCATGACTGGGAGATAAAGTCAGAGATTGAAGAAAAGACGAATTAGCTGGAAGATACTATCAAATAACATCTGTTCAACACATATTTATTAAGCTGCTCTGAGTGCCCTGACAGTTTCATAGTCAGATAATAGTCTCCTGAGGAATTACAGTCCAGAGAGAGAGAAATTGAGAGGTTGTATAAAACTCCAGAAAATTGGATGGGGCGCCTGGGTGGCTCAGTCGGTTAAGCGTCTGCCTTCAGCTCAGGTCATGATCTCAGGGTCCTGGGATGGAACCCTGGGTCAAGCTCCCTGCTCAGCAGGGAACCTGCTTCTCCCTCTCCCTCTGCCCTTCCCCCCACTTGGGCTCGCTCGCACTCTCTCACAAATGAATAATTAAAAAAAAAAAAAATGGAGCTCTCCAACTGCTTGGGCTTAGTAAAACCCAGACATCCAGAAACACAGAGCAGCTCTTGAAAACACTCGGCTGTCTGTGCAGGAATTGCTTTTAGCTTGTCTTGAATCTAGTATCATCCTTGCCCGCCACCTCCCACTGTCCAGGTTAAACTTCAGAGTTGTCCTGGATAACTTATGGAAGTGGTTGTCTGATGTAGAATGACTTCTTGTGAAGTACTGTAAAATGCTTGTTGAAGGTCTAGGAGAATGTAGCAGGTGGGGCTTGACTGAGAAGACATCCTGCTGCCTCCTTGCAGTGACAGAACCTTGCAGTTTACTGCAGGATTTCCTGTTTCCTTGCTTAGACCTAGGAATCAGTAGTTGCTTGTAACTCCATCTGTCGTTGTGTCTGAAATGTGAAATTACCAATCTCCATTTCTCATTGCCCCAGGAAGGGGGCAGAAGAATTCCTGCATTACTGTTTGCAGAATTGTAAGTCCAGCCAATTAGTCATGCTGAGAAACCATGTTAAAACTGTAATTTCTCTAAGTCCAAAATTTGTAATGTAGTGCGTCTGAATTTTTGTCAGTGTTGTGGACTTACAAATCAATGACTGTTTACTAATAGGAATACCCAGGCCTAAAACGAAAGTGTATGTTGATTGACTGGAGTTAATAATGTGGCCAAAATTTTATTTTCTGAAAAATTATTTTCAATGATATTTCTTCTCTATAAGATAAAAATTATTGTGAATTGATCACTTAAAAAGTATGAAGGGTGTTACTAAAATTTGAGAATATTTCAGGGCTGGTCTTATATTTTAATCAGGTATATACTCCTTATTTATTAAATCAAATTTATACAGGGCACTTAGAAGCAGTTTTACAGTGTCTGTTCATTCTCTTTACAGCATGAGTAACATCTGGTGAATTTCATAATGTAAAAATGTTCCTTGGAAAATGACCATACTAATTTCTCCTTTCTCTTTGTCTGTCTAGTGAGAATTCAACAGAGGCTATAGCAGTAGATTCTAACAATCAGTCGAAGTCCCCACTGGAGAAGTTTATGGTCAAACTGTGCACTCATCATCAGAAGCAGTTCATCCGTGTCCTGAACGATCTGTACACTGAATCCCAGCCGGGCACCGAGGACCTGCGACCTGATTCTGGAGCAATGGATGCATCCACTTGCAATGCTGGCTGTGCCCAGCTAGGCACCAGACATAAGGAAAAGGATGCTGCATGTCTCAATATGATGTCTCCTACTTCTGTAGATTTGTTTGTAGACTCATCAGGCTCACACAGCCCTCCACACTTGACAGAACAGGCCCTGAAGGAGCCTCCTCCTGAGACAAACTCTGTAGATGGAAGAGAGAATGCCTTGACTATTACCCAGAAAGATTCCTCTGAACTTCCAACCACTAAACCTAATTCTGGTAGTTCAACAGATAGTTGCAGTCTGGGATACCTCACCACACCGAATTCTTCCTCATTAAGCTTCCACCACATCGCTAAGAGCTTGGAGGGGCAAACCACTGGACCGGAGCAAGACACAGATGTGAAAATGTGTGAGGAGGGGAAAGACCATATGCAGAGCTCAGCTTTAGTAGAAAGTCTGATTGCAGTGAAAGTGGCAGCTGAGAATAGTGAGGAGAGCAACACCTGTATTGTTTCTCAAAGAAATTCATTCAAAGCTTTATCAGAAGAGGCTTGGGACTCAGGGTTTACTGGGAATTCACCTAGAACTGCTGACAAAGAGAATGCTTTACTGTGTAGCTCAAAAACACCTTTACACCAAGAGTTAGAGTCCAGTGAACAAGATTCAAGGCCAAAGCAAGAGAACCATCTTCATTCACTAGGAAGAAATAAGGTGAGTTATCATTTACATCCCAGTGATAAGGGTCAGTTTGATCATTCCAAAGATGGTTGGTTAGCCCCTAGCCCCATGCCAGCCGTACACAAAGCATCTAATGGACATTCGCGAACCAAGATGATATCAGCCTCCATTAAGACAGCTCGGAAAAGTAAAAGGGCATCAGGGTTGAGGATAAACGATTACGATAACCAGTGTGATGTAGTTTATATCAGTCAGCCAATAACAGAATGCCACTTGGAGAATCAGAGATCAATATTATCTTCTCGAAAAACAGCCAGGAAGAGTACTCGAGGATACTTCTTCAATGGTGATTGTTGTGAGCTGCCAACTGTTCGCACACTGGCCAGAAATTTGCACCCCCAAGAAAAGGCGAGCTGTTCACCAGTGGAACCAGAGGGAGCGGTCACTCCCAGGCAGACCCTTCCACATTCAGCCCCTGGACCTGCAGTGGATATGCAGGATCCCAGAGAGGACGACCATGAGGAACCTAGTAAAGAAATAACCTCCCTCAAGGAAGGAGAAAGAGAAGCTTCCTCTGAAAAGGAATCTCAAGAGCCTGAGGTTTGCCCCACAACAAATAAACCAAATCCGAGCAGCTCTCCTAGGTCAGAGGAAACAACAGCCTCCAGCCTGGTGTCGCGTCTCCCTGCTCACCTTCCCGAAGAGGACATGCCAGAAGGCAGCTCCATGGTCTCAACTCCCACAGCAAGTGGGATGGCTTCCCCTGAACGAGACCAACAACCAGTCGAACTGCTGGATATCAAGGAGGGGACTGTCACCCAAGACTGTCACCTGATTTCCTCTACTGAGAGCATTTCTGAGGGAGGCAGTGAAGATGTTGTTTCTAGGCCTCATTCTTCTCCTGAAAGAGTCAGTAGAGAGGAAGGTCCTCTGTGCTCAGAAAGTCAGAGTCCCCCAGTGGGCTTGGAGCCTCCCCTGAGCCTGGGAAAAGTTGAAGACAGCCAAAGCATCAGTACCAAGGCCGAGACTGAAGACACTCAGGAGCTAGATACTGACCCACTCTTGAAGGAAAGCAGCACTTTTACTAATGAAAACCCCAGCAAAATTGAGGACAGTGAGGCAGCAGGTGGTACAGGAAAATCAGAGGGACAGGGCAGTGATGTAAAACAGTCTTCAGAAAAAGATATGTGTGATCAAAACATTGACTCCCCTGAAGAGAATGTGGACAAGAAGAAAAAAGGTAAAAAACTCCCTGAGGCCTCTGACAGGTGCCTGAGGAGTCAGCTTTCAGATCCCTCCTCTGCCGATAGGTGCCTAAGAAGTCAAAGTTCAGATTCTTCCTCTGCTTGTCCTGAGATCAAGATTTCTAAAAATCCTGGTATGAAACGTTCTAAGAAAGAAGGGTACTCTGGCGAGACAGCATCAGAGGGCCTTCTGGCTGACGGTTTCCATACAAAAGGTCTGGAGGACCCTGAAAACCCAGGTGTCGATGAAAATCCCTCTGAGAAAGACGCTGAGCAGGAGGGCGAAGGAGGTGGGATCATCACCAGGCAGACTTATAAAAACATGCTGGCGAAAGAAGTCAAGGGGGAAGAAGGAGATATTTTCCCCAGCAGTGATCCCATAACCACAGTTGGCCAGCCCCTGCCTGGAGAGAGACTGGAAATCTATGTTCAGTCTAAGTTAGGAGAGAAAAATGCTCATGACCCCTCAGAAAGTATTCCTTGTACTTTCCCAGAACAATCAAAAGAGAAGCCAGACCCAGTTCCTGCACAAGATCCAGAGGCAGTTGCGAATGAGGTCGGCACTGCAAACGCCCAGCGTAAAGATGACGATAGTGACGTGCCGTCCAGTGCACTTGGGTTGTCAAGTAGTGGAAGTGGTGATGCCGCTGGGCCCCCAAAATGGGTACCAAGGCTTACAAGACTGACTTCTTCAACCTACAACCTAAGGCACGCTCATTCTCTGGACTCCTCAGATACTGCAAAAATGACTTCAGAAAAGGAAGTAGCTCAAGGAAACCCAATGCCAAAGGAAAATGAAGCTTCGGAGAGTGGAGATCGTGTAGACGAGGATGATGTGGACATGGTGGTAGATGACCAGCCAAAGTTTGTGGAATGGTGTGCAGAGGAGGAGAACCAAGAGCTTATTGCCAACTTCAATGCACAGTACATGAGAGTTCAGAAAGGCTGGATCCAGCTGGAGAAAGAAGCCCAGCCAACACCAAGATCAAGGAACAAGTCAGATAAACTGAAGGAGATTTGGAAAAGCAAGAAAAGGTCACGGAAATGTAGGGGTTCATTGGAGGTTCAAAAGTTTTCTCCTGTTCAGATGCTGTTTATGACAAACTTTAAATTATCTAATGTTTGCAAATGGTTCTTAGAGACAACTGAAACCCGGTCTCTGGTGATTGTGAAGAAGCTCAATACTCGTCTTCCGGGAGACATCCCCCCTGTCAAGCATCCTCTTCAGAAGTACTCTCCTTCCAGCCTGTACCCCAGTTCACTACAGGCTGAACGCTTGAAAAAACACTTGAAGAAATTTCCTGGAGCTACTCCTGCTAGGAACAATTGGAAAACACAGAAGCTCTGGGCCAAATTTCGAGAGAATCCTGACCAGGTGGAGCCAGAGGATGGCAGTGATATCAGCCTCAGCCCCAATTCTGAAGACAGCGTAGAGGAAGTCAAAGAAGGTCGAAATAGCCATCCTCCCACAAACTCACCTACCCCAGCCAGTACCCGGATCCTTAGAAAATATTCCAATATTCGAGGAAAGCTCAGAGCCCAGCAATGTTTGATCAAGAATGAGAAAATGGAAAACCCGTTTGGGCAGGCTGTGGAAAGTAAACAGAGTTGTAAGAGTGTATGCATCAACCCGCTGATGTCCCCCAAGCTTGCCCTGCAAGTGGATGCAGATGGGTTTCCTATTAAGCCCAAGAGTACTGACGGAATGAAGGGAAGGAAAGGGAAGCAAATGTCTGAAATCTTGCCGAAAGCAGAAGTGCAGAATAAACGCAAGAGGACAGAAAGCGGCGGCGCTCAGGACAGGAAGGACACAGGAAGGTCCCCTGTGGTGAAAGCCAGCAAAGACAAGCATGCCGATGGATCCACCAGAACCCCTGCGGCCAAGAAGCCAGCTGTGAGGGACCGAATCAGCCAGCTGCCCAAAAAGACATCCTTGAAAGAGAATAAGCTGAAGACCGCTAAGAAGTCTCCTGGGAAAAGCTGCCCTCCGTCCAGGAGGGAAAAAGAGAATACAAACAAAAGACCCACACAGCCCTCTGCCCCGGAGATAGGGATGAAACCTGCAAAGCAAAAGGGGGCAGGTGAATCCTCTTCAAGACCACAAAAAGCCACCAACCGGAAGCAGAGCAGTGGAAAGACTCGGGCCAGACCCTTGACGAAAACCCCAGAGAGCAGTGCGGCCCAGAGAAAGCGAAAGCTGAAGGCAAAGCTGGACTCTTGTCACGGCAAACGGAGACGGCTGGATGCGAAGTGATCGGAAGGCTGGCAGCCACAAGCTAAACTGTCCTACAGAAAGTAACCCTTCACTTTGCATTAACTAAGTCTGCTTTTATAAGCTCAGCCAGCCTTTCAGATCTGCAGTTAACGGAGAACACCACCATTGAAGATGTCAGAAAATGCATCTCAGATGGAGAAGGGAACTTGCAGTCTTTCTCTGAGGCTGAGTAAGGGAAGTTATATATTATATTCTGGTTGTTCCTTGGGTTTTAAACTTGGAACCAAGCAGTTTTAGTTTTTAAAAGTACAGTGCCTTATTTATCCTTTTTGTTTTTAAATTTACAAAAGCTAAAAAGCTGATCTATGTGATTAAAGGCTTGTATTTTATACTTGATGCACAAGCACTTGTACTGTAGCCGAGAAGACCACCATCATGCACATAAAAGTAGCTTTTCAGCAGCCATCCTGCAGTGTCCGTACCTGAACAGATGCTCCTCTTTGCAAACCCGAGCAGTGAACTTCCCTCTCTGTCTTGTTTGTTTAAATGATATTCGAAAGCTAAACCAAATCATTTTTATGGTATGTGGAGATTGCAGAGGGAATTTATAATTATTATGAAAGATGAATATTTCTGTTACCCCTTTTTTAAAAAGTCATTTCATTATTGGTCACTCCTCTCACTTTTGGCCTTCTGTCATTTAAAAAATGTATTCTAAATTATGTGCCCATGGGACAAAAGATGTGTCACAAGGTGTTAATATTGAGTTATGACCTCTAAAATTTATTTACACCGCCCAGGTGATTTGCATTACTGATTCTTACCATCCTTTTCATTTTTGGCCTTGCAAGCTTGCTAGCACTCTAACAAGGTTTTCACCTGACTTTGAGGGGAAAAATGTAGGATTTTTTTTTTCCATCTTGTAACTATAACTTGACAATTGGGATGAGAGTGACTATTGTAATACTCTTTCTTACCCTGAATACTTCCATATTCAAAGAAAGCCAAGTTGTTATTTTCAGTACTAGAAAAGTTTCAGAGTTTGTGTGTGCATGTGCATTTGGGTGCATTTGCCTGTGGTTATTAGCCGCAGATGTCTCTGAGCCGCAGTTCCACAGTAAAATTCTTTCTTCCCCATACAGTTTGCTAAGGTGTTCATGAGCTGGGTAATTAGCACAGGCCAGATGGTTTAAATGTGGCCCAGGGTCTCTAGGAGTATCCGCAAAGCCAGTTTGGCACCAGACTCAGAAAGGTCTAAACCGCACAGAGTTATGTAAAGGGCAGAGCGCCCTTGCAGTGGGAGGCGGCAGCTCTGGCATCTCATAGCGGGCCCACACCCCTCCTCCCATCTGGAGCTGGTGTTCAGTTGGCGTGTCCCAGTGGGGAGGTGCGTGCAGCATGGGCGTTCGCATTCTCAGTGGTCGGCACCATCCTGGTAGTTAATGCCTGTAGTATCGCTCCTGCCGCTGTCACGTCAGGCTCCATGCCTTGGCTCAAAAGTGAGAGCTGCAGTGTTTGTGACTAACGTTGTTTGCCTTTCCCGAGTGACGCCCGAGGTGGTTGCACTGGTCTTACCTTGGTGCCTGTGACATTGCTCCATTGTGACACAGTGTGTACTCAGCATCTCCCCTGGGCCACTCTACAGAAAAGGCTTGGCTGTTAGAGCTTCAGCCAGCCTCTCTACTGTGCTCCGTCACAGAAGCAGGCTTATCTGCTGCAAAAACGCCATTTAGATGGTTCAGATCTATTTAGGTAAACCCAGATGGACTTTCTTCATGCATAGTTCGGTCAGATCATGATAAAACAGGCCTTCTACCCATTCTGTTAAAGATTTGCTGTATATAGTGAGAACTTCTGCTGACTGGATAGGACTGGAGAGAAATGTTTGATTCATGGGAAATTGGGAATTGTATTGAATTTCATAGACTATCTTCAATGAAGCCTTGACTTTTCCCCCCCTATGTCTCCTTTATCCCATGAGTCTCTTTTTTTCATTTTAATATCTTCGACTTTGGCCATTCAAGAGCTACCTATATTAATGAAACTGCTGAGTGTGTATGTTGGACAGCCCTTTCTCAGCATTAAGTTGCACAGAAGCATTAGTATGTTTTCAGTAGGTTCGGTTAATCTTTGAAAAGTGGTTTTAAAGTTTTTAAAAAATATTTTCACATAGTCGTCACTGGATACTGTTTTTGTGGTGACTTAAACAGCTGAGGGTTGCCGAGGTCACGTGTGCGGACTCCGGTGTATATGTTGCAGGTGCCCCCTTAGCTGCATGCAGACTACCTTGCAGTGGTGCTTGGATTAGGTTAGGGGGAGGTGCGAGGCAGTGAGCGGGTGCAGCCCTTCCAGTTCCAGGCTTATTAACTCATTCCATTACTTTTCTAAGTTCTTTTCATTTTAAAAAGCTTACTTCAAGATAATAGCCTTTTCTCCCATTTTAGGCAGCATTTGAGAAAAGGTATCAATGTGTATGCATTTTTTTTTTTTTAATACACTGCTGTGGATCATCTTTAAAATCAACTTATGTTTTATAGTAGTAACAACACTTAAATAGACTGGGATTCTACATAATTAGAACACTTAAAAGTTTAGAAGTATTTTTATATTTGTTGAATCTCATTTTTGCTGATTCAGTTAATTTTGCTAATAGAAGAAAGGAAAAAAAATGAACTTGAGGGCTGGCTCTGGAACGCCCTTTTACACTTACAGCCGATGCTGGCAAAACTGTCTCCTAGACACCTCCAAGCCAGACCTGCAACTGACTCAAGTTTCCCCTTGTTTTTCCTGTCTTGCAAAGACCTCCTTTTTATAGCCGTCTTCACAGTATGGCTGGCCACCAGATGCAAAGGCAGTGGATCCCACATTCCAGATTCCAAATCACAGAAGAATTCTGCTCCTGGGCCTACTCAGCACAGTGACTGTCCCAGCAACGGAGATGAAGTTGCTGACCAGAGAACTCTGGTATTACCTCTGAGCTTCTGGGAGAGCTGCAGGGGCCCTGGGGAGCAGTCACTGAAGCTCTACCTTAGCTCCCCAGAGCTGGGCCCTCTTCGGGAGACCCGTCTTCTAGTCTCACTTCCTAGCCCCTAAGGCTCCCTGGGTTTGGGAGGACAACATGGAGACCCTCCCTAGTCAGGGCCCAGAGCCTCACCCACAGCAGTCCCTCAGACCCCTGGCAATCTGCAGCACAGCAGGGAGGCAGTGCACCTTTCTTCTGCTCGTAAGGCGTCCTGCACAGGAATGTCACTAGTGTCTGTTAATCTGCAATTGCTAGTCCCTTGGGTCCCGTAGGTAGGCCAATTCTGTTGCATCTGTATTTCAGTAAAGATTTCTACACAAGCCTTCTCTAAAAACAATAATCTTGGGCTGTGGGTTTCGCTCTTGCAGTGGTATGGATAGGAGAGGTGCAGGTCGCAGTCCCTTCACAGACGCGGTGCTCCTGATGGGCTCCTCTGTGCATTTCTCACTGTTCAGATAGGACATCAGTGAAACACATCACTTCAAGACAGTTGCTTTGAACTGAAGTTCGGTCTCTTTCCTGCCTTGTGGTGGATTCTGTAGTGAGGGCTACAGTTGTCACTTTCCTCTCTGGGAGGCATCTTGCTGATTGAAGGACCTAAGAACTAAGGAGGAAAGGACAGCATGCAACACAATGCAGATGTCACCATCAGCAAGTCTGGTGGCTTGTTACCGCGCCTGGGACCATATTGGAGTTTCCCGAGGTGCTGGGCCCAGGAGCCACCCCCGTTCCTGTTGGGTTTCCTGTCAGCCCACGCGAGCTATCTTTTTTAGACGCTCTCTCAAGGGTCTGCAGAATGTGGGCTGGTCGCTCTTTTGTAAATAGAAGTTTAATGGAACATAGCCATGCCCGTTTGTTTACATACTTTCCATGGCTACTTCCCAGCAGAGTGGAGTATCTACAACAGAGACTATATGGCCTGCAAAGCCGGAAAGATTTACTGTCTGGACCTTTCAGAAAAAGTGTGCTGACCCTCCTTGTTGAAGAAAATCATCCTTTTTCAGGAACCAATCTTGCCTGATTTATCTTCTCCTTTCTTTTGCCTGCCCCCCTCTCTGTCCTCTTCTTTTCTTCTTTTTCCTCCTCCCCTTCCCTCAGTTTTGTTCTTCCTTTTACATTTCTTTGTCTCTCCTTGCTACAGAAAAGACATGACATGTTGTTAGCGCACACTGAACCCGGCCTCCTGACCCTTGAGCTACCGTAGCCTCACACCTTCCTTCTTCAAGCCGCCTGTCACTGGCCACAGTGGGGCCACCGGTAGTCTCTAGGGTCAGGCCCCACAGGCAAGGAGGGCTTCGGAGTTCTCAGTGCAGCCCTGGCCTCTCATTTCCCTCTGTCCTTATCTCAGACCTGACTCTGGCTTCACATCTTGTGTGTTACTGAGGCAAGCCAAGGTTTGTTTTTGTTTTCAAAATTAGTTGAGAATACTTCAGTTGGAGGTTCAGTTTTCTGAGCCACATGTTTAGATACAGAAAAAGCCTTTTCACAGAAGAAAAACAAAGTCCAGTCACTAACCCAAAGTATTTATTATGTAATGTTTTTGGCCAGCTTCTAGGAAAATAAAAATGTATCAGTATTGATATTTTTTCAGTCACATACTCTCCTTTCAAAATAACTTTATTAAAGGCAAGCCAACAAATAAAAAATAGGGGCTTGCTTTGACCATGCTTTTAGAAAAGAATAGAAAATTGGAGCATATTAGAACCTGAGTGTAACAGAGAAGTTGTAGATTGTATCTTTTGATCAAATCCAGTCAACCTCCAAGCTGTTGGTCCTCCCTCTCCCGCACAACTCAAGAATAAGCTTCTGTACTGTACTACAAATGAAGTTGAATATCGTGTCAGTGAAAAAATTTCTGTCAGTGGCCCCAGAACAGTGATTGTTTCAATTATTTTGAAACAGATAATTATTATTTTGACTTCTCAGCTATTAATTTTTGTCGTCTTATGGCTTGATGTCCACTGAAATACTGCAAATTTCTCCTACAAGTATGAAATCATGTCTATGTATCTCACATTGGCAAGGCAGTCCTCACATCCCAGCAGTAAGCATTCTTCCCTCCCAAATCCTTTTTCAGGGAAAAAAAATGAAAATAAAAAGATTATTGTATTTAAAATAAGCAGAATTGTGAAAAGCCTTTTGAGGCAACCTTCAGTAAAGTTCATCCCTTGAAATGTCAGAACAAGCTGCTTGTTCTACAGTGGGTGCGTTGGAAGACTTGAAGATCTGACCTCTTTCCTTTAAAGATATTAAGTCATACTCAGGCAGAAACCCAGAGCTCTCTGATGCTGCTTCCGACTTAGGGCTTTGCCGTGTTGTGCTGGGGGGACCCGGAGGACCACCTGGGGCGCTTCTGCAGAGGGTATGCTTGCTCATGCTTTTGCTCTTGGAACTGAGCCGGCGCTGGTCAGTTCCTTCCATTACCTCCTGTCTGTCTGTCCTTCCCTTTCCCAGAGCGCCGGTGGTGTACGCTCGGTGCTCAGGAGACATTCTTAGCTTCGGTGTTCAGAGGGGCAGTTGTGTAGCTGCGTCCGCCTAGCAAGTACAGTGATGCACAGAGGCTTTCTCCCCTGCCTGAGGCCAGTCCACGTCACACAAGGTGCTCAGCAGTAGGCAAGGTACGTAAAAGTACAGATGGCCCATAAGACA
This sequence comes from Leptonychotes weddellii, assembly GCF_054177405.1. Classification (NCBI taxonomy): domain Eukaryota; kingdom Metazoa; phylum Chordata; class Mammalia; order Carnivora; family Phocidae; genus Leptonychotes; species Leptonychotes weddellii. The sequence continues at coordinate 28,129,642 of NC_138374.1, read as the reverse complement.
GCAATAGCAGCAGCGAAAAACAGGTTTTTTTTAAAACATTTTATAATATGCCAGAGGTTGGAGGAATGCATTTTACCTGGTATTTTTTGTTTGTTTGTTTTAAGATTTCATTTATTTATTTGAGAGACAGAATGAGAGAGAGAGCACATGAGAGGGGGGAGGGTCAGAGGGAGAAGCAGACTCCCCGCCGAGCAGGGAGCCCGATGCGGGACTCGATCCCGGTCCTCCAGGATCATGACCTGAGCCGAAGGCAGTCGCTCAACCAACTGAGCCACCCAGGCGCCCTACCTGTTTTTTTTTTTTTTTAAAGGATTATATTTAATAAAAAAAGAAGTAACAGGTGAAAGATTTATGCAATCTAAAGAGAAACCAGAGTAACAGAGACCATATGTAGCTGACACAGCCTAAAATATAAAATATCCACCACCTGGCTATTTACAGAAAAGGTTTACTGACCCTTGTAGTATGTCATTCAAGGTCAGTTATGCAGACAGTTAGGCACAAACATCTTTCCTGTAATCCAGCCTTGCACCATTTCTGTCCTTTTAGATTTGAGGGTGTCTTGCCAGTTCATCTCGGGACACAGCTGTCGTTGCATGTTATTTCTGAGTAATGCTTGTGCAGTAAAGAAAAAGAAAATATCCCCCTTCGTTGATGGAATATTTGTTGAATCATGACCTTACCTATTAGGATAAGTAGTTAAAACCAGAAGTACAAAGTCTCTTAAGTCTTCCTCTATGGCAAACAGATTTAGTAATGGACCTAAAGCCGAGATAGTGCCTCTCCCGGCCAGCACAGGCGGGCTCCTTTTACCCCCTAGAGCCCTCTTTTTCTTTTTTGTGTACAGCGTATTTGCAAGCTCACTCCCCCAGCTTTGGTCACTACTTGTGAATATAACCGGCTGGCCTGTGCCTGTTTGAACCTCGAATCCAGCCTAGCCATTCCCAGCTCTCTTAAAAACACCAGCGTGTTGATGGCACCTTCTTGGCCCACCAGCAGCTGCAGCCCGAAGAGGTTCGGAGCTCTCTGACCTGGCTCACCTCGTTTGGACGAGCCATCCTGGATGCCTCGCCTCTTCCCTCTTCTGCTCAGGCCACCCAGCCCCCTTCCCGGAGGTGTCTTCTCGGGGACGGCCTCTCATCTCCCGAGCATGTCACTGACCACAGGCATGTCATACTAGAAGCCTCTTTCTCTGTAACACTTTTATTTTCCTTCTAGAATTTAGCCGTTGGGTCCAGATGCTCTTCAGTTTATCAACTTTTTCAGCCCACTTGTTTTCTGTAATCTGCACCTCGTGCCGTCTTGCCGCTGAAGCTGTAGTATTTGGGAGGTAGTTTGTGGGAAAGATGCTCTACAAACAAGATCTGCATAATTTTGTATATTTATACCACAGATGGGGATTCGTTTTAGAGCCACTGTAGCTTAAGGGTATTAGTTTCACCAGTGTTCTAGGAGACTGTGTTATTGACTGTGGTTTCAAATATGTTATATAATACATAGTTATTCACACCACTGTGGAATTTATTTCACTGTGTAAATAGTGATATTTTCCTGTTCAAATGCTTCTATAGAAAGTATTTATTTTAACAACAAAAAATTAACTGTCAAAAGGGCTTTCCAAAAAAGTGTTCTTTCTAGCCACCCATCTTCCCCAATTGCCATGCTCATTCACTGAACCCTCAGACAACTTAGTGAAGGCAGAGGTGCGGCATTGAAACCCTCACTCTGTTTGGGCATATACAATGTGGATTGGGAACCTGAGTGCTTCCCCCCAGTGTCATCCCGTCCCAGAGCAAAGTGGGTCTCCCACCACTGGTATGGCCGTGCCAGGCATCACATCAGGGCTTGCCTCAAGCAGCCCACGTGTTGCATTCACAGTTGATACCTTCCGACTGTCCAACCGCCTGTGCAGCGAAATGAGCCTTAGTTGTAACCCCAAGGAAATCCAAACCCATACCTGTGGGATATGGAGAAACCACTGGTTGCCTAAAGAAAGCATTAAGTATATTGTACTCTTTCTCATGTTTGTGAAAGACACACACCTATTCACACTCATTAACCATGGGAGATAAGCGTGTTTCCTTCTGCACCTTGACAGTACTCAAGAGCACCTCAGCTCCTCCTCCTCCTCCACTTCCTCTTCCTCCCCCCTCCCCCTTTGCCCTATCTCAGCAAGCATCTGTGCAGATGTGGGCCAGTCCCACCTGTAACCCATGGTTACAGAATGAGACCTTCTGTTCTCAGATGTGTGCAGCTTTACTTCTCAGGAGTCTTGGTCTGCGATTCAGAGCACCCCTAGATGTAATGGAACTGATGGCTTTATGATCATGTTCCTCTTCCCTGTGCCCCATTCCTGGGCACCTCTGTCTGAGTCATGATTCTCGTCCCACCCAGCTGGCTGGACTGAGAACTGCGGCTCCAGGACCACAGAGCGCTTGGGCCTGGACACGTAGGGGGTTTTGTCCTCCAATTGAACCATAATTTGCATATTTTCTTATGGCCTCCCTTTGTCTTTTCTAACAAATGAGGAGGACACTTGAACAGTAATGCTGGAGAATGTTTTTTTCTAAGATACTATTTGTAAGCAAATCTGATTTTAAGATGAAATGTGAATGGGTAACTAGGTGCCAGGGAATTTAGCACTGAACTAGACAGTCAACACTTTTTTAACCTTTGCAGGAGGAAATAGATTTTGCTCTCATCTAATGTTCACAAGAAGTAATGTTGTAAATAGTTTTTTAAAAATATTTATTATGTGTGCTGTATACAGATTCATGTTCTGAGTGGTGTTGATCTGCATTGTAGTATTGTAGAAGGATATATTTTGAGCAGTGGACTTACTTTCATAACACAGTTCACACATGGAGAAAGAACAGAAACCAGCAGGTTGAGAGCTGTTTGGGGGCATTTGATCTGTAATGCTACATCAGTCCAAGCTTTAACTGCCCCCTCTTCTCATCTGGTTATGTTATATATTATATATATATATACACGTATGTATGATAAACTGGTCAGTTCCCAGATCTGCAGAGCAGATTTCCAGGTGTTCTTTCTGATGTGCTGCGCATAAGCAATAAGATCCTAGGAAATAGCATTTGTTCCGGGCTCTGCGTTGGCCCTTGTCTCAGAGGGTAGGGTGGGGGTAGAACAGCTCTTGCTAAGACCTCTTGCCTTTGCCGGAGAGGTGGCTGTACTTGAATTTTTGCTTCTGTTTGTCTGCACGCTTCCTCATGTCATACAACTCTAGCAGTGGATGAGAAATCTGCCAGCACCAGACACATCAAAAATTGGGCATGGAGATTGAAAAATGATCCTTTTTCCATGAATTTGTAGGGCTTCCAGAATCTAGTTGAGGCAAAGCTCATTTGGCTATAAACATAAATTGCCAGCTAAAAGCCCTTTGAGTCTATCCACCCTGCCTTTGAAAGCTAAGCCCGTTTCCTGTGATCCTCCTCTGTGCCTGGGTTTGAAACGTCTGCGGTGCAACCCTTTAGATCCGAGCGAGGCAGGCAGTCCCTCTTCCACGGCTCCCAGCGTGTCCAGTTCCACAGCTTTCTAAGCAGCTTTCTAGCAGCCTCTCCTGTGACCGTCCTAAACTTTATGAAAAATACCCCACACCCAAATAACCATGAATAGAATAAGGTAGTTTTTTAGGCTTTTGGAATATGTCTTCTCTTTTGTATTTATGATGGTGTTTGGAATTTTTCACTAGTGTTTTTTTAGATTGAAGTGCGTGCGTTAGGAAAAAAACTTTCCATTGCTGAGCCTGAAAGCAAGCAAGAGGAAAGAGACTGACTATATTGTGTCATTGGGGAGGTGACTACTTGTGGTGGTGGGAGGGCGGGGAGGGGCATCGTAGATTAATGTGGGAGTAAAATAGAACTCTGGCCTGAGGCTCCCCAAGTGTTATTACCTTGTAATAAATAATCCCCTTATTAGCCTCACTTAATCTCAGTAGAAGCCTGCTGTTTACCCTCAGGGAACAAGTAGTTTTCAAAATTGAGCTCCTCCAAGGTCACTGGCCTGTGCCTGTGTGCAGGCATTGGTCGTCTTTGTGAACTCATGGCATTATTTTCCCATATGCATTATGATACTAAGAAATTCAACCCCAACCTGTATGAAAAGCACAGCCCAGGGTCCTACTTTAGGCTAGAGTTAATGCCTTTCAGGGGCCAAGGGGGCATAGGAGGCCCATGCAATTTAACTGAAGCTCAGGTGCCGTGTGGGATTTTTATTCTTTTTAGGCCACGACCCTTCAGAATGAGATTAGGGCAGGGGCTGCTGATCCGGCTGTGGATCCAGGGAGCTCTAAGATGAATCTCTACCGTTCCTTTAAGGTCTTTCTGGTTCCTCCCAGTGTTGTCATTGCCGAGGTCAATCTTGTAGTTGTTCAGATGTGCTCCTTTTTGCTGTCTTGTGAGTCTTAGCCAGTGATCCAGATGCCCAAGGAGAGAGTCTCCGGAGGGCCTAGCCCCTTCCCAGTATCAAGTGTGCGCTCCTAACCTGTGTGAAGGTGGTCTTTCCAAAAGCAGTGAATTGAGAAATTCTGCAAATGGTAATCTGGATGATCGGCGTGTATCTCTTGGGCCTGGATTTCCATTATGTTAGTGAGTGTAGGAAAATACTGTGTCTTTAATGGATGAAAATTCAATGTATGCTGTGAATTTGTTGGTTTGAAACATTGAAAAATTTTCATTAGACAATGTTTACATACCTCACCTGAAGAACCTTTGAGAGTGTATATATGAAATTTAAAAATATATTAAGTTGCTTTAAAACAATATGTATAGCTATAAAAGTTGGAGTTATTTTAACTTTGAATATGTACCAAGTCTCTTAAATATTGAAATCTGTGGGCTTTTTGTGCTTCTGTGTTTTACTTTCCTATTAGGCCATGTAGGAAACTGTGTTCTTGTTATTGGTAAAGGGGCCCTCGCTGAAATCCAAGCTTGGAAGGATTTCCTTTGTTGTTTCAGATTTTCTTGTTTGGTTTTGAGGGATGGGGTATGGAGCTAGAGGATGTGTGGGAGGGATTTCCTTAACATTGACATCTATTCCATGAGCTTTTTCTAGGCGCTTATTTTATTGCAGCGTATTAAACTTCTTTGATATTAAAGTGTGTTTGTGTAGTTACTGGAGAGGGAACAGAATGCATGGAAGCCCAGTATTCCACTTGTAACCTCTGGCAAAGTTGAGAAGTTGCCAGAAGGAACCAAAAAGTAATACTTCTTCATACTTCTGCCTCAGCCACGGTGTTGGGACTTAAAGGAACATTGTTTGGTAGCTCTGTGGCCATTTTGTGAGGTACGCCTAACTTCAGGGGAAAGAAAACACTGTGGATGAATCCTTGGGAATTCCCACCGTGGAGTTGGAAAGGTGCCCGTGCTTCATCCTGAGGGACAGAGAGCAGCTGAACCAGGTAAGCCACTGTTAAATTCGGGGGTGATGTCCACAGCCACCAAGGAGGGCTGCCCCAGCTCTCTGTAGTCCGTTTTGGGGCCTGGCAGAATGCTGGCAGGAAATTCTTACATTTCCTAGCCTCGTGACTGTTTCACTGTATTCTTTCAGTTCTGCTTGAGAAGGGTCTATGTAAGCGTCTAGTGGGCCAGTGAATCCTGTGGAATCAGCCATGATTTCATTAGTAAGTTATATGACAGTGGCCATCGACATGCAGAACTATATCCAGTAAAAATAACCCTGCAGCTGACAGTTGGGCTACCTCTCTTAATCTGGATTCGGAGAATCATCTTTTTCCACATTAGGACTTTTCATTGTTAAAAGAGACTTCTTTTCCTCCCATATTGATCCTATTGGTAGAATAACTAGAATATATCCAAGAGGTGCAGACTGACTGGCTTGGAGTGAGGGGCCATCTCGAAAATTAACTCTTGACAGCACAGGCATCAGGATGATAGAGATGCGTTAGCACCGATCTCAGGAAAACTTGGCAACTCTAGTTGGAAGCCTGGTCGTTCTTTCTGTTGCTTCCACTCCCCAGCCAAGCCCGGCTATGTCCATTTCCTTGGCTGGGGATTTCCTTTGAACTGTTAAATTTGCTACTTACTTCACTTTAACTCAGAGGTTGTAAACTGGTGGCTCACAGATGTGTTTTATTTAGCCTAGTGTTTAAAAAATTATACACATATACTATGAGTGTTGACATAAAATTTGGTTTCTGGCTTCTCTTTTAAAAAGTGACAGTGAGGATCTGATAAAGTTGGTGCATGGTGAGAATCAGCTGGAACTCAGTAGATTGGAAAATGTGCCTTTAAGGTCACCGTAGTCCTTGTCAGCTACCATTTGTCCCTATTTTCTTTAATAGTAGGGAAATAGGTCTCTTACCTGCTGCTTTATCAAAAGTGGTGATACAAATTATGGGCCAGGAGGGCATGTGCCCACTTGACTTACTTAGGTAACCTACTGTCCAGACACTTGAGCTTACAACCCTGTTTTACCCCATTTTCTCTCCTATACCCAGTTCATTACTTTTCCTCCCAAATCCCTAATTGCTTTGCAGGCACTGCAGTTACCATCACTGCCCACTTGCAGGGTGACCACGTGCTGTTAAGGTATGACTTGGGCAACCATCATTATGATCTAGTGGGAAATCATTCTGTAGTCGTGGCATCAGAGGGCCAGCTGGGCCCCCTTGGTGGTAGTGGCCTTGCCCAGCCTGCCTGCCAGGGCTGGGCCTTACCTAGATGCTCAGGTCATGCATCCTACAAAACTCCTAAGAGCGATTCTGCAGTCTGAAATCATAGCGGAACTACTGTAGAAGTATGTTTGCCTTCTTTCTCCACTGATCCCTGTGAACCACTGGTTCATGGTGATAGGTTAACCTTACAGGACCTGGTTCAGCTGCTCTCTGTCCCTCAGGATGAAGCACGGGCACCTTTGCACGTTGCTTTCTCATCTGTTGCCCTGATTAAATGAAACCTTCAGAGCCAGCTTAAATGTGGATGTGGCTCTGTTTACAAGCACAAAATCTGGGTGTGACTGAGACACTGGAAGGGAAATGAGGCTGAGCAGCCTCCCCACATCTCCACATGTGCTGTGCCATGCCAGGGTCTGCCTGCCCTGACATCCCCAGGGAGCGATGACCAAGCCATCCCCTAGACCTCCCCTTCCTCCTCCAGGAGGAACCCACCTCCTCTGCCACTTCAGGAAGACCAGAGAGTTCCAAGGGCGGGTGTCCTACGTGTGCTGTATCTGAGAGCCGTCCCCGGATTGTGGCCAGTGTGTGTGGGCAGCTCAGAAACCCCCAAACCCCGGGAAGCAGCTATGTCAGCAGCCCCGGGCTCATCCTTGGTGCAGAAAAAGAGATCGACAAGGCAGAACCTGAGTGAACCAATGTCATGTTCACATGGAAGACAAAAGACAATATCCAACACATTCTAGAACAATTCTAGGGAAAGGACAGGTGTGGCTCCCTCACGGGCCTGTTCTAAACCAGTCTCTCTGAAAGAGTGATCCAGACAAGACTACAGAAACCCCTAAACAAAATGTCACAACCACCCCACATCTGAAAAGCAAAACGAGACACCGGATATTGACTTTAACATATAAAAATACTGTAACAAAATGAAATACAAATATATATTAGAATCTGTTAAGTATTCTGTATAAAGAGATACTTTCGCGGTTAGGCTAATAGCGGGCAAAAAAGGAGACGAGTCTGGCCTTTTCTGACGCCTTCACAGGGAGCTGGGGCTACTGGCCAGTGGTGATGGCAGCCACCCCAGGACTTGCCCTGCTTGTGTCTCTTCAGCGCGTGTTTAATGGAGAGAGCCAGTGGTGACATCAAAGTGAACGAAGGTCTTTACTGAAGGGGTGACAGGTATGGAGGTGACTTATCAGAGATGATTTTGCCAGAGCCTTCTCCTGGGCCTCAGTGTGAACAGGCAAGACGAGTGGTGATCCAGCTCCTTAGCAACTTTCAGGTCGGTGGTTGAGGGAATGTTGATCCTGGGACACATAGCACCTTGCTGCCCCCACTCTTGGGGTGGATCCCAGTCTTCCAGCTTGAAAGCGAGGGAGCGTGGGGCCAGGCTGGGTTGTGGGGTGTTGTGGAGGGGTGGGTGGGGGCTGTGGCCAGCTCACAGGACACTCCCTGTGAACAGACCCCTGTATTCTGCCCTCCCAACCCCACAGCACTGGGAGTGCAGGACTCCTGGCAGCCGTCACCCATCTGCCGGTGAAGAGGCTGCTGCCGGTTGGTGCCCCTCAAGCCCAGGGAGCCTCATCTACTCCAGGGCAGTGGGGAACGGTGATGGCCAAAGGAAGGTAAGTGTCTCGGGGCCGGTGGTCCCAGAACACCTGTGTTCCGTGCGAGGAGTGAGCCAGCTACGCTTGAGCTTTCCTCCATAGATCAGCACCTGCCTCATGCTAGAGCTGCTCTCCACGGTCCCACAGAGGGAGGCTGTGCAGCCCTAGGAGAAGCCTCTCAAGGCCCCAGCTGCTGTCCGTGGAGGGGAGGGGCACTGCAGCCTTGCTCAGAACTATAGTAGAGCCCGGTCCCTGGTGAAGAGTAGATCCAGCCATGAAAACACCTCTGCAGTTGGGCAGGGCAGGATCCCCTTCACATTACAGGGCTTCCAGGACTCAAACTCACTGGCCGGAGTCCCAGTGTAGTGGAACATGCCAGGCTTCCTCAGTTGCAAGGGGCTCCAGCCCTCTACTGCTCAGTGTCCAGAGCTCCCTCCCCACACCGCCCATGGTGGCTGAGGATACGGGCACAAGACCACCTCAGCCACACCACAGGCTGCTCCCCCAACCCTGTCTTCTGATTGTAGATGGAAGGGGCCAGGAAAGGGATATGCTCACTCCCCTTGCCCACTGGGGTCCTCTGGGGGCACACTGTCTTGGGGAGACATCTGGGTAGGAGAGTGTGACCTATCTTCTAGCCAGTTTGCCACTTATGCTCAAAGATAAGCTTTTTGTGTTTTCATTCTGCATGGAAAAGGATTTGTAGTCACGTGGCCACATAGTGAGTGACTCAACACAGAGTCCTTCCTTGCAAATGCCTAGGATGAGCAGCTCTAGCCTGGGCCACCGTCTGTGGTTGGAGCCCTCGGCTCATCTCATCCCAAGCATGTTGGTTACTCCTGTGATGCTCTACAATTAGTTCGTATCTGTCCATGAGAGCAGCCCAGTACCAGCAGCCATTCGGCACGTAAATATTTGTTGATGTGATTAATGAAAATGGATCTAGCTCCTCCAGCCTCCCTTCTGGAGCCACAGTGGGAGGGTCTACATAGCTTCTACCTATGTTCAGTCAAACCACCTCACCATTTGATAGCTGAGGAGACTGAGGCCCGTGGGGAGGAAGTTGGCCCAGGGTGACGGAGGCAGCAGAGGTTTCCTGGTGCCTGGACCACTGCTCCCTACTGGTCTACACTGTGAGGGGATCTGAACCCAGTGTCCACGGGAGGAGACCCCTCCCTGGCTAAGCAGCCTAGCCCAAACCCCCTTGACCCTGTCCCCCTGCCAGTGGCTTGCCAGCATCTTGGGGCTGAGATAGCCCAAGACCAATACCCTTTTGGTGGTCAGTGTCTGGATGTGGTGGTTATTCAGCTAGAACCAAGAACCAACCTCCCCCCTTCCCACCATCTTCTCTGGTGGGATCGCCACCCCAAACAGACCCAGTGGGCGTTTCCTCCACCTGAGAGCCCCATCCTTGAAGCTACCATGGTCAACCCATAACTTCAGGATTCAGAGTTCCGGTCCTAAGACCCAACCCCATCCCCAGCCTCATTACCCATGGAGCAGTAGCTGCAGTTCTCCTCAGCCCAGGGGGCAAGGGTCAGTCCCTTCCTGGCCAGCAGGAGGGCCCTTCCCCTCTGCAGCCTGGCCTACTGCTAGCACATGCTGCAGCAGCAAGCAGAGCAGAGAGCCAGGCCGGCTGCCCCAGGGGAGCCTTCAAGGTTATCTGCAGGGGGCAGGGGGCAGGGGGCAAGGAGCTTCTGAGGCCAGCATGGGCCACAGGTGAGAGGGGAAAGCTGGCTGGGGAAGGGGCCAGTCCCTTTTTCAGACCCAAGTAGTAGGCAAGCAGGAGGTGTCACCATTCTGCACTTCTTGGCCTGACCTCAAGCACACATTCATTCAACAAATATTTATTAAGCGCCTATTTGTGCAAGGCACTTCCGGAGAGGGCGGCCTGCAGACCGGGCCCCGCCCCCGCCCCCGCCCCCGCCCCCAGCGCCCGTGCTCCAGGAGGTCGGCGCCGCCCGCAGGAGCCCCATCCCTGCTGCCGGCCACCGAGCTCCGCTGCAGCCGTGCCCCCTCCCCGTCCAGCCAGGCGCTAGGCACAGACGCCACAGCCACACTTGGTGGGCTTCTCCACCTCCTCCGCAAAAGAGGTCCCGTCGCTGCACTCAAAGGTGAACTTCCTCCGCTTCAGCCGCAGGCCCTGGCAGCAGCCCTGACCTGGACATGAGCCCCGGCACTCCACCCACGACAGCGGGCGCGTGGTCTGGCAGATGGCATAGCCCCTCTGGACCTGGTGAAAGTCCCGGACAGGGGAGCCCCGGCACTCGGACTCTGGATAGGACAGACACCAAGAGAAAGCCTCAGGGCACACCCCGGGGGTCCACGCTGGCCCAGGGGGCAAGGCAGGAGGAGGAGGAGGAGAGGCAGCTCCAAGCACCAGGGCCTCTAGCGCTCAGACTCCACCTCCGTCCCCACCAGACATGCACATGCACGAGCTTCCTCCTGGGCCCACAGTCCAGTGAGTAGGAAGGAAGAACTTTCTAGCTGCCAGGAGCCTCCAGGACAGATTGGGCTGCCAGGTAAGTGGGCTCCGTGCAAGAGGAAGCTGGAGGCTGGAGTCTGGGAAGGCAAGAACAATAGAGAAGGAATTTGTGCCAGGAGCAGGGGGGCCTTGGGGACCCTGAAGGTGCTTGAGTTCTGGACTTCTCCCGTTCCCTCTGCCCAGCCTCAGCAGTCTCTATGCCTGCAGAAGCATCTTGGTCACAGGGGCCAGGGAGGGCCTGGGAAAGAGTTCCAGTTCCCAACCCTCAGACTTCCTGCTGCTCCCAGGGGCACAAGGTAATGGGGCCAAGATGTGGGGGTTCGGGCAGGAGCTGTTACCCTGGGCAGTCCCTTCTGTAAGGAGAGACCCCAGCCAGAAGGGGCACTTCCCCGGGTAAGGGGGGCTTCAGGGCAAGCTGCGCCATTTATCTGGTCATGGGGCTCAAAGCCCAGCCCCATAGCGGTGCAGGAGAGGGGAGGGGGCACAGAGGGGTTGCCAGGTTGGGAGGAGGAAAAGTCAAGTCACTACTGCAAGTTGTGGAGAGGGCATGTCAGGAGGGGGGCCCCTGACCTTGCTCACACAGCTCGCCCGAAAAGCCAGGGTCACACACACAGTGTGCCCCCTTGGTGGCCAAGGCCTGGCAGTGGCCATGCAAGCACTGCAGGCCCCCACAGGGGTCTGCAGGTGCCCCAGCCTGGTTGCACAGAGCCCCTGAGTACCCATCCTGGCACTGGCAGCTGTAGGAAAGAGCATCGAGGGGCACACATTTTCCATGGACACACCTAGAGGGGACAGAGAAAAGGTGCTGTGAGAATAGGCTGGAGCCAGTCCAGTCCTAGGGTACCCCACAACCCCAGCCTTGGCGTCATGGGATGTTATTCTGTGCCCAAGAGCAAAGGGGAGCAAAGTGAGATTCTGTGTCCCTGGGGATGCCTTCCTATTAATACAAACTGAAAATTAGAAAAAAATAAAACCCTGTGTTGGGCCACATGTTCCAGTCTGGGGGTTTAAAAATATAGTACATGCAGCAGCCCTCACCCTGGCAATAGGAGCTTGCAGGGAAGGGAAGGAAAGGGAACCCACAGGTGGGGCAGGGGGTGAGGGCTCCCTGAACCCAGCCCAGGCTCACTTGTGGCCATGGCAGGGGCCGTCTGCTGGTTGGTCGCAGTGCAGGCCCCCCCAGCCGGCCTCACAATGGCACACGGGCCCCGGAGCGGCCCTGGGCTGGCAGATGCCGTGGAGGCAGTAGAGCTTTCGGCAGGGCTCACAGCCTGGCACCACGCCCGGCTTCATCCGAGTCTTGGTGAAGTCCTGCAGCTCGTTGTTGATGTATAGGTTTCGGATGCAACCATGGAAGCTGGTGCCGTTGAGGATCTGCCACAGGCGGAAGGCGGCTGAGTTCACATCCACTGGCATCCCTGGGGTGGGCAGGAGGGGGCAGAGCTGGGCCGAGTCAGGCTCAGACCGTGCCTGGCACTCACCACTGAGGTCCACTGGGCATCTGCACAGTGTTCCCTCCCACCATCGGCCCTTCTGTTTCTGCAACCCTGGGCCAAGGTCCTTTGCCACATTGGAGGGTCCAGATTCCTTTCCCGGAAGAAATAGAAAAGCTGCCCCCTCTATGACCAGAGCCCGGGGGTGCCAGGCCTAGCTGTAGCCAGCTGACAAAGAAAGCCCTGGGTGCCTAAGGTCTGGCTGCCATCATCCAAGGCTCCTTCCTACCCTGTGGGACACCAGCTCTTACCTCCTTACTCCAAAAGCAACAAAGAACCAGAGCCTAGAGCTTTGTCACCTGCTTTTGTGGTCATCACAGCAACCCTCCGAGGTTGGAGAGGCTAAACCCCATCTGGTACTCAGTGACTTGCCCGAAATTGTACGACTAATAAACCGCAGAGCTGGGATTAGAACCCAGGGTTCTCTCCTTCACAGCTGCCCAAAGTCTCGCCAGGGCCCTCTGCAGCACTGAGAAAGCCCCACCGTTGCAGAAACCTGACTTGTCTGGACCTAGAAATGTTTGCCTGCAAAGCACAGAAAGCTACCTGGGAGGTCCTCAGCTGATGCATGGACTCTGAGCCTGGGCCTCCTGCAGCAGCTCTGAGCCTCAGAGGGCTCCAAGACTGGGAATGGACCCTGAACACTTGACAAGTCCCTCCTGGCCCAAAGCCAAGAGGAAAGGTACCCACTTTGGAAGACAGCTGGGAAAGGTCCAGGGTCCCCTCAAGGACAGGCCTCAGACTAAACCCAGGTACCCATCGTTCTTGGTCAGCCTGGGCTCCAGGCTGGGAAGGACAATCCACCAGTGGCTTGGGATACCCCCACAGTCCAGTGGCCTGGGCACCAGCCCTCCTGGCAAGCCTTAGGCCAGAGAGCAACAGAAGCCCCACCTGGAATGGCTGTCCCCATCATGTGAGCCAGCCACAGCCTCTCCTTGGGCCAGGTCCTTACCTCCCACGTAGAGGGGGGCCTCGCTGTTTAGCGTGTAGTGTTTGCCAAAATTGTCCATGGTCATGGGACTGCCTCCATCGATGGAGAGATTCACCATCTGGTCAAAGGTGACCAGCTCAACAGTATGGAACTGCCCATCGTTGATCGTCTCAGCACTGGAAGAAGATGGGGTGCCCCCACCGCAGGGAATAGGCTTCAGTTCGGCCCATCTCTGCCTGGGCCCTTCCCCAGAAAGGCCACTGGTACAGCAGCTGTTTCCCAAGGAATAACATCTCTAAGGGAGGAGGGTGTGTAGACCCTGTGGCCTAGGGCCTGGTCCCTCCACCTTCCTTTCTCGGGACACCCTGGGGAAAGCTGAGCAGTTTGGGGCAGGGGTTTCCAACTTACCATCTCTCCCTTCCCACGAAGGAGCCCCCAGTGAGGAGGAGGTGGGATAGGGAAGGCTGGGCCCACTGCTCAGGCCTCAGCCTCAGCCCCAAGCTAGGGCCACACTAGATGGTTCAAATGCCCTTCCCACTCAGGCAGCCCAGGTCCTGGTGGTCCCGATAACCACCTGCTCTTGGCCCGGGAGACCCTGAGGGAGGGTGGGGGGGCATGATGGAGCCTTACCTGTAGATGGCAGAGCTGGGGTAGCTGCCTGGGTCGTAGCTGACACGCACATGACCCTGGTACAGCTCCACTGCGATGTGGTCATTGTCCCCATTGTACAGCAAGATCCCGTTGTCCTCCGCCGTGGAGACCTGAGGGGCGAGGGCAGTCTGTCCCACCCCAGCCCACACAGCAGTGGCACGGGTAGGTGGGGCAGATGGAGGACCCACATTTGGAAGAGGAATGCTGTGTGCAGAGCGGTCCTCCCCTGACTACCCAGCCTGCCCAGGGGACACCTCCTCCAGGGGATGCTGACAGAGGCCAATAGCCCCTGGGTTCAAATGCCATCCACTGCCAGGCTGGCCAGGGCTGCAGAGAGAAGGCAGATGGACCAGCTGAGGCCTGGAAACTGGGTGCTGGAGGGGCAGGTAAGAGACCTTAGGGCTACCTGCCCAGAGAGGAAAGTCTGATGGCTGTGGGGTAGCCTGTTCTGTGGGCCTCTGGGAACCACCAAGAGAACAAGTGTAAGGAAGGCTAACAGCCACGACCACCCCAGCCTGGAAGGAGCCACTCAAGAGGTAGTGCCTGTCTCTGGAGCCGTGCAAGCAAAAGCTAGAGTTACCTGGGGAGGGAGATCGCTCGCCGATGCTGTAGGAACCCTGAGCCTGCCTTGTCCCTCTTCCCCCATTTCTTCTGGTGAAGAGCCTGACTCCCTGGTCTCATAGGGCTGGCACAGGGCCCAGGCTGGGCCCATCATATCCCCCCTCTCGCTGGACTCTGTGGCCAGGCCAGGGATGGGCATATGGCGGAAGGCAGGCCAATCAGAGATCTGCCCTGAGGCCGTTGATTGCTGTCCTACCAGCTGACAGGGCAGAGCCTGCGACAAAGGGGGGGGTGGGCAGCGGGGCAGACTTCCCCTAAGGAGGGGCCTGAGGCCGTGGCTGAGAGGGTTTGGGGGAATTTTATGTTGTTGAGCAGTTAGGCTAGCTGCATTCTCTCAGTGTAGACCGTGAACGTGGGCAGGATTTGGGAGAGGTGATGAAATAGGGGAGAGCATAGTGAGCACGCGGGGAGGCTGAGGAGCTCTGTGAGCAAAGGAGAAAGAGACATGGCTGCTGGGGTGGGGAATGCAGGAGGAAGAGTGAGCTCGCCAAAGAGGACACACAGACTTTTATCATCTTAATGTGATGTGCACCCTCCCCTCCTCTCCCTCCCCAAAAACTGTTTGGCAAACAGTGCCCTTCAAACGGGATGTGCTTTTTGCCCTCCACAAACTGATGTTCGGAGATGAAATTCAAGACAGGAAACAGCAAAATAAGGGCCCCAGGGCCAGGAGGCTAAAGATACAAGGCCAGAGCTGAAGCCTGGGGCCAACTCCGGCCGTGTCCCAGCCACGTGGAGAGTGTGCAGCGCTGAAGGCTGGCGCTGAGGAGCCCGTGAGGGTGGCAGGAGAGGATCCAGCTGCCCGAGACCACTCCCCCACCCCCTTCCCTGATCGGAGATTGCTTTTGTGACCCAATAACCTTCCCACATCTGCTGGACCCATATCCAAAGAGTTTTGATTACACAGGCTCCTCCCAGTTCTCCGGGGCAGGGATGCCCCCCCACCCCATTGCTCTGACCTGCCCGACTCCCCTTTGCGACCGGGCACCCTGGGCACGCACCTGCAGCGTGATGTTGGCCCGGGGCCAGTTCTGCAGGTCGGTGAACTGCAGGTAGGTGTCCCGATCCACAAAGTTGACACTGAGCAGCTTCTCGCACTCGGGGCCGCCGAAGCCTGGGAGGCACTGGCACACAGGCCCACTGCCCTGGTCCACGCAGTTGGCCCCGTTCTGGCACTCAGTCCCCTCGCAGGGGCTTCTGGGGGCGGGAGGAGCCTCACAGAACTGCCCGCTGAGAGGGGAGGAGATACAGGTCAGAGAAGGCCGGGCAAAGGGGCAAGGCGACAGCTTTCTCTCCCACAGTCCTAGAGAGAAATTCGCTGGACGTCTTGGGGAAGTGGATCCTTAAAGCAACAGAAGATGCTCCTAACGAACACTTTTCCCGAGAGAACTAGGAGCCGGAAGGATACCGCAAACAAGGTGAGAAACCGGTGTGGTCCCTGGAACAGCATCATCGCTATCCCCTGGGCATTTGTCAGAGATGGAAAACCTGAATCTGCTTCTTAACAAGATCGTGTGCAGATCAAAGTTGGAGAAGCACTCATGGCTCACGGCAGTCAAGTCTGCTAGCAAATTTTACTATTGCCCATCTTACAGGAAAAAAACAGAAAAAAGAGTGAAGACGCAAATGACTAAAGAAATAAAAGAGGGGACAGGACTACCAGCAGGGAGTTCTGACCCACACTACACCCACAGCACCAGTGTTCACAGCAGCCGAGAGCAGAAACAACTCAAATGCTCTCAGCGGATGAATGGATACACGAGTGTGGTCTGTCTGTACAATGGAATATTACTCAGCCACAAAAAGGAATGAAGTTCTAATGCATGCTGCCACATGGATGAAGCCCCAAAACAGGATACCAAGTGAAAGAAGCCAGTCACAAAGGACCACAGATTGTGTGATTCCATTTAGAGGAAATATCCAGGATAAGCAACTCTATAGACACAAGTACTAGATTATTGGTTGCCTGGAGCTGAGACTGGGGTGGGGGGTGACAGATAAGAGGTATGGAGTTTCTGTCTGGAGTAATGAAAATGTTGATTATGGTTAATAGATGCACAATTCTGGTAGTATACTACAAGCCACTGAATTATATACTGAAACTGGGTAAATTATAGGGCATGTGAATTATAGCTCAATAAAACTGTTAAAAAAAAAAAAAAAAAAAAGACCCAAGCAGAGCCTGGGACGTGGGTGTCCAGAAGGAGGGCAAGTACTCCCCCATCCCAACCTTTCAGAGAAGTCCAGCTGTGAAGATAAGTGACCTTTATGCCAGAAAGTGTCTTCAGAGAGGTGCACTGGGCAGGTATGTGGTGGGCACTGGGCAGTAATCTGTACCCACCTCCCACTCCCTCCACCAAACAGTTTAGGAACCCCGTGCTTATGGTCTGAGTGATTAGGGGACTTTCCCCAAGGCCACACAGCTGGGGATGGCACAGCCACGGTTAGAACCCCGGGATCCAACTTCCAGACGAGGACCCTTACTCCCTCCCTTCAGCTATGCTTGGGGGCTCCTGCCAGCCCCGGGGCCACTCACCTGTAGCCCTCCGCACAGAGGCAAGAGTAGCTGTTGACTTCGTCCACACACTGGGCCCCGTGCCGGCAGCGGTGGTCCCTGCAGTCATCCTGGTTCTCACTGCAGTTGTCACCTGCGTAACCTGGTGCACACTCACACCTGGGAGGCGACCAGGGGTGGGGGGCGGTCAGTCCCTCAGTCAGGAGCCTCTGGGGTCGGGGGCCATGTGTGGACAGAGAACCCCAAGGCCCATGCGTCTATGGGACAACCAGGAGGTCAAACAGAGCCCCAGAGAGAAAGCTGCCCCCCAGCCCGTCCTGGGACCCTTTTCTGGTACAGGAAGGGAGCTCTGTGTGGGCCTGTGGGGGGGGGGGGCAGGTTCTGGGCTGGGAGGTTGGACATCCAGTGGCATGAGAAGGGGATCTTGTCATGGAGGACCCACCATGACCACTGACAGCACATCCAAGGCCAAACTTCAGCCCCTCTCGACCTGCCCAGCTGCTCTCCAGAACAAGGCCCTGAATCGTAGGGCTCAACTAGCTCTCTTCTCCAGCCTCCCCAACTCCACCAGACCAGCCTCCTGGCCTTCCCCCCCGGAAAGCTAGTGCCCCCACTCAGGGACACCAGGCCAGCCCCCAGCCTGCCAGCTCTCACTGTGCCGCACTGGTTACCTGGAGATCAACTATTTGCCTATCAAATAAGGAGCACACTCCACCTACTTTTCAGTCACAGCCTTGCAAGATGCTCCCTGTCCTGCTCCCCCCACATCAGGCCCACCCTGTGGTCAGACAGGTCTCCACTGTCAACAACCCCCAATCCACCAGCCCTTCCCTACCTTCACACCTATTGATTCTGAAACATCCCCTTCTCTCTACCTGCCTCAGTTCAACCTGGCCAATACCACACCTCCTCCAGGAAGCCCTCCCGGCTGTCATCAAGGGATCCCTGTTGGAAACTCTTCCAAACTAAACTGCAAACTCCAAGCTCAATCACACAACCTGTCAGGCAGGTGCTCTGCTCCTGCCTGGATGTTTTTATTCATTCCCAGTTTTTCAAGCTGTAAGGAATACTTTTCTACCCAATAAGAATATATACGTGTATGTACATGGACACACACACACACCTAAAGCCAATTTCATGCCACAATACTCCTTACTACATAAAATGACATGATGCTCGGATACTTTCTCTTTTTTAGGTCTTGTTTTAAGATTTTATTATTCATGAGAGAGAGCATGCGAGCAGGGGGGAAGAGCATAGGGAGAGGGACAAGCAGACTCCACACTGAGCGCCGAGCCTGACATGGGGTTCGATCTCAAGATCCCGAGATTACGACCTGAGCCAAAACCAAGAGTCAGGCACTGAGCCAGGCAGGTGCCCCTCTATTTTAATTTTTACTGTTAATCTTGACGCAGCCTAGGGATCATAATCCACTGCTGGGGCTAGAGCTGCAATTGGAACAATGTTGCAGTAGCTAAGCCTCCGCCCACATTTACATTCACTCCTTCCCTCCCTCACTCATTCAGTGAATGTACTGAATACCTGCTGAGTTCCAGGCACAGCTGGGTTAGTTCCATCTTCCCTCCGAGAGGGGAGGGATGCGGGGCAGTCCTGCTTTATTCCACCACCTGAGGTCCAGCCCCTCCAAGCAGCGGGCATACCCCTTCATTTGCCGCTGCCCCTTGGTCTACCGTGCCACCCCAGCAGCTCACCCACAAGTGCAGCATCTTTGCCGCCTTTGGATGGAGGCTCCCATGCACCCCTCAGTCTCCAACTGGACCTCAGTAACCCCTCCTCTTGCTTCTTGCCATTGTCCTTGGGCAGCTCCTGCTGGACGGTGGGCTCGGAGAGGCTCCACTCCCCACCCTGGCCTGAGTGGCTGGGGTTGGGTCCCTCAGCCACAGGCCTCAACCCTGACCACCTGTGCTGTCCTGAGCAGTGGAACAGAGGTCCCAGAAACGGGACTATGTTTACAAAGCTGCAATGGAAACATTTTAAAAGCCCATGACTTTCATGTAGTCTTCAGGTGACAGTGCACTTCCATATAGGCCAGTAACAAAGACGGCGACAACAGTCAATGACCTCTTATCCAAACCTCCTGGGCAAAACCACCAGATAGGTTTTGCAATTCTGAAATTTTGGCATTTTGGAAAGGTTATACAATGCCTAAAGCATTATGTAACACATCAGTGGGCTCTGGGGCAGCCCCTTAATTAAACTTGTTCACATTTCTGTAGCAAGATGTCCGTATGTTCGCACTACACGGCAAGAATAGTGACCGTAAGTAGCTTCATAATAGTGGGCGTCAGGTCTTATTACCAAATACGTTCAGCTCAGACCAGATTTTGCTATCAAACGGGCTTTTGGTTTTCAGAGTTTTGTGCATTTTGTAATTGGGGAGGAGAAATTGTGGATCTGGAAAGATAAGAGCCCTTCATGGAGCACTTATCAGATGTCAGACTTGGAGCGAAGCGCTTTCCATGCATTTGCTCATCTGACCCTCACAGCCACCCCAGGAGGAAGCTACAGGGGTGCCCGCTTTGCAGAGAAGACTGGCTCAGAGTGGTCAAGGCATCCAATCAGGGTCCGGCTGTAAACCCAGGTATGGCTGCCCAAAGCTGCGCCCACCACCACCCTGTCCCCACACTGACTCGCAGGAACCGTGTGTAGCCAAGACCAAACCCACTTGACAAGTAAGGAAATAGAATGGGGACAGCAGAGGGGAGGGGACTTCAAGACCCATGCCCTTGTCTGGACCTGAAAACGGGCAACACTGACCTGGGCCCGTCTGGAGTCCCCACACACTGGGCCTCGTGCTGACATGGGTTCAAATCCGGGGAGCAGAAGTCCACCAGCTGCTCACAGGCCCTTCCTGGGGAAAGGAGGAGGAAGAAGGAGAGAACTTCCCCCAGGCTCTGCCAGGCAGCTGGCCCAGCAGAAACGTCCTGCAGACACTGAGGGCAGGCCCCGGCCCTTCCATCCCCGGGAACGGGGCTCAGGGCATGAGACCCCACCACACTTACCCGTGTACTGCAGGGGACACCGGCAGCTATAGTTGCCCACGCCGTCCACACAGACACCCCCGTTGGCACAGGGGTGCTCCACGCAGTCGTCCGTATTCACCTCACAGGTGGGTCCTTCAAAGCCGGTGGGACAGGAGCACCTTGGCGGGGGGGCAGGTGAGGAGAGCAGGGCAGGTGGGCCCGGGCCAGGGCAGTGGCCTTCCTGAGGCACCGGTGGAAGCCCGTGCCCACCGGTGACTACCATCATCCCAGAGCTCTGGTCCCTTCTCCGGGCCAGGCCCTTGTTAGGTGCCGGGGTTAGAGTACATCAGACAGCCCTGCGCTCTGGGGGCTCACTCACAGTCTAGTTGGGGAGACAATGAGGAGACAGGCAACCAGACGAGAGTTGGGGAGTACCGGGATGGTGCCGCACGGAGGCTGGGGAGGGTGCACAGAGGCCGAGGACACTTAGCTCATACATCAGGGATGGGGCTAGAACAGGGCTGGGGGGGAAACAAGAGCCGGCTCGTGGAGGGTCCTGGAAAGCCATGGTCTTCCAGCCAACACACACCCTTCCCCAGGGGGCACTGGGGTCTTCCAAATGATAGGTGGGTCAGAGAGGTCTGAGAAATTAATTTCCAGATCTTTAAGCTCTGCACAAACGCTTCCCTGAACACACCTACCCAAGAGCTTCAGAAACGCGCACACACACCTCCCAACCTGAGTGTGAGCTGGGACGTGCCTGGAGCCCAAAACCCTCGGGCACCAAATAAAGGGACAATTAGGTCGAGGTTTCCAAAGTGACTGGACAAACGCTTTTGCAAGAGGTTCCAGTTCTGTGCATTAAAAATCACTGAAGGGCGAGCTCACGGGATGGTCAGCCGATCAAGCATTAAAAATAACTTTTGAGGACAGATCAATCTGGGGTTTTTGGCATATAAACTCGAAAGGGTTTCAAATAATTGAGTGACGTGCTACAATAAAACTTCTAATCCCAATGACTTATGTGCACAAACTTTCTCAGCGTTTCTAGCTGTATACATATTTTTAAAAAAGGAACATATTGGATGCTGAGCCTTCTCTCATTCTGTCATATTCACCCCGGAACACAGGAACCAGTTAGAAGAAAAGCACACACAAAGAGCTCCACCTAGCTCATTAAGAGTCTAGTAACATTTTACTTTCATGTATATAATAATTATCAATAAAATTTGGTACTAGAGTTATGTTCTGATCAGTTGTATATTATTGACAATTGTAATAACACCTCCGCAAAAGAAACTTCATCAGAGGTTATGGTGACAAATAAATATCTATAAACTTACATGCCCACGTTGGTGGCAGAGAAGTATGGCAGCGGGCTCAAGAGCATACTCTAGCAACAGAACATAGACATTGGAAGAGAAATGGAGGTGGGGGTGAGAAGTAAAATGGAAATACTAGTTCGAGGAGAAAAAAAGGAGGTAAAATGTTTAAGCTATTAAACAGGAGCTTGTTGGTGTGGTTTGAAAAAATGGTATCAAATTGCTGTGCTATTCAGATTCCACTGGAAAATGATAAAAGTGAGCTAAAAAGTGGTTTTATTTTTAAATATTAATATTTACAATATCCTGGAAATTACCTCCTTTGCAATAAAAAGTTCAACTTACACTGAAAAATGCTAGCTGTCACTCTAAGAATGTGTGAGAGGGGATGTAGTTTAAAACACCTGTTTGGTGGGGGTATGTGAACAAAAAGGTATGAAGCACAGTTTCAGGGCCCACCCTCCAGCTGGGAGGGGGCTACCCCAGCTGCACCTGCCCTCCACCTAGCAGACGTTTCTGAGGGGTCCTCTCAGCCCCCCAAGCTCCACAGAACCACCCCCACCCCAGGAGTCTAGCAGAGGAGGGGCCTGGAGGGAGCTGCCGCCAAAGCCCAGAGGAGGACTGATGGACGGAGCCTGTTTTAAGGACGCTGTTTCCAAGGTGACGGCCTGTGAGAGGCTGTTTAGTGTTTTATTTTTTACATCTGGCAATCTGGGTTTGCAGAGACAGGTTTGGCTGTTCCTGCCAAGTAGATTCAACATCATTTTCCGAAGAGCGGATTTGTTCGGCTGGCAGTTTATTTTCAGCAATTAACTACTACATATTCCTTTGAAAAACTGGGTCCAGGAGAGCTCTGGGAAGGTGGGGGGCTCACCAAGGGGTCCTGGGGGAAATCAATGGGGGGGCTTACATGGGAACGTCAGACAGGAGTCAGGAGGGCTGGCCCTTCACGGAGTCCAAGGTGGGGTGCACAACGGCTGCCCAGGTGTGACCAGTGTGACCCAGAGACCATGGGGGGGGCCCCAGATGGCACACCTGGGACTTGCTCCCACCTCTGGGAAGGCCTCCCCACCAAGGAGCTGGCTAGGGGCCCTGCCTTCAGGGAGCATGGGCACAGCAAGCTGATTTTGACTTCCAGGCGGAGGCCTTGGGGGTTAGTGGAGATTAAGGGGGTGTAAAACACCCCCGAACTGCCCCTTAACACTGCCACCGCATAGGCCCTTGGCCATGGACTGCCAGGGCCATCAGAAGACCCTCCGGCCCCCGGCATGGGCAGGGAGAGGCCTGGGGCAGGACCGGGCAGCGCAGCTCCAAGCCCCAGCCCCACGGGCTGCTGTGAGACTCGGCAGGCCCCCATCTCTCGGGGCTATAGGGGACCGGCCTGCGTAGGCATGGAGGGGTCTCTAGGGAGTGCCTGCCCCTCCCCAGCGCAGCCCCACCTCGTCCTCCAACACGGGGAAGCCGGGGCCATCCCACTGGGAGGAGGGAGGCACCGAGGCTTGGCTGCTGGACCATCAGCACCCCGCCCACCAGGGTCCGGCCCCTCCAGGCAACTCACATGAACCCGGCATTCTCGCCCTCCTGCGAGCGGCAGGTCCCGCCGTGGCCACAGGGGCCGCTGGAACAGCTGTCCAGGGACACCTCGCAGTTTCGGCCCTGGGGGGCAAAGTGAGTGAGGACCTCAGAGAGACCCAGGGATTGCTGTGAGCCAACAGAGACAGCCAGCCCCCTCGGCAGCATGCCTCCCTGGCCCGGGAGCTGCCTCTCCTGCATTCGCTCACTCACATGCTGGGTCACTGAGTAAACATTCCCTCATGCGCCTGCCCTGTGCACCGTGGGCAAAGGGGTGAACAAGACAGCCCCCCGCGGGGCCCAGCCTCCACTCACCTTGTAGCCGCTGGAGCAGGCACACCTGTACACCTCAAGGGGGTCATTATGGCAGGTGCCCTGGTTCTGGCACGGGCTGGACAAGCAGGGATCACACTTGGCCTGGACAGCCAGGGCGGGGGGACCTGAGACAGGGGGCAGGTGTCAGGGCTGAGGAGGGCAGGACAGCCCTCAGGGAGAGTGGTAGAAGTCCTCTCCCCAAGGAGGTTTGCGCCCTCCCTGTTTTTCCTCTCGGTCACGTTCACACCCTCCTTTCTCAGCCCACCTCCCCAGCCTCCGGACCGGCCTCTATAAAGTGAGGTTAATCACAGCACCTGCCTCGGGGGCCATAAGGACTAAATAAGCTAATTGAGAAGCACTTAATGGGCGGGCGCTGGACACCCACGGAGCCCCCACGAGGTGGTCCGGGCAAAGTCCCCGGTGTGAGGGCAACACAATCACTATGACTGAAGTCGGCTCTGGCTCCCCACCCAGCCCCGTCACAATGAGCAGGCGACCACAGCCGGCCACCTCGGCAGGGAGGGGACACGGCTCTGGGAGGGCCCGTGCTTAGGTGGGAAAAGTCCATTTGCCTTCAAGTTGTTTCTCTCCAAGGCTGAACGGGGAAGGACCCTTTCCTGTCACCACAGGCGAGACCTCCTCCGGCCCCTCCAGGACTCACGGGTCCTCTTCCCTGAACCTGGAGGTGGGCTGGGAGGGGCATGAGGACCTCACGAGAATAAATAGAAAACCCAGCCGGTAAACTCAGGTTTCCACTCAGGCCTCCTTCTAGAAATGGAGAGATATCGGTCCTGCTGAAGAGGTGTGAGCATTAAGAGACACACTTTTCAGTAATAACTGGAAGGAAGCATGAGCGGATTTCCCGGGTACCGCTGGGATTCCGTTTCTTCATCTGGGTGCTAGTTCCCTGGTGTGTTCAGTCTGTGAAAATTCAGGGACCCCCTCTACTTATGATCTGTGTACCTTGCTGTTATGCATGTTATATTTCAACAACAAAAAAATTAATTTACCAATACCATCTACTAACCATTAAATACGGAGCCAATGTTCTGCTCCCAACAGCCGAGCCACAGGTCAGGCCCCCCTGAACGGTTACCCCATTGACAGCCTCCTTCATGCCAGGTGGCCATTAACCTCTGGCTGTCAGTTTCACTTCCGGTGGAGGTCTGTGAGCTTGCAGAGGGCAGGGGCTGGGCCCCCAGCCGGCCCTGGGGCAGCCCTCAGCCACCTCCCCTGGCTCAGCGGGGCTCCCGGGCCATCAGTCAATCAATCAACCTCTGAAGGAGTATTTACAGACGCCCCGCATGAGGCAGCTTCAGAGCAAAGCATGTCCGAGTCCCAGTCATGCTCAGGCCCCGTGTTTCAGCAAATGTCAGGAGAGTGGCCGCGGGGTCCAGGGGCTCGGGGTGGAAGCTCATTGCGGCGCACGATTCCTACCAAAGGGAGGCCCGAGCACTCCTGCTGCTGAGAGGCTGGGAGCTTCCAGAAACACTGCTGCTATTTTTATTTTCCTTACGTAACCCCAGGGAGGGATTAAGGCTCTCACCGCCCGGAGATGTTCTGCCTGGCTTTTCTCATTCGCTGTACGCCAGGACCAGAAGGGAGCATGCTAACAAGCAGCAGGTGCTTCATTCCTGCCACCTGACCCCCGACTCAGCCAGTCACCACGGGGACACAGAGGCCCCTGGAAGGCCCTGCCAGGATTAGGTGGGTCCCGTGGGCCCCCAGCAGCAGGTGGTGGGGACGCAACCCTGTACCTACCACCCCCGCCCCCAGCCCCCGTGCTCATGCTCCTGGGCTCACCTTGGCATTCAAACTTCTTGGCAGGCGTGGTGAGGAGCAGCTTGCCCTCCATGTCCGGGGGCCCCGCACAGCGGGCAATGCCCGGTTCCTTATAGCCGGTCTTCACCCAGCCAGAGAGCCAGCGGAGGCGGCAGTCGCAGTACAGAGGGTTGGCCCCGATGGCCCTGCATCAGAGAGCAGAGGGCAGCAGTCTTCCGTAATGGGGTCCTTCGCCCACTAGGCACTGAGCTTGCCGGGCCCTCAGCCAGGGGCGGGCAGAAATCCTACCAGCCCCCATGACGTGAGTCTCTACGGCGCAGCCGGCGCTGTTCCAACACTTCCTATGTGTTCTCTCGCTCTCTTTCTTTTAAAGATTTCATTTATTTGACAGAAAGAGAGCACAAGCAGGGGGAGTGGGGGAGGGAGAAGCAGGCTTCCCGCGGAGCAGGGAGCCCAATGCGGGGCTCGATCCCAGGACCCTGGGACCATGACCTGAGCCGAAGGCAGACGCTTAACGACTGAGCCACCCAGGCGCCCCTTTATGTGTCATCTTCTCAGTCCTCCCCACAGCCCGCTCTCCCCATGGCACATGTTGAAAGAGGCTCAAAAGGGTTGAGCACTTGCCCAAGATTGCACAGAGAAAGGGGGGAGGTAGGATTTGAACCAGAGCTGTTGAGGCCAGGGCCAATCAGTGCATTGCCTCCAGAGTGCATGGGGGGGGGAGGAGCCCCCATTTCCTGCTGGGATGAACCAGCTGCTTTCCCACGGCCCTGCAGCCCCACGGTGTAAGCTTTCTTCTCCGTCCCCAACAGTGGGAATCGAGCCTCACGGGGATGAAGCCATTTCCCTGGGGTCACGCAACTAGTGAAGGCAGCCCCGGGCTCCAGACCCAGGGCGGTCTGACTCTGAGGCCCACACTCTTTTATTTTTCTTTTCATTTTTAATTAAACAAGGAGCACATGGATGCACTCTCATTGTAAACCACTTCCAAGTCCTGCCAACAAAAGTCTCCGCCTCACACAATGTGGGGAACTAGGTACTAAGTGCCACTGAATTATACACATTAAAATGGTTAATTTTATATTAAGCGAATGTCACCTTAATATTTTTCAAAAAGGCCCATTCCTATAACTCCGACGGCAGGGAGTTTTGTGGTATCTATCACATCACCCGTGCAGTGGCCTTTTGACCTAGCGATTCTGTTTCTGGAAGTTTATCGCAGATACACCTGCGCAGGTGTGTGAAGACATCTGCGCAGTGGTATTGATCACAGCCTTGTTTCCAATAGAATGAAAGAAATTACAATACATCCACATTACGAAGAAAGGCTGCCCCCAGTGTCCCTACCAACCACAGAAGGACCCGTGGTCACACAGTCACCACACCCAGGCTTGTAGCCTTCTGGTCTCTCCCATAGTTACACCTAGGGCTTTTTTTAAAAATTAGTTTAATTCAATTAATTAACGTAATGTATTACTGGTTTCAGAGGTACAGGTCTGTGATTCATCAGTCATCATTCCATCACGTGCCCTCCTTAATGCCCATCCCCCAACACCTAGGGTTCTTCTTCACAAAGTGTATCCCCCTCCTGCACATCATTACCGAGCAGCTTCTTGTCACTAAGTGGCACGTCTTGGAGATCTTTCCAGGTCAGCAATAAGGGATCCACCGCATTTTGTCAAAGTGCTTCATAGCATCCCAAAGAATGGATATCTCACAGCTTACTGAACAATTTCCCTATTGCCAGACATTCTGGTTGTTTCCAACGGTGTGAGCATTTCTCTGGAACAGGTGCCTAGAAGTAGGCTTTAGGTCACAGAGGAAGCGCACGCAGGATGTTCAGAGCTGCCTTGTATCAGCTCACGCTCGCCGGCAGCATCAGGCCAGGCCTGCTCCCTCACCCGCCCCCCCCCCCCCCCCGCAACACCGCACAGCCCCACTCAACACCTCCCTGACTTACAGTGGAGTCAGGTGTGGGGGAATGCAGGGGCCAGAGCTCCCCGGTCCAGCAAAGAGAAAAATCAGAGCCTCGGGGCGGGCAGTTCATTTATAGCAACACTATTTTGCAAATACAAGGCTGTGTGATGAGAATGAGAATGGGCGCGTCTATTAAGTGACCAACGGATGTGCTGCCCTTTTCCACCTGTTTCTGGGCAATGGAGAGGAAGCAGCTCCCCCGAGGTGTGTTGGGTCTGATGAAAGCAGCTGCAACTCTGAGCAGGAATTCCCCAGAATAGCCCAGCTGATGACTGCACAGTCTCTCCAGGCGGCTGGGCAAGTCTGGCCCCAGCGCAGCTCCTCCCTGCCCCCTGACCTTGAGCAGTCGCGTCACCTCTCTGGGGCTCACTTTATGACTCAAGCAAGAGCCTACGATCCGGAGGGGGGGGCAGAAAGACAAGCACAAATAACCTAAAATGGGCACCAAGGGAATAATGCAGCGTGGAAGAGAAGGCCAGTTCAACCTCGACGTGTGTTTAATTTCTTCTGTCCTGATCTGCTGACAGCATCCATCCTGGCTAATGGGACAGGCAGCGATAACTTCCTTTCCCCACTGAACAGTGCCAGGCTGCTAGAGGTAGAGAAAGCTCAGATGCTCTAATTTTTTTGAAGCTACAGTGTGTTTAAAAAAAAAAAAAGACTTTTGGGGGCGCCTGGGTGGCTCAGTCAGTTAAGCGTCTGCCCTCAGCTCAGGTCAGGATCCCAGGGTCCTGGGATTGAGCCCCGCATGGGGCTCCCTGCTCCGGGGGAGGCCTGCTTCTCCCTCTCGCACTCCCCCTGCTTGTATTCCCTCTCTCGCTGTGTCTCTCTCTGTGAAATAAATAAATAAAATCTTTAAAAAAAAAAAAAGTTTTGTAAATAACAGGAATACAAAAATTGTGCTATATTTAAAATGTTTACGTTAAGCAGATTAATATTTTTAACATAAAAAGTGCAAGGTAATGTGATTCTGTTATTCAAAATGTCAATACAGACTTTATTTTAAAATACTTGTTTTGTAGTGCACTGCAGGAGTGTGGTCTGGTAATGAGCCATGAGCTGAAAGTTAATTATGAGTGGCTTCTTCTTTCAGTCCTGTAGCTCTTTTAGAGAAAATGCGCCAGAGACTGAGGCCACTGTGAATGTGGAGACCTTGACAGGTCAGGATTGTCATAATGCCAATTCCCCCTTCGTCCCCCCCATAAATGGCAGCAAAACTGCACCTCAGATCTTTTTTTTAAGTTTTTTTTTTATTATTATTATTTATAAGGAATCTCTACAGCCAAAGTGGAGCTCAACCCTCAAATCAAGAGTGACAATCTCCACCAACTGAGCCAGCCAGGCGCCCCGTGTGCACCTCCAATCTAAGTGTCCCTTTCTGACTCTTTACATAAAAAGAATAATAAGGAATAATAAAAACGTCCAAAGTCAATATAACATTCAAAAGTAAATTCTGGGTTGACCCACACGTTTTCCTTGTTTCGATACAGAGCCAACTCTGCACCTGATTTCAACCGTTCCCACACTCATTCACCCAAAGGCTGGGGTTTTGAGACGACTTCACTTTCACCTGGGGACCATTTTTCCCACCAAAAGTGACTGTGAGCTCAGTGGGGAGTGGAGAGTCACGGGCCCAGCTGAGGCGCAGTGGTGGGGTCCCAAAAGGGCTGTGATTCAGGGTTACACTCTAGCCAAAGTATAAATAATCGCGTGTTGTTGATCTTTGGTGTAACTTGGAAATAGCTGAAACGGCAGATACTCGGTGTGTTCACACCAAGGCTCCTATTACTGTAACCAGGACCAAAGTAGCACTCCTGAGGCTGTTTCCCAGAGCCGCCGACTCTAGAGTTTAGCACGTACTAAAACTTCAGAATCTCCTTCACCTGCGCCACACCTCCTCTGCCCATTCTCCTCTCAGGCAATGTGCTTGTGGGCTTCACTGTCTCCTTCTACTGCACTGAAGCTACCAGCAGGTAGCCCGGGAGTGCTTGTGAACCAGCCTAACCCCAGCCCTGCCCAAAGGCATGAGGAATGCACAGAGCTCAGTGTGAAAGCAAAGGAAATTCAAAAAGAAAAGAATCCTCCATCATCCCACAAATGTAACTGATTTAATTTTTGTGTATTCCCATCCAGTTCTTGTGTTCATATATGTACGTCCGTGAAATCAGGGTAGTTTTCCTTATCCCGCGTTTTCATCAAATAGTAAATTACAGTGCCATAACTCTCTAATTAACTACTTGCTCTTCTGTCCTGTGGGCATACCATGATCTACTTCATCATGCCGTGTTTACTTTTCACACCGAATTCTTAATGAATTCGGAATCTAGTTTCCCGGCACGCAGTAAATCAGAGGCAACAAAATGCCAGATTAGAGAAATGAAGAATGATGTTGGGGAACCTTGGCACAGGATCTGGCACATAGTAAATATTCGTTGATGAAGAGCTGGATGGATGGATGCATGGATGGATGGATGGATGGATGGACAAATGGAGGAAAGATGAGCTAACTGCAAAGTAAATACAAAAGTTAAAAGCAGCAGAGAAGTGGGCGCTTGGGTGGCTCAGTTGGTTAAGCGACTGCCTTCGGCTCAGGTCATGATCCTGGAGTCCCTGGATTGAGTCCCGCACTGGGCTCCCTGCTCGGCAGGGAGTCTGCTTCTCCCTCTGACCCTCTCCCCCTCTCATGTGCTCTCTCTCTCTCATTCTCTCTCTCTCAAATAAATAAATAAAATCTTTAAAAAAAAGTGGAGAAGTGTGCAGGGTATTGGAGCCCAGGGCAGTGATGAGCGCTCACAATCATTATGGCCTATGGACCATAGTGGACCTTAGAAATAACCTTTGGGGTACAGGCGAGGAAAGAGGCCCAAAGAGATGAATGAATTGTCTGAGATCCCACTGCAAGTTGATGGCAGAACAAGGATCTAACACCACACATCCTGATTCCTAGGGTTCAAGGGGTTCAAATATGGCAGACCTCAGCCTCCACCACACCCTCTGCCTACTGCCCCCCTGCCCCCTGCATACTGCTAGTGAAGAGGAAAAGCCCAGGCCAGAGTCACAATAGGAACAAAGGGCACCTCCAGGAGCCAGGGACACTGGATGCTAACTCTTGGGTGACTCCTGCCCTGGTGCCCACAGAGATAAGCACAGATGCTCTCTGGAGAGAAGCATCTCTAATTTAGGTCCTCAGAATTCCAAACATCAGCAAAAAAGGAGCTCACAACCACTAACCACCAAACACAGATGGAAACAAGGCCCTGTTGAATGGGAATCATCAAGAGCAATGACCAACACAGCCCCTGCCTGGCCTTTGTCTGGAGCCACCGTCTCCAGCCAGGCTCCCTCCTGCCTCGTCCCATGCCAGCCAGCCTCCACACGTCACCATGGCTTTCCAGGAGCTTTCTACCACTTCATTCTTCCCCGATTCCCTTCTATCTGTAACGTGAAGTCCACACTCTTTAGCATGGCACAAAAGGCCCTTCACAATGGAATTCCAAAGTTCCTTTCCAGAGTCATCTCTTCCCACCCCACGTTCCTCACCCAACCAACCCCCATGTCCTATGTTGGACAACATCTCTGAATATGTCATTTACTTTCTTGCCATCTTGCCTTTGCACATGCTGTTCCCTCCTCCTAGAATGTCTTTCCGTATCTTCTCCAATGGCAAACCCCTAGCTAGTCCCTTTCCGATGGCAGCATCAACATCACCACCTCTGCAGATCTCCTTGACTTCCCCAAAGTTAGTCACTGCTGCCTTTAAATTTGCTTTATAATATCCCTGAGGGTCACAGAAGACAGAAACCTCTTGGTAGTAAATTCTTCAGCACTTGACTCACTGTGGTTATTCAGGGCGTATTTACTGAGGCAATATAGAATAAATAAATAGCTTGGGAATCAGATACACCTAAGTTCCAATCCTGTCTCTGTCATTTCCTAGCTTTATGACCAAAGGAAGCTGCTTCATTTTCTGAACCTGGGCCTGAATGGAAAATGTAAATGTAAGTAATAAATGTAAATAAATACAAATAATAAACGTAAATAAACAAATGGAAAGAAATAGTAAGTGGAAAATGGAAATAATAAATCCTACCACCTAGGACAGAGCCCTTTTTCCCTTTCACTCCCATGGCAGACATTACTAATCAATCACTGCACTCTTCCCACGGAGTCCAGACCAGCACTAGAATCTTCACTGTGGGCTCAAGGCAGTCCCTGTCAAATTTGCGGAACTGGAGCAGAGCACAATACCTACTTCTCACTTCGGTCTTGGAGTAAACAAAACACCACAGATAAGGTATTCACACATAGTAAAGCATTTGTCCCAGACAGACCCTCAATAAATAGTACATGTTACTATTTCTTTCCTCAAGTCTAAGGTTGTTAATGCACTACTGATTTAACGTGCTTTGGGAGGTGCAGAGAAATATTACCATATTAAATATACAGATCATTTGTAAGATACGCTATGATTTCAGAGACTAATATGCGGAGAAGGCGAGTCTTACAACGGAGAAAACCCAGTGAGATTGCTGGATGAATGAGCCTCAGGTGGTGATGCTGGGGGCCCCAGAAGGCTCTCTGGTGCCCGCTCAGGCCCTGCGCACGTGCGTGTGGGCAGAGAGCAAGAAGTCCCAGGAACACCTGGGATCCCAGCTGCGGTACATCTGGCCTGATCCCTGCCTCGGCCTGGAGCTGGGACTCTGGGAGAGAATGCTCTGCACCCAGCCCCACCCCCAGAAGCAGGATGGTCCTGTCACGGCCCCACTGCTTTTCCTTTCTTTTTTCCAATTGTGGTAAAAATATACACAACATAAAATTGGCCATTTTGGCCATTTTAAGTGTACGGTTCAGTGGCATCAATTAGCACCATGTTGTGCAACTCTCACCACTCTCTGGCTCTCCAGCTCTTCATCGGCCCGGACAGAAACTCCGTAGCCACTGAAGGAGAGCTCCCCAGGTCCTCCTGCTGCTGGCACCTGGAGGCTACCTCTCTCCTGCCTACAGCTGTGGGGTCGACTATCCTGTACCTCACATCAGCAGAATCAGACAGCATTTGTCCTTTAATGTCTGGCTGATTTCCCTCAGCATGTCTCCAAGGCTCCTCCGTGTTTGTAGCAGGTGCCAGACTTTCCTTCCTTCTTACGGCTGAAAAAGATCCCATTGTATGTAGACGCCACGTTTTGTCCAACAACTCGAGTTGTTTCTGCTTTTTGGCTAGTGTGTGAAGGAAGCTGCTATGCACATGGGTGTACAAGGTATCTGCTTCCAATTAGTTGGGATATACACTTAGGAGTGGAATTGCCGGGTCGCAGGGTAATTCCACATTTAGCCTTTTGAGGAACTGAGCACACTGCTTTTTTAAAAATCCACACGGTACTGCCAGCTAAATGGCTTTGGAAGCAATTCTACATCGAATAATACCACTTCTTGGGGGTAGTAAACATCCAGAGCTCATCCCCCAGCCTGTGAAGTCAGAAGCGCAAGAGTGCGTCATGCTTAAGAGCGTGGGCTTTCGAGACAGAAGACTACGGACCCTGCCAGCTGTGCAACTTTGGGCGAGCTTCTCGTGTTTTCTGGGCCTGTTTCCTCATGTGGAAAATGGGAATCATTGTGCCCATGTGAGGATTACACCAGCCGATGCAGTCAACAAGGGGCATTACTACTCTTACGACCGCTTATGAAGAACTGTCCTCAAACCCCATTGCTGGGACTGATGAAACTGAACGTGTAAGCGTCTGAGACGGGGAGGGTTTGAAGTTCACAAGCTCAATCAGTTTCAGGGCAAAAGCCACAAACTCTGCCAGTCTCAGGAGGTGGGGGGAGGGGGTCTTTCCCGAATCCAAGTTCTGTTTAAATCCAAAGAGGCCTCGAGAATTGGGCCGAAGTTACTTACAGGTGAGACAGGGAGGTCACGTCTGTGAAGATGCCCTCTGGGAGGGTGGAGATGTCATTGCCATGCAGGGACCTGAGGAGAGAAGAGGCCGTCGGTGCCTCATCCAGGGACAGAGACTCGAGAACTGATGGAGGCGTGTGTCGTGCTTATCCTTGGGTCTCTCCGTCAGTGTCAGAGGGAGATGGCCTCCAGCTCAGAGACACAGCCCTGCCAGCCACTGGCAAGGGAGAGGGAGCCCCTCATAATCCAAGTAGACAACCCTGCGCCAGCCCTTCTGGAGGACTCGTTTTTGCCATCACAACCCAAAGCACCATGTTTGTTTACACGGCAAATGGAACATGTGTGCGGCCCTGTGCCCTCCCTCCCTTGGCCGGCAAGCCTGAGGGGTAGGCTCCCTCTTGGGGAAAAAGGTTACTATGGCAAGCCACAGGTTGAGGGTAAAGAATGTCCCCGTGCCCCAGGCTGGGCTGCCGGGGGAATCCCACGCACGGATCCTCGAGAGGCCTTCCCAACAGGCGTGACAGGGGGCTTTGATCACAGGGCAAAAACCTCCCAGTGGGAATTCTTAGAAAAGGTTCACAAATCTCTTTTGAACATTCTCCACCTGAGCCGGAAACTCATATGCAAACGAGGGGCTACCTTATGTTGGATGCCACCCCGCCACACTGCTCCCCCAAACACAACGTGGGGCATATAGCAACCCCCCATTTCTCAGAGTTTCCCATTCGTTCTCCAGCCTCCGTGAGGGGCTTGAATGAGCATGGACGGGCCTCCCGTCTTGGGACACTATTGGCCCTACTGAGGCCACAGGGCCCTCCATGGGCTGGATTTTCGTGGGGGAATGAAGAGCAGGGAGACTTACAGCAGGCGCAGGGAGTGCAGGCCCTGGAAGGCGAGAGGAGGGATGCACTGGAGGGCATTGTAGCTGAGGATCCTGTGGGAAGAGAGGGAGGGCAAGGGAGGACAGGAGAGGGGAGGGAGGAGGAAGGAGAGACCAAGACAGGGAGGGGGCGGCGCCAAGTCAGGGACCAGGCCCCAGCAGGCTGGCTCGGGGTGCGGGGGCAGTTTGCTCAGCAGCAAAATGAGGGAGGCCTGAGCATGGAAGGGGCTATGGGCTGTGCCCTGGACTAGTAAGCCCTGTGACCCGGCCATGTCCCCCAACACTTTTATGCCTCCATCAGTTCCCCCAGCTGCAGAGCAAGGACAAAAACAATGACAACTCGATAGGGCTTTTCTGTGGGGAAGGGGAAATAGCCCAGGTGAAGCCCTCAGCGTTGTGCCCGGCTCCCAGCCAGCCTTCAGGAAGGAGACTGGGCACCCTCGCCTGTGGAAGCTGCCCCAGCGAGGGCCGGAGGTGGGGTCCCTGTGAAATTGCCCCCTGATCAGGCCCGGCCTCACTCCCGGAGCTGGCAGGGGAAGTCCAAGCCCACCTAGAGATGTGCCATTAAGAAGCTGTGACGGGGGCACCTGGGTGGCTCAGGGGGTTGGGAATCTGCCTTCAGCTCAGGTCATGACCCCAGGGTCCTGGGATCGAGCCCTAAGTTGTGCTCCCTGATGAGCGGGGAGCCTGTTTCTCCCTATGCCTCTCCCCCTGCTTGTGCTCTCTCTCTCTCAAATAAATAAATAAAATCTTAAAAAAAAAAAAAAAAAAAAAGCTCTTATGGGCCCGGAAGGCGCTGTGACTGCCCCCATCATAAAGATGAGGACTGAGGCCCCGCAGGGAGACAGAACTCCCCCAGCGTGCTGTAATTAAGTCCCTAAGCTGGGTTTTTAAGTCTGCTTCTCAGTTTCCTAGGTCCACAGGCTACACCACTCTCCCCCCAAGGCTTCCAAATAAACGAATCCATCAAGGGCAGACAGGCAGGTTGACAATAAAGGAAATGATGCTCGTAATAGCCCCACATGTCCGTCAGCGGACTGACAGACACACAGCCATACAGTGGAAGACCAGGAGCAAGGAGCGACCCCATGCCATGCCATGACAGGGAGGAATTTCAGAGTAACTATGCCGGCTGAAAGAAGCCAAACAAAAGAGAGCACTGTGGGAGGATTCCATTCATGTAAAACTCTGGGCCGAGCGAACTCCTCCACAGAAGGCCAACGGCTGGTGGCCTGGGCCAGCGGTGGGGAGAGCTGTCACAGGGCGGGAGGAGACTTCTGGGGGTGATGGAAGCGGTTACTGTGTTGGTTGTGGTGAGGGTTCCATGGATGGGAACATAAGTCAGGATGTAGCCAACTGTGGGCTTTAAGTATGTACAGTTGACCGTATATTAGCTCTACCTCCATAAAGCTGTTTCTAAAATAATGAGAGCAAGGAGATGCTCCTGTCCCAGGAACGGGCTCTGTGTCCCCTCGCAGGGGCCAGATCCCTGAGACCGGGACTGCCCCGCCCCAGCACTATGGACAATTCTTTGTTGGGTGTTTAGCAGCAACCCTGGCCTCTGCGCATGAGGTGTCAGGGGCTCCTCCAGCCGTGACCCCCCAAAATGCTTCTGACATGACCAAATGTCCCCTGGGGGGCAGAATCACCCCAGCTGATGGCAGCTTCACACGCAGACTCAGGAAGCCTCTGAAATGGGACCCAGTTGATGAGTAGACCCCGGGGCAAATAAGCGCAGGTGGGGAACCTAGAACCAGCATTTCATGGCCTCGGGCCCACATTCTGCTCCTGGGGGGTCTGGCTAGGTCATGACCCAGTCCTTTTTTCTGGGTCTTGCCTCTACTGTTTTCTGGGTATTGGACCACAGTAGAACCTAAGGGAAAGTTCTTCAGTTCTTGGCACATTATCTGTAAAGTGAGGTGTGGAGAAGGTGAGTGAGATACCGCTCTTAAGCACAGGCCAATATAAGGGATGCTTGCTATACTTTCCGACCAATGGCTTGGGATGTAACTAAAAGAATCCTCAAAATAGCTCAGACTACGGGCATGAAAATGTTCAGAAGGTCGCTGTTTACAACAGTCAAAACTGGAAGCAACCCAACCATCCAGCAATAGTGAAATGAATAAGGGAAGTATGGCACAGTCCTACAAAGGAATACTACACAGCAATAAAAATGAACAGACCACAGCTTCCCACATGAGTGGATCTCACAAACACAATGGTAAACAAAAGCCAGATACAAAAAAATAAATATATCCTGTATGATTCCATTTATATAAGGTTCAAAAATGTGCAAAATGAAACTTCCTTGTATAGAAGTGCATATGTAGATGGCAACACTGTAAAGAAAATCAAAGAGTGATCACCATAAAAGTCAGGCTAGGCACGGCCTGGAGATGGGAGGAAGGGGGAATGATCAGGAAAGGATCAGGAAGGGACTTTTGGGGTGCTGTGTTCTGCTTTTTGCCTTAGGTATTCACACCGGGGCCAGCTTTGTGACTGTTAAATGGTACATTTATATTTTTTGCATTTTTCTGTATGAATGCTATATTTCACAATAAAAAACCTGGTTTTTTTCTTTCCGGCTGGCAGGCCCTGGCACACTCCCTGCTGGTGATACCGTGCGTGCCCTCCCTCCGCCTCCCCGCCCCCAGGACTCACAGAGTGGTCAGCTGGCTCATGTTGGTGAAGGAGGAATTGCTTAAGGAACTGATCTTGTTGTTACTCAAGTCCCTGGAAAAGAAAAAAGCATCATTGTTTAGAAAGAAAGAACTCCGCCCTGCTCTCTGCTATGGGCTCCTCCCTCCCCCACTCTGCCCGTGGCCCTCCCTCAGCCAGGTGGCAGCTGGGGGGCAAGGGAGGGGGCAGCAGAGAGGGGCATTTGGTGCACAGTTAGCTACAGCACTCTGCCCTGCTCCCCAAACTCCCACTACATCCCCAGGGCTGCCTGTCTCCATTTCCTTACCGCCACCCCAGGCTTCTGCCCCCTTCCACTCTGGAAGTGCTCCCACCAAGGAGATGGGCTGCCTCCGAACTACCAGATCTACTGGGCTCTGTGCTTTCTCCTCTTGCTACCACTCAGCTAGCTCCTTCCTAGCCCTCCCACAATCCAATGGGGGAGACGTAACCACCATTTTTCAAATGAAGGCACAAGGTCTCAGAGTGATGAAGCCCACCCAGGGTCACGGCTGATACCCCTCTTCTCAAACCTCTTGCTTCCCTGTCCTTTCTTCCTCAGACCCCTGACTGGCTTCCCACACCACCACCACCCCCACCTCCTTGGCTGTACCTTCTCAGTCCCTTGGTGAAGCTGCTTTCCCAGCCAACCCTACCTCGCGGACCCTCTCCCTGTAGTCCACTCTGGGAGCCTCGGGGACGCTCTAGGCTTCCCTCCCCACTGCAGGCAGCAGTGCCCTCCTCTGGGGGCCCAGCAGCCGGGGCTTATGAACTCCCCTCCAGAGACACTCGAAGTCCGGTCCACATCTTGTGCCTCTCCCCCCACCCACCCAGTCCACGGCCCTGACAACCCGGAAACTGCGCCCCACCACCTCCTCTCTCTCAGCCTCCTCCTTCTCCCTTTCTGCTCACTCAGGCCATCTCTCTCCCAGCTTCTGGCTCAGGAGCTACCTCATCTCTCACCTGCAGCTTTGCCCCCTTTTGATCCATCTTCCACACGGGTGGGCACCACAAATCTGACTAAGTCACTTCCCTGCCAAATCCCGCAGTGGCTCCCATTTGCCTACAAAATTAGCCCAGACACCTGCTAGGTGCTCTGGGTTCCGGCCCACCTCTCCCTCACTGCCTCCCGCATGCCTGGCGTGGATTTGCTACCCTTCTTGAAATTCTCTTGCCCCTGTTCCCTCTGCCCACTGGTGGCTCTGCCTCTGCCCCAGCACCCCCCACTGACTCCATCACCCCCCACACCGCTTTGAGCCACACCCCTAATGTGTCTTTCCCTCTGTTGGAACACTCATCAGTCCCATGACTTTATGTGCCCCAAGCCTCCCTCCTGCATGCCCACCAGCCCACCGCCTTCGGGGGAGGGCCCATGATTTAGGGGCCTTCATGTCGCCTCACTTCATGTAGCTCTTGGCTCAGGAAATATTTGTAACATGAAACCATATGCCCTGCCTTCAGTGTCTCTTAGTGAACATTCCTCTAACTAATCTCATTCAAGACCGGTCCATTGTTCTTAGGACACACTGAGGTTCTTCACTGAGCGCTCAGCACACTGGGTGGCCCCTCCTTGTGATGGGCAAGGACTGGCCCCACATCGGTCCTCTCTCCTTCCTCTCCTCCCAAGCGTGTCCCAGCCACCAACGCGGCTGCCCCAAATCAGAGCAGAGAAAGGCTGTCTGTGTCTAGGCTACTCTGTCACCAGCCACCAAATCACCACCCTCCCTCCCCTCCCCACCATGGGGACAGTCAAAACACATCTGCTAGGTCTTTAGCAAAGACAGATACACCGGAGCTTCGAGATTCTGGAAGCCAGTGCTCCTCAGAGTAGCCAGTCCCTGAACTGAATGTCCCACAACCAAGAACTTCTGCAAAAGTCCAAATCACTTAGGACACTAAACACAACATAGTTGAGCTAAGAGTCTTGTCACAGTAACACCTTCTCAGCCAAGGAAGCAAGACATTGATTTGCATTCTGGTGCAAGTTTCTCATCTAATTGCAGACCCATTACAAACAGTTCTCTAGTGGCCACTGGTCCATAGACCACACCTGAGGAGCACCACTCCAAGCCCAACTAAGATGGAATGTTATCTGGACTTCTTTTGGGGAGAATCTGGCCAATGAGCAGATAAGACAGCTGAGGTGAGGTGTTAATTAGGCTGGAAGGCTAAGAGGAACTGAAGTTATTCGGAGGCTTATCTCATATACTTTCCTGGGACATAAAGGGTCAAAAGTGGAAATAACAGAAAAAGATATTAGCCTAAAGAAAAACGTAGTCACAGACATGTATTTGTAACTGCCATATTTCATGTTTGGTTTGAGGGCCACGGTTGAACTGAGAAGTTTTCCATCAGCCTCTTCTGCTCTGGCTCCTTTCTTTGCCGGGATGACCCTCATGAACAATCATTCTCAGCCCAGAGGGAGGCTTGGGGTGATGGGCCGGGCAGAAGCGGACAGGGTCCAAGGCAAGGCAGCCTGGAACATGCCATTCCCAAGCATGACCACTAGGTGGTAACACAGCTCTATGCACGGACCTTCTGGGAGGGACGGTGCAAAATTCAAAACCGGGTCAGCCAGAAGTGGGGTGGTAGGGAATTCCAAGAAAGCTGGAGCCGGACAGTTAGATACCAGGGGCCCCCCTGGCCTCTGAGGCAGGCCTGGGATCCTCGAGAGGCCTGGATACTCACACAAGCTGCAGGTACTTGAAGGTGGACAGCTGTCCTGGAACCAGTGTAAACTGGTTCCCGTCCAAGTAGCTACAGAAGAGAACACACCAGTTAGTGCCGCGCTGGGGAAGCCTCCCCTGCAGCTGGGGCCTTGCCGGCTCCTCTCCTCTCCTCCACGCAGGCCACACAATTGGCCCAGAATCGCTAACTGGAGGACAATATATGCACTCACTTAAGCATGTGGACAGGTGCCAGCCAAAGAACCTGGTAAAAGCACTGAGACATAAAGCCTCCCTTGGCTTTCTTCCTGCCGCTGCCTCACCCTCTCAGCCTCCCCCCTGCTGGCAGGCACCCCCCAGGGCTCACTCCTGGGCTCCTCTCCCATCCCCTGTCTGCCCCACGGTTTTCCTGGCCAGACAGGCCTGATCTGCACATTAGTCCCTCCCAGGCCCACCTGCCAGGCCTCTTGCCAGCTAGTCGGGCCCCTCTGCACCTGCTGGCAAGGTGCGTGAGGCTGGACCCAGGCAGGCCCAAACCTGAGCTCAGTGCTTTTACACCCAAACTGGCTTCCCCTGACTCCATCAGCCATCACCCCCATGGCCTAACCACCCAGGCTCAGGACCCTGATGGTGATTCTCCTACTCACTCAACAGCGCCCCAGGGCTGCAGACTCTCCCACCTACCAGTCGCTGCTCATTTGCTGTGTTCCAGTCTCACATCTCTCCCGACTGCACACCGTCACCCATGCCTGGACTCCTGCAGCTGCCTCTGTCTGTTCCCACTCCTTGGCCTCCCTTCTGGGACCCACTATATACACCACCACCCAAGTTGTTGTCCTCAAAGCCAAGCCCACCAGAAATCCTCCTAACACTCCCGAAGGTTCCCCGTGTCTACAGGGTGGTGCTTAGGATTCAAGATGCTGTGAAGGTCCCCTACTTGCCCCCAGCCATCCTTGCTAAGCAGTGACCCAAGGACCAGGAGCTGCAACCTCGGCTGGGCTCCCTGCCCAGGAACCCCACCAACTACAGCCCCCAGGATGGCTCGCCCCACCCCCCCACAAAGACCCAGAGAGCAGCAAAATCAGGGCCTTCCTCATTCTGACCCAACACTGCATCATACAAAGTGACTTCCCACCCATCTCATGTGAGCCTCTCAGTGGCTCTTGTCAATACACCCCCGTGGCCCCATTGACTGCTGGGAAAACAAAGGCTTAGAGAAATCAAGAGATCTTCCCAGCCTCTGAACTTCAGCAACCTCGGTCAAAGAAGGCAGGCTGTCCCAACTGTTCCATTATGCTCAGGGTGGCTATGAGGCACCAAGGAGAAAATGGGTCACTAACAGGATGATAGAAAACTGGGTAAGGGACAGGGTGGGGCATCACAGGACAAGGGCTGCAGTGGTTGATGTGCTTGGGAGGAAGTAGCCTGCCTCGCTGGTAATGGAAGAAACACAAATGAAAACCTCACACGCTCCCTGCAGGGAAAGAAAAGCACAGCCATGGAGGCCTGGAGGGACCAATCCCGGGGGACAGGAGGAGTCGGGGACTGACCACAGCCTCTTATTTGGGGGTGTCTGCTGAAGAAGCCCAGCTCTCCATCTCTGTCTGTCACACACGCTGACATCCACACGCCCACATAAGCTCAGATACCACACCCAAATCAACCAAGATTTTAGCACCATGATGCCCAGTACTGACGGGGTGGGGGTGGGGGAGGTGGGGGTGGGGAGGCCATTTCCACACCCGGCCAGTAGGGGTGCAAAGACGACTTTTCTGGAAGGCCATCATGCAAAAGGCAGCAACAGTCCTAACAATGCACCGCTCTTGGACTAGCAGCTTCACTGAAGGGATATGCACCTCGGCACTATTTATAATCATAATACAATTTAGTAAAAAATTGGAAACAATTATCTGACAAAGGGGGATTTGTTATGTAGATCATAGTAGATTCATGGGGTGGAAAAGTATGCAGCCAGCAAAAATAAACTTCTGTGAGAGTTTTCATGACAGAAGGGATGCGCATGGGGTGATGTGAGGTGGAAAACACACGTTACTTCTTATTTTAAAAGCCGGCGTCAGCTGCGAGTGAGAAAGCACTCACTGTGGGTGACTCACGCCGTCAGGTGACTACAGAGGGTGTCACACAGAAGCTCAAAGCCTTCTTGGAACCAGTGCCTCCTGCAATGCCCTACCTCCACGCCCTAGTCAGCTCCTACCTGTTCTTGGTTACCTTGTCCTCTGACGCCAGGCCTGGGGCTACTCACAGTTCCGTGACGTTCTTGGGGATGCCCTTGGGCAGGACCTGGAGGTGCTTGTTGCTGCATCGGACTACGGTATCCAGACAGGCACATTCCTGGGGGCACTGTGGGCGGGGCAGGCAGCCCCCCTCCTCCTGGCCTGGGGAGGAAGGCCCGAAGCCTCGTCAGTGACGGGACAGGCCTTCTTAGGGCCTCTTGCTGCCAGGGTCACACTCCACGGTGCCGCAGACACTCCCCTTCTCCACTTCTCTGACACTCCCCCAGGCACCCAAAAGTCCCCTCTTGGCTGCACCCCTTCCCCACCAGGAACAAAGCCCCTTGGACCTGTTTTGGAGTTGAGATGGGTCTTGGGTCAATCTCCTGCCTCAGATCCAAGGTGGACGTAGGCACAGCACAGAAGGAGGAGGGCAACCACACCATTTCTTGAGCACCTACTACGTGCCAGGCACCATATGGAACATCATCTCTTTAACAGTGCAGTAAGGGGGGCCACGAGCACCCCGAGAATGCAAGCACGACGAGGACAGAGACTTGTCTCTTTCCTCTTCTTTGCTCCCAGAAGGAGCCCAGGCCCTAGAGCAGAGCCTGGCACACAGTAGCCCTCAAAATAGATCAGCTGAATGAATAAATGAATGAATGTATACTTCACATTCAGGCTGATCAGCGGCAACGCAGGGTCTCTACCCACATCCGGCTGACACAGAATCAGCTCCCATCACACGTCTTTCATGTATTCATGCATTCATTCATTTATTCATTCATTCAGTAAACATTGCTGAGAGGCCTCTGCCTTCCTTTCTTCTGACTGGGTGTAGGAGTAATAACAAGGACCCCACAGCAGGCGTTGCTGAGGGCACGAGGGAGCAGGTGGCCGTGACTATCGGTTAGGGAGGCCGGCTGCGGGTGGGCACCGTGCAATACGGACGAACTCCCGGAATCCTCACAACAGCTCTCTGGCAGGCGTGCTATGAGCCCAATACAGAGATGAGGAAACCAAGGGCAGAGTGGTTCAGTGACGTGCCCCAGGTGCCCCAGGACTGGAATGGACGCCGGCGCTCTCGACCGCTACATTCCACTGCCTCCTGGCAGCAACACCCAAACCGTCACACCCTTTCACCTCGAGCAGGTTCTCCTAGGGGGGAAAGTTGAAGAGAGCTGTCTCCCTGGATGTTCCGGGCAGCACTCTGAGGTGCCTAAACGCCAAGCAGCAGGCTGGTTAAAGCCATCACGACACTCTCCAGACAGCGACTGCCATGTCGAAAATGCCCGCACAGACGGTGAGGCAAGATCCTACGTGCGTCCCACGTGTGTGCGTGCACACACACACACACACACACACAGAGCTCAGGAAGGTCACACAGCGGGTGACAGGAGTCATTCAGGGCTGGGAAGCAGGAGCAGGGGACACATTGGTGACCTTTTTACTCTTCTGGATTGTCCGTTGTTGCTTTTTAAGGAAACGATGATGCCTCGCTTTGTAATAAGAGAAATAAAAGGAGGGGGCGTCTAGGCAGCTCAACTGGTTAAGCCTCGGCCTTCGGCTCAGGTCATGATCTCCAGGTCCTGGGATCGAGCCCCACGTCGGGCTCCCTGCTCAGCGGGGAGTCTGCTTCTCCCTCTGCCCCTCTCCCCTGGCTCGTGTTCTCTCTCTCTCTCTCCCCCTCAAATAAATAAAAATCTTTAAAAAGAAGAAAAGAAAGAAACTGTTTCTTGGGGGAAAAAATACTGTTTTCAAAGGATACTTAATGGCATAAGAAAATGCCCAAAATATATAGTTAGGTTTAAAAAGAAACAGAATTTTGGGGTAAGGGGGGTGGGTAAAATAGGCAATGGGGATTAAGGAGGGCACTTGTGATGAGCACTGGGTAATGGACCGAAGTGTTGAATCACCATATTGTACACCTGAAACTAAAATAATACTGTATGCTAACTATACTAGAATTTAAAATTAAGTTAAATTTAAAAAAAAATTTTAAAGACCAGCAAGTTATTACTACATAAAAATATATATGTGAGTAGTATGAAATTTTAAATAGGATGTAAAATTGCTCTAGAAAAACCATTGGTTTTGTTTAGAAAAATACGCTGACCATCTTTCTTGGTGTGAAAGTTGAAGCTCCTCACCCAGGACCACCCTCGCCTGGCCTGGATGGGCCAGTCCGGAAGCGGGCTGCAGGGAGGGCTGGAGGAGGCAGGCCAGGCCTGCTGGAGGCTGAAGGCAGTGGCAGGGCTCAAGAACAGGGACAGTGGGCTGAGCTGCAACCTTGCTCTGTCACCATGGGTAAAAATCCGCCCTGTGTGCACGAAGCTCTGCGGGGAAGTCAGGGGATGCAGCTACATGCTGCAAGTGCGGGGAAAGAAGGGAGGGGCCGCAGGAAAGAGACTGGGAATCCGGAGGAAACAGACATGGGTGTGAGAAGTGACCGGGTTTCCCATAGGGAGGCGGGGGGCCCGGGAAGGTCCCACCGCCCCTCACGGACCCGGTGAAGCCGTCAGCCTGGAGCGCTGAGGCACGGCCAGGCGGCAGATCCCTCCCTGCATGAGGCATACTTCTATAAAAAAATACACTAACATGTGAACTGTGACTTTTTTCTGAGTGATGGAATAATAGGTAACGTTTATTTCCTTCTTTTATCCATACTTTCCCGTTTTTTACACAATAAGCGTATTATTGCTTTAAGAGTTACACGAAGCTGCCGCCAGGCAGGGGTAGGTGCAGGGCAAAAAGGGGGTCTCCCTGCTCCCCGCCCCACCCCCGGACCAGGGCCTCCCCCTGCCCCCCTGCACGGGAGACCTCCTCTCCAGGGC
This sequence comes from Leptonychotes weddellii, assembly GCF_054177405.1. Classification (NCBI taxonomy): domain Eukaryota; kingdom Metazoa; phylum Chordata; class Mammalia; order Carnivora; family Phocidae; genus Leptonychotes; species Leptonychotes weddellii. The sequence continues at coordinate 28,085,549 of NC_138374.1, read as the reverse complement.
TGACCAGCCCGCCTCCTCCCTCCCGCCCAGGGGCCCGCGGCTTACCTTCCTCACACCTGAAGTCGGGGAAGGCCACATCCTGCAGGGGGATCTGCCGCAAGAAGTCCGGGTTCTGGCACCGTGGGTTCCCGGTCACGATCTTCCTCCTCCGCAGCCAGTCGCCCAGCCAGGCCAGCTGGCAGTTGCAGTTGAAAGGGTTGGCCAGAAGGTTTCTGGAAGAGGCGGCCGTGTGACCACCAACACGCCCTGCCAGGCGCGGTTTCCCTGCAAAGCCCTCTCGCGCCGCCACGGACTGGCCACGCGGCCACGCGGCCACCCAGCACTCCTTCCCAGACGGCCAGCAGTTATGAAGACGTGGCATCCTGACACCATGGGACCGCACAGACCACGAGGGCCCGACACCCCCAGTGAGTCTTTCAAAGTAACGACCCTTGGGAGTGCAGGCGGCCGCCGGGGCGCAGAGGCTGGTGCCGGAGCCCCAGGCCTTCCCGCCCTCCGGGCCCGGACTTACAGCGTGGAGAGGGCCTGGAGGGTGTCGAAGGCCCCCGGGGAGATGGTGGCGATCTGGTTGTCGTAGAGTGAGAGGAGGCGGACATTGCGCAGGCCCGTGAAGCTGTCATTGTGGATGCAGCCGATGCGGTTGTTCCTCAGCATCCTGGGGGGCGGCAGGGGCTAGTGCTATGCCCTGCAGCCATCTACCTGCCTGCGCTTTGCCCACCAAGGCCCCCCCACAAATCCTCCTCTCGAGGCAGTGAGCCGAGGCTGGGGGCCACAGCACCAGGACTCCCCGCGCTCATGCTCCCCTCGAGACCCTCCCCTCTAGATGCTCTCCTGTCCACCCTGCGGCCACCTTCACTCCCTGGGTGCCCAGGGCACCCCCAGGCCACGCTCCACATCAACCCCCAGGGACGCTTGCTTAAAACCTGCACCCAGTCGTGTTCCTGTCCAGCCTAAAGCCCCAGGGGCCCCCACAGAATAATGTCTCCCCTCTTTCCTGTGACCTGCGGGAGCCTAACCCAGCCCTAGACCAGCACCTGCCCACCTCCCAGGAGAGCGGCACACCCTTGACTCTTCTGGCCTGCAGGCATGCTATCCGGGCCTGCATCACCATGCCTTTCCCTGGCTATGGTTTCCTTCTAGAATGACCCCTTTCCTCATGCAGATCTGCGAAAGTCTCTGTTCACCCTCAAAAACCTGGCTCAATTCCCCTCCCCCACTAAAAACAAAACCAAGCTTGACACAGGATAGGCAATTCACAAAAGAAATTAAAATGGCTTATGAACATTGATTAAAAATGTTTAAACTTACTAGTCATCAAGGACATGTAAGCATATTGAATCTTTGCTTGACAAATGACTAAGAATATAATAATATATAATAATAATGCCCAGGGTCGGTGTGAGTGAATGGGCACTTTCACACTTGGGCCGGAGGAGAGTGACTCGGAAGGGAGAGGCACCAAAGGCCCTAAAAGGGCCCTTCATGCTTTCTTCCAGCCAGGCTTTTTTAGGGATTTATCAAAAGGGAAAAATCCTGGATGGGCACAGAATTTCATGATAAAGATATCAATGACAGTATTGCTTATAACAAAAACTAAAATAGCCCAAATTTCCAATAATTATGTAATACCTAGTCCTTCAAAATAATGTTGTAAAAGAAACTTTAATGATACATACAGGTGCTCGCATCGTGTTTAAGGACAAAGCAGGTCACTAAATAAAATGGATTCTAGGGTGCCATTCAGAAATACCGACACGTAAGCACCCCATGTGCTGGTGCGCATGCGCGTGCGAATGCCAACGCACATGTGGAAGCACAAGACTGGAAAGGTGGCAGCTACCCACAAGAGCAGCGGTCGTTTGCATGTGGTGGGGGGCTTCTGGCCGTTCTCCTGTGCCTGCACTCTGGCTCGCACGTGCTGCTGGCCCTGGCCCAGCAGCCGCCCCGCCCCTCTCCTCCGTCCCCCTCCAAGCCTCCCTCGCAGGGAACCCAAGGGCCCACGACACCCTCCTTCAAGGAGTACCTGGCCAGGGTAAGGACAAACAGGGCAGCCCTGTACGCACAGCCTGGGGAAACAGCCACACTAGATTCACACGTGACAAAAGCAAGTGGCAAAACACAGCACAAAGAGAATCCCCTTTTTGTAAAACAAACAGATAAACACAAAAACCCACAGGGAATGCCCTCATATATTCCTCTCCTTTACACGAATCCCATGACATGTGCTCAGAAAACAGATCGATAGGCCTACCCCAGGGCTGGGATTGAAACCCAGCCAGGTGCCGTCGGGAGCCGCGCTGCCCTACGGGGCAGCCGTCAGCCACGTGTAGCTGTTGATGATTACAATGAAATGAAATTCAGAGTTCTGTGTCTTGGTGGCGCTAGCCACGCGTCAAGAACTGCAGAGCCACACGTGGCCACTGACTAGACAGTGCGGACACGGGACACTTCTGTCACTGTAAGAAGTCCAACCGGACAGCACGGTCTATTGCACACTCTAAGGGTCTGCATGCTCATTGGAAGAGCTAGTGCTGCCTGGGTGGAGAGACAGGGCTCCCTGCAGCGTTTCTGGAGAGATGGAGGACCCCAGGATCCTACTGAGTCCTGATGTCTGGTGAGCTCTGGCCGGGCTCTGGGTCACAGGATCCTAGAATCCCAGAGATGACGGGCCATCCCTGCTCCCCGTCTGCGCCAGCTGAGGTCATCTCGACAATGTCGCCACCTTGGGGCCTTCCAGCCCCCCTGCCTGCATCCGTGCTGGCCACGCCTGAACTCAACGCACATGGGTGCTCTTGCAGCCTGATCAGAGGGCAGTGAAAGGGGAACCTCCAAAAGAGCCCACCTCCACTCACCCCTTCACCAGGCATCGACCCCACCCCCAGGGAACCACAGTTAGCAACATCTGATCACCTGCCCCACCGCAGTCAGGGTCCCCGGCTGTCCCTTGCCTCCTGCAAGCTGGGGTTAGGGGGGAGGGGGGACTCCCATCCTCTCAGTGCAGACGCCCACGCCCTGGCTTGGGTTTGCCTGTGGCAGTCCAGCCCTGCTCCCTGGCCCGCACACTCACAGGGTCCTCAAGCTGTCCAGGCCTCGGAACATGCCGCTCCGGATGGACTCCAGCTGGTTGGCAGTCAGGTGCAGCTCGCTCACAGAGGCTGCGCCCTCGAAGGCCCCATCTTCGATTTCTGACACCTTGTTGTTGCTCAGATTGCTGGACGGGAGGCAGCAGAAGGATGATGCAGCTGAGGACCCCCCTCCCCCCTGCCGACTTCCTGCACGGGAGCCCTGCCTCCCCCTGGGAGCTCCCACACACCCAGTATCTGCCTTCTCCCTCCCCCGCTACAATCCTGACGGCAACCTCCCCGCCAATGGGTAACTCACATCTTCTTCAGATGAGTGAGTTTTTTAAATATCCCAGTGGCCTCCAGGATGGAAATCTCATTGTTGTTTAATCGTCTGTAAAAGGCAATGAAGAGAACTTACACATTCATAAATGACAGACATGAGACTATCTTCCAAATTGAGAATATTTGGGACTCAAACAAAGGAGTTCCCAGAAGAATTTATCTGGCAAGGCAAACTGATCCTATTTCAAAGAAAGGATGGATGGGGGTGCTGGGGGGTGAATGGGGATATTTTTAACCTTAAAAATGCCACAAAAGGGCGCCTGGGTGGCTCAGTTGGTTAAGCGACTGCCTTCGGCTCAGGTCATGATCCTGGAGTCCCGGGATCGAGTCCCACGTCGGGCTCCCTGCTCAGCAGGGAGTCTGCCCCTCTCTCTGACCCTCCCCCCTCTCATACTCTCTATCTCATTCTCTCTCTCAAATAAATAAATAAAATCTTTAAAAAAAAATGCCACAAAAACGTACATACACAGATGACAGATATGTGTAGCTATTCATGCACACACATACACATGTGCACAGATTTATATTTTTAAAGAAAGAAAACAGCTAAAGGATGGCTTAAGATCCAACTCAATCTGATGGGATCACATCCCCTGGAAGAAGGCAAAAGCATGACTGAGAAAAGCTACCCCTGGTTCTGGCTGCCAACCTGCCCCATGGGCCAGAGAGGATCTGTAGGCTGTGATTGGAAGCAGAGGGGCTGCAGGGTGGGGGGTGGCGGGGAGCCACTTCCTGCCACGCTGGGGTCTCCCATGCTCCCCAATAGAGCTGGACCAGAGGGAAACTCAGAGTGGATCCAGGAGGGTTAGTGAGGCAGGGGCAGGTGAGGGCTGCAGAGAGGTAGGGGGCCCTCACAGCTCGGCCGTGGACTGGGGGATGCGCTCGGGGATCTTGGTGAGCTTCAGGCTGGAGCACTCCGCCAGGCTGGCCTCACAGCGGCACTTGGGCGGACAGATGGCGTCGCTGTTGCACTCGCTGTTCAGCTGGTAGTCCTCCGTGCCTTCAGGGACAGGCGGGAGCAGGAGGCTGAGGGGCCAGGGCAGGGCTTTCCCGGCCCCCTCAGCCTGCTGCCCCTGCCCACCCACTGCCGCCGCCCCCACGCCCCAGGCTGGCCTCAGTAGCCCCCACTCTCCTACCTGGAATGAAGTACTGCTCTTTGGCTGGGGAGAGAAGCAGAAACACCATGAAGCTGCAATTGTCTAGGACTTGCAGGAAGAGCCCAGGCCCCAACCCCACTGCCCAGGTGAAGGCACCCCAGGAACAACACTGGGGTCCCAAATTCGGGCCCCAGAGCCCACCTGCCCAGCCCCAGGTGGAGAAGGCCTTGCTACAGAGCACAGATGCTCCCTGGCCAGGCTGAGGCTGGGGGCTGTACCACCCCCATTTGAACTTCTCGGGGAATGCCAAAATACAGGATGCTCATGGGCAATGGCCCAAGATGAGGGATCGGGCAGAGAGGCATCAGATCCCTGACCAGGATCCAGGCTCAGAGGCTGACTCACACTGTCCCCAGCCAGTTTCTGCTGCCCCAGAGCCTGGAGGAGGCAGTTCTCTCACTGAGGCCTCCTGATTCCGAAAGGAGTAGCATGACAGCAAATTGTCCTGGGAGCAGAGGAACCTGGGTCCTTGACCAGGCAGGCCTCCCTAAGGGACCTTCAGCCAGCCCTAGTCTTCCCTAAGCCTCCATACAGTACAGAGTGGGGCTGGTCAACCACTCAGATCCCAGGCTTCAGTTTGGGAACTATGCCCACTCGAGGGCCTAGAGTGGCCTAGGAGACGCGGTTGGAGCCATGAGGAAAACATCACCGGTCTCTGAGCTGACTGAAGACAGCAGGCAGGTGGACAGACAGGTGGGCGAGCGGGCAGCTACCTGAGCAGCGGAACTTCTTGCTCTTGATCTGCCCGATGCGCTTGTTGGCGAGGCGCCGGGGGCTGGCGCAGCGGGCCCCGCTCGTCTCGATGGGGTTGGTGCGCAGGAAGTCCGCCAGCCACTTGAGGTTACAGTCACAGATGAAAGGGTTCTGTGCCAGATGCCTGTTCAGAGCGGGCAGAGTGGGGATCAGAGACAGGGCTGCAAACCCGTGCTGACCTCTGCCTGGATGGGGCCTCGCTTCTCGCTGGTGGCTTGAAACGCACCACCTTGGGCCACTGCCTGGGTACGCCCACCAACTACAGAGAAGTCTGGCCAGAACATGGTAGTAGGGAAGGATCTCCACAGGCTCTGGAGCTCCCAGCTGTCCCTGCTGCACTCCCCCCCTGCAAGTCCATCTACTCACCCGTACCCACCCCCACAAACACAAGTGGAGGCAAGAGTGACCTGGAGAGACCAGCCAGACCACCCAGCCTTCCACGGGTGAGGGGACAGAAGAGGTATTAGAGCCCAGGACTGTTGGTGCCCAGAGGCCTCTGTCATGGGTGGTCCCCTCCCTGCGGCCTCGGGCAATAGCAGCTTCTCTCCATAGGCTTTGTCAGGAAGGGGATGGGACCAGCGGTGGCAAGGCCGGTCCTGCAGCTGGGGTGGGCATGTCTCAGAGTGCCCACTGCGGCCCCTCACTTATGGGAATCTCCATTCCCAACCCAGGCCATGAGGGCTGCCTCCCCCCGTCCCATACCCCTGACCATTTTACACCCTGTCTTTGGACACAAGGGAAACTCAGAAAACATGGCTCAACAGTTACTTATGGGGAAATCACTTGTATTCTCTTGCCAGGCTGCCTGTGTGACCAGCAGGATAAATGTGGGGAGGGGATAGCTGGCAGGCGATGCTGACTGTAGGAACCTGGGTTGCTCTCAGCGACCACATGGGTGGCTTTCCCATTCGTGGGCCCTCCCCACCCCAACAGGCTCATACCAGCCACATCTGAACCACCCCAGCAGCCAGCTTGCTGGCCTGTGTCTTGGCCATCATAGCACTGGGCATGCCCTGCTTTCTAAACTTTCTAAACTGAGAATATTCCAGCACCTGTACCTGAGAGCTAATGCTTCTGCATGGAAGTACAGGGAGACAGAGCAGGGGCCAGCTCGGAGGACTAGCCATGGATGGCCACTTCTCCATCTAATGCCACCAGTTCAGGCCATCTACTTACTGGCCTCAGCCCAGAGCCCTGATGGGGCGCCAGGGCCATGCAAACAGAGGCATGAGCCCTGCCCAGGGTCTGCACCCAGCTCAGCTCTGACCCTGGCCACGCTCTCCTATTCGTCACCTCCTGGGCTCTGCTTCCTGCTTGGGCTCCCTGGTTGGAGCCTTCTCTGCCCAGATGTCCCTGCCACTCCCCCGGGCCATGTCCTCGCTTTCCTTGCCTGAGTCCTGGCTCCTGTCAGCATCGCCAGGTGGGCCACCCCCACTTCTGCATCTGGTTGGACATTTGTCTCCCCATTTAAACTGTCTGTTTGCACGGAAAAGATGTGTTTGCTGAAGCCCCGTGGCAGATTCCGTCGATGACTGAAAAATGCATTAGGATTCGGGGCCTGCTCTGGGATCCGCCCGGTAACCCAGCTGCATCTAGACGCCCATGCCTCACTGCCTGGCCTCTGCCTGAACTAATTGCTTCCCTTTATCACAATCTCGGTAGAGAACTCTGTTTAAAATCAATCCAATTATGTTGTTCAGGCATGTATTAAAATGTTCAATGGGTGTGGGGTAGAATATATCCTTTTTAAGAACAGGTTATTTGTGTCAAAGCCAATTTATAAAAACTTGAACCACCCACAGAGACAAATGGCTTAAGAATTTGACACAAATTGGAATTTTTAACAATCGCAAAGAGCAGAGAGCTGAGAAGGGAAAATGCTCAGGAAGAAGAAAAAGAATACCTGCTTGGGAAAATATCATCATGTTAAAGGCACACCCAGAAATGAGCTGCATGTGGGGCCATGCCCTTTCCTCCATGAACATTTGTGAGAGTAGAAAGCAGAAGGGAAGACTTTATTCTCAGTGTCCTTCTTGAAATATGCATTAATAAGTCACAGCTAGAAACCTTTTGGGGCAGATGTTCAACATCATCAGTCAAATTAAATCCACAGTGAGACACCACTTCACACCCACTACAGTGGCTATAATCAAAAAGACAAGTGATACCAAGTATGGGCAAGGACGTAGACAAACTGGAACCCTTATAATACACTGCTGGGGGGGGATGTAAAATGGCATTTACCGCCACTTTGGAAAACTGACAATTTCTTAAAAAATTAAATGTAAATTTCCTATGTGACCCAGAAAGCCCAAGAGAAATGAAGACATTTGTCCACATAAAGATTTGTAAGCAAATATTCACAGCAGCTTTACTCATAATGATCCCAAAGTGGAAATCCAATGTCCATCCACTAGGAAGGATAAACACAATGTGGTCGATCCACTCAATGGGAAATCACTTGGCCATAAAAAGGAACCAAGTCCTGATACACACTACAATGTGAATGGACCTCAAAAACATGAAAAGTCAGTCACAAAAGATATATCATGATGATTCCAATTTTTTTTTAAGAGAGAGAGAGCGAGCAGGAGTGGGAGGGGAGGGGCAGAGGGAGAGAGAGAATCTTAAGCAGGCTCCACACCCAGTGGATCCAACTCGGGGCTGGATCTCACAACCCTGAGATCATGACCTGAGCCGAAATCAAGAGTCAGATGTTTACCCGACTGAGCCACCCAGGCGCCCTATGATGATTCCATTTTTATGAATTGTTCAGAAAAAGCAAACTATAGAGACAGAAATTAGATTAGTGGTTGCCTGGAAATCAGCTAGAAATCGGGACTGACTGTAAAAGGACACAAGGGATTTTGGGGAGGTGACAGAAACGTTCTAAAATGTGATCGTGATGATCGTGGTGATCGTAGAAAACTGTAAATATAGGAAAAATCATGGAGTTGTACACTTAGAAGGTGGGTTTTATGGTATATGTTATACCTCATTAAAGCTGTTTTAAAAAAAAAACTTTGAAAAATCTCTTGGAGCAAGGAAAATGGCAGCAAAGTCAGGAGTGGGGCACAGATACTCAGCCACAGATCTCAGAGCTACTGACGGACAGATCAAGCAGGGTGTGGGTTGTTTAAATCTGCTCAGGCCTGACCCGTGACTCAGTCAAGGCGTTTAATCCTCCAAACCTATATTGAGAATATCTGATTATTCCTGGGTCTGTGTTTCTTTTATTCTCGTTCCAAACTGTACTCTGGTTGTTAATATATAATAGTCGCTTATGAAAGTCCGGTTCTGCTCTCCCGCCTTAAATAATGAGGTCTATTCTTATGAAAAAAAGCACAATTGAGGGGAAAGCTAACTAACTTCTCAGGGATGGTGAAGAGACACCCGAGACCAAATCACTGCTCTACGAGATGTTGCGTGACCTTGAGTGAGTCCCATGATCTCCTGCCTCAGTTTCCTCATCAGTGAAGTCAGGACGGTAGACCGTATGTCCACCGGCCATTGTGAGTGTTCAGGAAGATAACACACGGAACGCGCCGCGGCCTGGCCCTGGGTCAGGGCTCGACAAACAGCAACGACTGCTGTTGTTTTCCGTGTCCCGCTATTTCTGTCTCACCTGCAGGAAGACTTCCTGTTCCGATGTTCTGTCCCAGCTCTGTGCCCCACTAGTGCCTGCCGACAGTGGCCAGGGTCTCAGGCCTGGTGTCTGGCGGGCAGAAGCGCTCTCTGAGATCCAGCCAAAGACAGAGGCCACCCCCAGGAAGGGCAATCCATGTGATATGTTCACTCTCCGTCCACCCGGAGACAAGCTCCTCACATGAGACCCTCAGTCCTGGTCCCTATACCCCAGGCTTTCCTGTGTTTGGGTCCCCAGCCTCGAAATCTCCTTTGTGCATTTCTCTCGGACATCCCGTCAGCTGCGTAAAATCCTCCACCTTGCCCATGTCTCCCTGTAACTTCTGATTTCACATACTTGGCAAGATTTCCCTGTCGCGCTCCATCTTCCTCTCCCTGCCTGTAAGCAAGTTAATTAGCAGGAGGGGGCTGCAGGCAGGTGTGTGGGCTTTAACAAGTTGTCTTCGTGCCTAACGTGTCCTTGCTGATCTGCAGAGTCCCCAGGGAGCAGGAGTTGAGCCTTTTATTTGACCTGTTTCACACCTGGCTGCCCCCCGCCATGCGGATATTATCTGATGGAGAGCACTGTCCAGCAGATAAACAATGGCCATAACGAAATTAATTATAAATGCCCATGGAGCATGTATTTCAGAAGTACTTACAATGAACTCAGCTCTGTGTAAACATCCCCTTTTATCTCCTAACAACCTTACAAGAAAATAGTATCCTCATTTTATTTTATTTTATTTTAAAGATTTTATTTATTTATTTGAGAGAGAGAGAATGAGAGACAGAGAGCATGAGAGGGAAGAGGATCAGAGGGAGAAGCAGACCCCCCCGCCGAGCAGGGAGCCCAATGTGGGACTCGATCCCGGGACTCCAGGATCATGACCTGAGCTGAAGGCAGTCGCTTAACCAACTGAGCCACCCAGGCGCCCCATATCCTCATTTTATAAATGAGTGAACTGAGGCCCAGAGAAGCTGATTAACTTGACCAGAGTCACACAGTCAATAAGAGGCACAGCTGGGAGTTGAACCCAGGACTATCCAACCCCAAGTCTGTGCTCTTTCCTCTATAAGAGGCCACTCCTGGTGAGCAAAAGGCACAGGACAAGACAGCTGCCTGTCCCCGGAGCCTGTCACTTCTCCCTAGGTCCTCCTGCTGGGACTAAGGGGAGGAGGGCAAGAGGGCACTCACAGGGTCTGGATGGCCCGCAGGGAGGTGAAGGTGCCCTTGGCGAGGCTCTGGATCTTGTTGTCATACAGGGAGAGAAGTGAGAGGTTCTGCAGATCCTGGAAGGCATCGGGCCGGACACAGTTGATCTTGTTGGCGTTCAAGAGCCTGTGGGCAGACCAGGGCTGGGTGGTGAGGGCAGAGGTGCAGAATCGGCTGTGTCAACATGCCCTGGGCACCTCCCTGGCACCAAGCGTGCATTGTCTCAGGGAGAAGTGCACAGGAGCTGGCGCGGCGAGTCCGGTCCTCTGGCTGTCCACTGCACGCAGGAAGCCGAGACCTCCGACTGCCCTCTCTGTGCAAGGGACCGTCCTGCTCCACCGGCTCCTCTCGCTCTCAAGGACCTGCTACAAGTGCTCACAGGGTTCTTGGGAAGCAGAGAGCACAGTGGTCAGGCCACCTCCCAAAGGCATTTTGGAGGCTCCCCTCCTTTCCAGAGTCTGCCAGGTTGCCAGGCACCTGAGATGGAGCGTTTGCGTTCTGCACCCCTTGGATCCTGGGAGAGCACCCCTGCCTGAACTCTCATGCTTCAGGGAGGCTGAGCTGGGTCCAAGTGTCCCCCCATAGGAGACAACCCTGTCCCCAGCCACCCTGACCCCCTCGGGAACACAGGCTGCATCTCGGGAGCCTCTCAGCTCAAGCGTCCCGCGATCTGCTCTGAACCTGACCCCCCTCCCTCCCTCCCTGGCCTCAAAAGAACCCCAGGGTCCCTCGCAGCACCCCCAGCTCTGCCATTGTCCAAGCTCCTTGCCTCATTGAGTCCTGTACCCCAAAGAGGCTGGCAAGGCTAGTCTGAGAGGCCAGAGGAATACTAGCCCCCTCCCTGGGCACCACCCAAGGACACCCGCAGACGGGTCCTTACAGGAGCTGTAGGGTGTACAGGCCTCCAAACACACCCCGGGGGAGGTCTGTGATCTTGTTCCCATACAGGACCCTGGAGACAAAAGGCAGCAGAAAGAGAAAGTAAGAGGAGAGCCTACCAGGTGGGAAACGACTTTGCAAGTCGCACCCACACAACGGCACCCCCTCTAAACCATTCATAGAGCACAGCACGGTGGTGTAGGTTTGTTGTAACAAGCTGCCAGCAGGTGGCAGTAAAGTGTATTAAGATAGGGTCCTCCGTTTGTAGTTTGCAATGGGCTAGAGGCAGCCGTGATCCCCACTACTGCAGAGCAGGCCCCCAATACCTGCTCTCTGCCTCATGCATGGAACCCACAGAAGCCTGCAAAGGGGCCCTCTCTTTGGGGAACTTCATAGGAAATTAAGCTGGCCCCGGATGTAAAATGAGACTGTTCAAAGAGGAGAAAATCCCATGGGTAGGATAATTAACATATTTTCAGAGAATTACAAGAAAAAAACAAGAATGCTAAACGGCATGCACGGAATGAGCTCTGACGTCAAGCAACAGATAACACACCAGAAAGAAACAGATCAAAATTTAGCTGTGCGGAGGTCTAGGCGGTGGGGGTACAAGTGGGTTTCTTCACCTTAGTTCCCTCTGCGTTGGGCAGGAATTCCATGTATGAGTAGGGAAGAAGCAAAGGTTCCAAAAAGCCATGCAGGAATGGGTTCAGGCAGAGGGAGAAGTATCAACAGGGCTTGGGGACAGGGTATACTCCATTCCCAATATTGCAAGCAGCCCCCACGAGCCACCCCGGAAACAACTCAGCCTGTGTAAAAACAGTATGTACTTCAAGATCCTTTCTGGAGGAGGACATGGCAGAAGCAAAGGCTCTGCAGTGGGATCCAGGTTAGCCCATGCGAATTCAGTGTGGTTTGAATAGAGGAAACAAATGGAATAATAGCTTGGATTTTACCCAGTGAGCACCAGGAAGCCTCTGAGACAGGATCAGATTTGCACTTGGAAAGATCAGAGTGGAGGGGGCAGGGGCTGAAGCAGGGACACCAGGTCAGGCTCTGCCAAGGTGGACACTGTCAGCAAGGTCTATTAGCATGACATCAGCACAAAAGTTCCCTATAGTGGGGAGATGGCTTTGACTAGGTATCCATGAGCAATAGGAACCCACATTTTAAATGGGCTATTGTCATGTACCAATTTAGAAAGAGTTTCATTCACTTTTCAAATGAAGAGCCCTGCATTTTGGCAGGCCACCTCCAGAATCTGATCTCCTCAGCCAATGACAGAGACTCATCACCAGGCTGTCAGGTACAGCTGTGCAGGTTGTACACTGCACAACTTAAGGGGTGCCATTCACAATTGGTCCCACCCACTACCTCACACTCCACTCCAAGAGAAGAGGGTGCACACAGAGGCACTGAGCTGGCAGCCTCCTACACTCCCCAAGGGGGAGTTCCATCCTATTTCACTTCCCAGGCCCCTAATCTATGCAAGGCACGTGTTCAGTGCTGCCAATGATAAGCAAAAACACGCACTCTTCAGAGCAACTACAGGATGCCCTGAGTGCACTCTTGTATAGACAGGTGCTGTGGGACCTCAGACAGTGAGGGGCTTGGTGAACCTGGGGGTGCAAGCAAGGGCTCTGGGAAAGAGAGAGATGAAGTAACATTTCCAAGATGAATGTTTGATGCCGCATAGCATTTTGTAGATTAATGGACCACCCCCTCCCCCCGCCATAAACCCTCCAGGGAAGGGAAATGGGGAGAGGGGGAGGAAAATGCTTTTTTCTCATCCCCCACAACCTGCGAGCACACCTGAGATGAAGGGCACAAGGTGTGGCAGATGTCACAACTGGAGCTGGGAGTGGCTGCCCTTATAAGTGAGCTGGGGAAGGTTTGGGAGCTTAGAATGCAGGGGCCCCAGGAGGGAGGCGGGGCCAACATGAAGGCGGGGCCAACATGAAGGCTGGGCCAAGTCAGGTGACTGCAGCCAAGAATGCTGGGAAAATCCCCTTCGGGGCAGGAAGAGCATCAGAGTTGTCAGGGGCAACAGCTCCGTCTGGATTCCCTCCACCCACTCCTAGCTGCAGAGTGTCCGCCAGCGAGGAAGGGGGAGCTGGGCACGGCCTCCCCCTCCGGAGGGGCCCTGGCACAGGGGTGGGGGCACCCTGGACCCTGGCAGACTTGGCATGGCTACTCACAGCGAGTTCAGGGAGCGGAGGCCCTGGAAGGCGTCGGGCGCGATCTCTGCGATCTGGTTGTTGCTCAGGTCTCTACAAGGTGAGCAGGAGAGAAGCCTGCTGAATCCCCCGGCAGCTACAGAGCCCTGCTTGGCCCCTCCTCCCAGATGCCACAGGAGGGCAGGCATTTCTAGAAAACTGAGGGGCCAGTTCTCCCATCCCCCTGAAAAGCCCCCGGCCATGTTTCCCTGTGCAGTCTGAGGCTCGTGCTCAGGCCGGCAGTCCAGCCTTGGTCCGTTCTTGAGGAAGCCTTACCCCGCAGCTCAGCTGTCCCCTACACCCCCCTCTCACGTCCGCAATTGCTCCCAGGAGTGCCCCGACCGAGATGGAGGATGACAGTCAGCTCTGGTCATGTGCCAGACTCAGGCTCAACACCGCACGTGGGCCTCACGCTAACTGTGAGAGGTCACACCGCCGCCAGGCACACGTCACAGATAAACCTGCCCCACGGCAGTGACATGCCTGTTCCAGGCCCTTCCCCCTGCCCCATGCTGACTCCCAGGAAGCGGCGGGAGACACTCACATCCTCCGCAGCTTTCTGTAGGGAGAGAAGGCTCCTGGGGGGATGGACTTGATCCCATTGAGCTCCAGGCGGCTGCAGAGAGAGAACACAGAAGCAGCTGGGTCCTGACTGCTGCCCCCCAAACCAGGCCCTTTGCCCCTGCTCCCAGCCTCCGTCTGGAATAGGTAGGCTGGCACTGGCACAGGAAGGGAGCTGCTGTATTCGAGCCCCATTACCCCAGATTTTTGTGGCCGAAAGGAGCCCACAAATCAGGCTACTACTAAGAAACCAACTCCAGCAGACTCACCCCGCTGGGCTGGACAAAAGGACCACAGAGGGACACCCTCCCAAGTCTCTAGACCTGCCCAGCTTTGGGTAGAGGGCTCAGGCCAGCCGAGGCCGGCCGTCTCTCCTCCATTTGCACGGAGGGGCCTCGGGTGAGCCCTTCACTGGACCACCAGAGCCTGGCCCGGCCCAAGGGCCCGCGGCCCAGCATCGGCCCTGGCCCATACTCACATCTCCGTCATGGTGTCAGGCAGGTTGGCAGGGATGGCCGTGAGGCCTTTGCCACGACAGTCCACAATGCCATTGCTGCAGGTGCATATGGCGGGGCAGGAGCCGGAGGAGAGGGTGCAGGAAGGCACGCGGCCCGCCTCCCCTTGGCCTGAGAAAACAGGGGGCTGTGACCTGGGGTGTCCCAAGCTAGCACCTCCCACCCCAGATACAGCATCACGGGTGGGGACAGGGTAGATAGTATTTCTCTGAATACAGATGAACCAGAGGAGATCACCGAGGACTACCATGTAACTCTGTGGGCGCCCAGCACATAGCACGCGCTTGATAGATATTTGCTGAACTTGAATCTGAACCTAACTCGGCTGCATGAGAGTGTGATTCACACACTAGGAAATCCTGGCCTAAATTCTAAAGCTCCAGGTTCTAGTCCATGTCACTCAACACTTTTGAGCCTGAATCTCCTCATGGGTCACCGGAGAATGACAAGGACTATGTTTATCGGGTACTCACTCTGGGCCACATGCTGTGGGAAGGGTTATACATGCAGTATCTCACTTAACCTACGGGGGTGTGATGTTCTTGTGGCCATTTTACAGGTGAGAAAACTGAGTCCTTGATATTATTTAATTTGTGGAAAATCACACAGCTAGTAGGTGGTAAAACCAGGATAAAGTGTAGTGGCCGATATAAATTTGTTAAATTGAAGAAGAACATACAGGCGCACCATCTTAAGTGTATAGCTGGGTTCGTGGGTACACCCACAGAACCGTCCCCAGACATAGAACATTTCTGTCACCCAAGAGGGCTCCCTCATGCCCCTTCTCCGAGGCAGCCGCTATTCTGAGATCTATCACCAAAGATTTGTTCTGCTGATTTGTGGACTTCACATAAATGAAATCAGACAGCAGGTCCTCTTGTGTCTGGCTTCTTCCGCTCAGTACAAAAGCTTTGAGATTCGCCCACACTGTTGTGTACATCAGCAGCTTGCTCTCTGTCACTGCCGAGCAGTATTCTACTGTATGGACAGATCATAATTAGTTTATCCATTCCCCTGCTGGTGGACTCTTGGGCTGTCTCCAACCCTGGGCTACTATGAAAAAAACCTGTCTTGAATATTCTCGGACGTGGTTTTTTCCGAGGGGTGAGAACAGGAGATCATAGATGGGGCAGGAGGGGGAAGTGGGGGGGGACAGGAGGTGATGGGTGAGGACCGGAGATGTGGGCGGTCCAGGGGATGGTGGATAAGGACAGGAGGTGATGGGCGAAGAGAGGAGGTCACGGGCGGGCCAGATGTTAGTGCATGGTGACAGGAGGTCATGGGAGGGAACAAGATGCAGGGGTGGGGCGGGGGGAGCAGAAGGCAGGTGATGGGCAGTCTAGAGCCCCGGCAGGGCCTGCACCCACCTGAGCAGCTGAACTCACTCTTCTGGACCTCGGCCACATTGAGGCCACGCAGGCTGGCGGGGCCCGAGCACTGGGTGAAGAGCCCGATGGTTGGCCTCTGCCTGAGCCACTGTGAGAGCCAGGCCAGGTGACAGTCGCAGAACAGGTGATTGGAGTGCAGGCGGCTGCGGGGGGAGAGGGCAGCTCACAACCCACCCACCTGGGCCCCCAGCCCCAGCGCGATAGTGGGAACCCCCCCTTACCAGGGTAGCGGGCCAAGCCTCCGGTGCTCCACGCAGCCCCAGAGTCGGAGCTCAGGACACTCCCGGCGGCCGCCCCCCACCCTCCCAGCTCGCGCGGGGCAGTCACTGGCCGGAGTGTGACCAGCAAATGATTCATCCCACTGAGCCCACACGGACCCGCTGCCCCAAAGCCCATCACTCATTTTTAAACACAAAAACAAATCACTTGTTTTCTGCGGAAAAATCAAATATAAATGACATTCAATATCCTTCCATTTTGGGTCACTTCCCTCCCCCCTTGGACTCCGACACCACCACCCTGAGTGGATGACCACTGAGAATGCAAAGAAGAAGAAGGAGCTCTTTCTCCCGCCCGTGGACGCCTTCAGCCCCTTCCCCACCACCCCCGGCGCCAGCCCCCACTTGGCCACTGGGCCCCTGGCTACCCCTGGGCCGACTCACAAGGTCCGCAGCTTGGGCATGTGGTTGAAGCTGGACACGGGGATGGTGGTGATGTTGTTGTTGTTCAGGGTCCTGGGCAGGGGAAACCAGAGTCACAGGGCGTCTGTGCAGTAGGCAGGTACACTGGAAGGAGGGCACGGGGCTTCTCTCTGACACGCACTCAGACTCTCACACCCAGATCCACGGTCCCCCTTCCAGGGGAGCCGGGACTGGGCTGGATCCTGGAGAACACGCCCACTGAAGAGCAGGAGACACAGAGCTACCCTCAGGGAAACCCCTGAGCTGGGACGGAGGTGATAAGGCAGGTGCCACAGACTGGGACAGGAGGTAGAGCAAGAGGACCCGTGGGCTCGAGCTGGTTGGGAAGTAAGTGCGGGGTTTCACAGAGGGAGACGGGGAGGCATTCCCGCCTCATGTGTCAGAAAGTCCTGGAAGCCACAGATACTGCCCTGGGCTTCATCGTGCGCAGGGTAAGCCTGGGTCAGGCGCTGCAGGCACGACCCCACGAGCAGGTGTCCCCCCACCCTGGGTGGCGAGTCCAGGAGAGCAGAGAGCATGGCCTCTGCCCTGGGCCTAGCGCCGCGTCCCGGGGGCGCTCCCGCCTCCTGTGCTGCTCCCAGCCTGACCCCGGCTGCCTGGGCCGAGCTCCCACGTTCCCAGGCTCTCCAGCCTCTCCAGCCTCTGATGCCCTTCCCATGCTCCACTTACAGCACCTCCAGCCCCCGCAGAGCCCGGAAGGCCCCTTCCTCGATGCAGCTGATCTGGTTCTTGTCCAGCTGTCTGTGAAGCAAAAGAAAGCTGTGCAGGAAGCAATGTTGCCTAGAGCAGCAGCGTCCAGATGTTTTGATCAAGCGCTCCATTAGTTTAAAACAAAGAGGCCTGGCCCCAATCTTTTGTTCAGTATATACGTGTCGATCCAAACAGCAAATACTAACAAAAGCTTATGTTCTTTCTTATTTCGTTAAAACAATAAATACAAATAAAAGTTATATTCTATTCCTCCACCTAACTTTGCATGTCCTCCGGGGACCGGGCACCTGCCCCCCCACTTTGGAGACCAGCTGGAGGGTGCTGGCAACTGGAAGACGAAACAGCCTCTCCCAAGGGCAGCGGCAGCGAGAGCTCACACACAGATTTCACCCCGAGGGCCCAGTGAGACTGACAAGCTGTGGCCACCTGGAATGCTGCTTTTGGAATAAACTGAAGCTGTGATTGGGGTCCCTTGGGAAAGAAGGCAGTGCCCCATTGTCTACTACAGACTTGGGGTCAGGGAGTGACAGGCATGCCGGGCATTTGTCATTCCTGCCGCAGTCTGAGCTCGGGGAGGTGACAAGCCTGGACCAGAATAAATGTGAATAATAGAAAGAAACCATTACATTTAAATAGCACTTGACAAAGCATATTTATTTCCATGTCTCATTTGAACTTCAGAACAAGTCTGATGGTCCCTATTTTACAGAATATACTGAAGCTCAGTGAAGTTAACTGACTTGCGGCCACTTCCACAGTATGTACCTGGAAGAGAAGACTCACACCCAGCTCTCTCAATCTACTGAAGGGCAAGAGCATGCAGACTGGGCCATTTAAATGGACCATGAACCTCACCTAAGCACCCACAATTCATGACACTCCCTTCTACCCAGTCCCCAAAGGCCACCTGTTTCCTTCGACCCCAGACTGTTCCAGAAGACCACGCTGGCCCCAGCCATCTCAGAGCCCACACCAGCTCCTTGGTTGCCTGGGCCACAGGGCTCAGGGAGATGCACAAGGATACTGCAAGGGGTGGCCCTCCAGCCCCTGCACCCTTCTCCCTCCCAGGCCTGGACTCACAAATTTTTGAGGTCTGTAGCTCCACGAAAAGCTTTTCTGGGGATGGCCTGGATTGTGTTCTCACTCAGGTCCCTGAGAGGATAAAGCCAGAGGGAGAAAAACACTGATCAGAAGAGATTTCTCCAGAGTGCCCCGATGAGTAAGGGAGGGCGGGATGGCCAGATGGTGCTCCAGCATCCGGGAGAGTGCCTGGCACCCAAAGTCCTGCTCAGTGAGCATCTGTTGAAGGAATGAAGGAAGGAGTGAATGATGGAGCTGGAGAGAGGTACCCTGCCCTGGAGGGGACTTTGTCCCCAACCACCTCCCCTCTCTACGCAGAGGGGGTTGCAGCCGGAGGGACGAGCCTGGGGCAGCAGTGACCGATTCTGCCAGACCCCAACCCTGCCCACAGACCTCCAGAGGTCAGCTCCGCCCCCAGGGCATCCTCCAGGGCTGCAAAGGAACAAGCAAAGGAGGGGCTTCTCGATGAGCCCACAGCCACCCTGGGACCTGTGCTAAGTTCACCCAAGACTCACTCTGTTTTACTGATAAGGAATAAGGGCTCAGGAGGAGGTGCCACCGGTAACCCGGCCCGTATGTGGCACAGTCAGGTCACGGAATCCAGGCTGGGTCTGACTCCAGATGCCGTGCTCTCAGGCCTGCTGTCAGCAGAGCCGCCTCCAGGAGCCTAGCCCACACCGGAGGCTGCCCCATGCAGCCTGTTTCCCATGCTGGCCGGGGTCCACAGGGCTGCATCGCTGCCCTGCAGCCTGGATGGCAGATGTCACCGTCTCCCCATTATTAATATCCTTCTGTGAGGGAGGAGGAGTTGCAGGGACACTGCGAATCCCTGGCCTCTGCAAGCCCCAGGCCAGCTTCTGGACGCATCCTCTGGCTCCACTGGCAGATAGGGCCTCAGGCACCTGCCCACCAGCCTCTCCCTTCCTCTCTCAGAATCCTTGCTACAGACTTTTACAAATGCCCCTATCCGGGGCAGCTTTTCCTTGCCACAGTGGTGGCATCAACTGCCACCATGTTCCAAGAGTGTCCCCGAGGCCAGCACTGCCTAGCACGTCACGTATGTGAACTCACTTGACCCTGGCACTAACCATGGGGCAAACACTATTACTGTCCCCCTCTACCGAAGGGTAAGAGGGAGGCTCAGACCAAGTCAAGGGAACACAGCTGGTGAGCGGTGGCTCCAGAATCCGAGCCCGGACAGTGAAGGTCCCAGAGCTACCCCTTTGCATGGCAGCCCTAGGAGCAGGAACCAGAAGCAGGAGGAGGGATGTCTTCCCTTATTCTGCACAGGAGGGAACCGAGCTCCAAGAAGTGAAGCAATCTGCCCAAGGTTAAAGCAAGATGGGGACCCAGGCGAGCCCTATATCAGATGTGCCCTCAGGGTCCTTAACCTGGACAGCCAGGGGCTGACTGTCCTGACGTGGGATCCAGTGCTGGGCAGTTCCACAGACCCCCAGCTCCTTCTGGGCCAGGCCCACAGGGCTTTGACCATGTCCTTCCTTTCAGCCTGTCACCCGACAGGCCTTCGGGTTCACTGCCAGCCCCAAGAACATGGCCCACAGGGCCCTCCAGCACACAGCCCCTGGGGGCCCCCACCCCAACTCCACACTGCCTGCCGAGCTGCTTTCCCCTTTCTCTGCGATTCCCAGCAGCCCCTCCGTCTTGAGAGGACAGGAGAGCACTTGAGCCTTTACTTATCTGCTAATCCTGTTGTCCCCTCTTCCTTGCCTGGAGAGAGCCCCTTGGTGGCTCCCCCGTCCCCTGCCCAGCTTCCGTCATGCAGGTAATTGCCGCCGTGAAGGTACATCCTGTACTGGCCTGGCCCTACCGTCCCCCTGGCCTATGACCTTGATCTCTCCCCCTTCTTTTTTTTTTTTTTTTTTTTTAAGATTTTATTTATTTATTCATGAGAGACAGAGAGAGAGAGAGAAGCAGGCTCCCAAGGAGCAGGGAGCCCGATGTGGGACTCGATCCCAGGACACTGGGATCATGACCTGAGCCGAAGGCAGACGCTTAACCATCTGAGCCCCCCAGGCGCCCAATCTCTCCCCCTTCTTAAGTAGACCCTGGCACTGGGTAGGTCGGACAGGCAAACCGCTGACTTGGGAGAAGGCTGTGCGGGCCACACAGGTAAACCAGAGACGCCGGCTGGCAGGGGCTGGGAGCGGCTCCTGGGGCTCACGGTTCCCGGTGGTTCTCTCCTCACGCTCTCTGTGAGAAGGCAGCCGCCGTGTCACTCTGGAGAGACCCGCACGGAGAGAACCGGCTTCCAGCAATGTCCGTCAGGCACCAAGGAAACAGATTCCCCGGCCCCCGTCAAGCTCCCGGACTCTGTGTTAACGTGCCCCCCGAATTCAGACACGGAAATCCTGACGCCCAGTGTGACAGTGTTGGGAAGCGGGGCCTCGGGGAGTGCGTAGGTCCTGAAGGTGGAGCCCCTGAGAACGAGAGGTCTGAGATGCGAGGACACAGCGATGAGCCAGAAGTGGGGCCTCACCAAACACCAGTCAGCCGGCACCATGACCCTGGACCCAACCTCCAGAATGGTGAGGAACAAATACTGTTTGTTTATAAACCACTCAATTTATGGTATTTCTGTTACAGTAGCCAGAACTGACTAACGCAGCCCCAGCCAACGTCTTGACTGCAATCTCATTCAAGACCACCCAGCCACCTTCCAGAAACTGGGAGACAATACATGTTTGTTGTTCTTTTCAGCCACTGTGTTTCAGGGTTCAACAGTCAATGACTAAAACAGGGCTGCTTTTGGGGAATGGGCTAAGAGAGAGGCTTAGAGGCCATGCTAGAGAGCGTGCTCTGACTCTGAAGGGACGAGGGCCCCTGAGAGCCTCTGAGGAAGGCAGGGTCATGCTCAGATTTGACATGAATGAGCTGAAATATGTTCACGATGTGGCCCCATCACTTTGCACTTTGGGCCTCAGTTTCCTCGTTTGTCAAATGCGCAGTCTGAACTAGATGATTTCCTCCTCTCCCCCCGCCCCAACACAGTCCCACCACACGCCGACTACTCCCAGACACGGCAAGCCACACTGCTCCAACACAGCAAGCTTGGGTCCTGGGGTATCTGAGATCCCAGGGGGAGGTGAGGGACGGGGAGCCCGTCACTGACAGCACACTTCCTGAGAAAGGCAGGATAAGAGAAGACAGACACAGCCATCCGCCTTTTCCTCCCCACAGGGAACCAGGGAGAACAAAGCATGGATGGTGAGGGCAAGACAAGGGTTAAGGAGGGGCAGGGGCCTGGAGACTTCTACAGAGTCAGGAAGAAACAGAGGGTGCACAGGAGGTGGGGACCTCCAGCGGGACAGTCATCTCGGCCCCAGCTGGCAATCTACCCTTCAGCTAAGCCTGGGAGGGAACTCTGGGCCAGCCACTCACATCCATTATTCTGTTGAATCCCCACCACCACCCTGCAAGGAAGGTTTTTTATTTGTATCGATTAGTTTATTGATTTAAGCCAACCTTGTTCCAGAAAGGCTTTAAGGTGGCTTATAGGGATTTACAAAATAGCAAGAGAGCAAGAGTGAAAAGTGGGGCAAAGAGAAGAAAAATCAATAGCAGATACCAAGAACAAGGCACGATGTCACCCACACACCTGCCAGGTCCAGGGCAGAGCATGGGCTCTGGGTTTTCTGAGAGCTGATGGAAAAGGGGGAGAGTGGTCCCTTAACAGCATCCCCAATATACATATAATTTCAAAAGGACCTGTTTGTCAGGAGAATAGCTGTTTGGGGTACTAAGATGAGACAAGAATTCTCCAGGGATCCTTATAGAAAATGAGAGTGTGGCCTAATCAATAATACTAGACCCTTATAATAAATGGGTTTCAAGTGTCTGGTTCTTATAATAGTATTGCATCAAAGTGCAATGCAGGAAATGCAATTCTATAAGGACTCACACCAGGAGCTAAGTGGGGAAGGAAGGGGCAGAAATAGTCCGTGCAAAGGCAGGAGGTGCAATAGAGCCCGGCACTACTCGGGAGTAGTTAGGTTTGCCTGGAGCAGAAAGTGCCGGGAATGTGTCTGCAGGAAAAAGCCTTTGCAGGCCAGAGAAGGTGACCGGTTACACCAGAGAGGCATTTGATCTGATGGCCTTTAGACATTGCTCAGGAGCACCAAAGCTTACAGAGGAAAGATGCTGCCCCCAGGGCAGGCAGGAGAGGCGACACCGAGAGCCCATCCAGGAGGTGAGGGTCCAGGGGTGGGTGTGGAGCCACCCGGGGCCAGCCCACAGGAGCGAGCCACTCACGCGGGTAAAATGAGGCAAGGAAAGGGAACTTAAGACCCTGGAAGAGGCCAGCCTCTAGACCAGAGGAAAGGGTGGGCCTCGGAAGCCTGAGGAAAAGGCAGTATGCCTGCGGTACAAGAGGTGCTGGAAAGAGCTTGAACTCTGCGAGGAGAGGATCCAGGTTCGAAGCCTGCTGCTAGCATTTATCAGCCAGGCCCCCGGAAGGTATGCACCTGAGCGCTTCGATGTCCCTGATTATAAAATGGAGATAAAAATACCTACCACACGGGTTTGGAGAAGATGAGTTCTTGTGCTTGAGCTTCTGTCCTAGGACCTCCATGGCAATATTTAAGAGAGCAAGCTTCTGTCCCTCCTCAAACACAGCGGGCCAGTCCCTTTCCTAAGGGTCTGACTGTTGTCTCCAGTACGCTCACTAGGGGGCACCAGAAGCCTGCCCTGGGCTCCGAGGCCTCCGCCACCGCACAGACCCAAACAAAGCTATTCTCATTTTTTTGCCCCAGTTGACCTCCTATCTGGTCAACAACTGTCTTGTCTTTCCCAAACCTCTTTGCAGTAATGTTTCTCACCTCCATTTTCCCCAGGCTGGCATGCAATACCAAAAGGCACCACCTACATCTTGTAATTCTGCTCTTTCCTCATCCCTTGGTGGCCTTGTCACAGGCCCTGAAGGGAGCGTGGCCTAGGGTCGGGCGGGCAGAATGAGATACACTGAGGCGGGGAGGGTGCTGGAGCTGGAGAGATAAACCCAAAGTGGGAGCCGTTGGTGGCCTGACCCTGGCCAGGGGAAAGGGGAGGGTGCAGAGCCATGGGGCAGATGGGGGTGCAGAAGGAAGTCCCAGGTAGGACAGTGAAAGACAGACTGGAGAGCAAGGACGCAGCAGCCAGACAAGGGACAGACTGGGGAGATAAATACAGGTGTAGGGCCAGATTCTAAGGGTGAGGATGAGGTCTTGGGCTTTGACAAGCTCCCAGGGGATACGGATGCTGCTGGTCCAGAAAGCACACACTGAGAGGCTAGGGTGGAGAGGAGAAAGCCCACAGCAGAGTTTCATAATGGAGATGGGTTCAATAAGCCCTGACTTGCCCACTTAAATTATGTGGTCTTGGGCGCCTGGGTGGCTCAGTTGGTTAAGCGACTGCCTTCGGCTCAGGTCATGATCCTGGAGTCCCTGGATCGAGTCCCGCATCGGGCTCCCTGCTCGGCAGGGAGTCTGCTTCTCCCTCTGACCCTCCTCCCTCTCACGCTCTCTGTCTCTCATTCTCTCTCTCAAATAAATAAATAAAATCTTAAAAAAAAAAAAAATTATGTGGTCTTGGGCAAGTCACTTAAACTCTCTGACCTCAGTGTTCTCATCTGCAAAATGGGGTGGGGGTGAGAAGTGGAACCCACTTTGCAGGATCTGATATGACAGGTGCTGTGGGTTCTCAAACCTGCCTATTACTCCACTTATGCTGTCATTCCTTCAATTCTTCAAATCCCTCCTGCCACAGGACCTTTGCACTTGCTATTCCCTCTGCTAGAATATTCTTCCTCTACTCTTCACACAGTAAACTCCTATCCATCCTTCACATCTCAGTCTACGGACACTTCCCCTGACTGCTCCCTTGGCTTCAGACTCCTAAGACCCCATGTTTTTCCTTCTTAGCACTAATCCAGGTTTATAATGAAATATTAGTATACTGAGTGTAATTAATACTGATTTCTGGTTAATATCCATCTCCCACTCCAGACCATCATCTCTCTCTCTCTTTTTGGCCCCAGACCATAATCTCTTAAGAGTACTGTCTCTTGTGTTCCCCATGGTATCCCTGGACCTAGCACATTGCGGGGTCTCAGTAATTTTTAACTGAACTGAACTAATGTGGATGCACATCGTTCTCTCGCTCTCATCCCTCTGTGTTTTTCTGACCAAAACAAGGAGGGAAGACAGGCGGTGCAACTGAGAGGGGAAGCCAGGGGCTTGGGGCTGGACAGGCTGGCTTTGTATCATCATCTTTGTAAGAGACCAAGCCTCCTCACTCGGGCACTGGGTATACTTAACCTCCTCTGCCTAATGCGGCAGCAGAGGACCCAGCGGGAGCTCTGAAAAGGAAGGGAGGTGCTGGAGAAGCACCTGTTGCTCTTATTTTGTCATCAACCCTGCCCTTCCCTTCATGCATCCTCATGGAACCTTAGTAACTGAACCCCCTTGGGTAGTTCTGAGGTGGTGCCAGCAACATGAGCAGGGAGGTTTGGGCAGCATTGGACGAAGGTGATTCTCCTGGGGCCCCACAAGATAGAGAGGGAGCTGAAGCCCCTAAGAGTCTATGGTAGGGGGTGGGGGGCTCCAGTTAAGAGTTCTGAGGCCAAGATCCTCATGTCTGAACCCCACCACCCAAGATCAAGAGCCCTGAGAGGCGAGCTGCTGCCAATTGCAGCACCCCCTTGGTCTGGAAACAACCCCAGAGACCCCAGCCTGGCCCCTTTCTATGAAGAGAAGGGGGCAGCCAGGCCCACACCCTGACTTGGGCACTATCCCAGGGGACCCCCCCCTCCTGCACACTCCGCCAATCCTGCCAGCTTCTGCCAGGGCTGGGGAAAGCAGGACCTGGGAAGCCGAGGTCGGGACCCCATGTTCTTGCTGCTAATCCCCCTTCACGCTCTAACCAGATTGGGCCCTGCTGGCAGGGTGGCCTCTGAGGGGATCAGCAGGGAGCCCAGCCGGGGACTGCTGGGCACCAGCCAAGGACAGACTCGGCCCTGGGTTCCCGTCGCCAGCTTGTCAACCCCATTGCAGAGCTCGGGGCCCGCTCTGTCTGCCTCTCAAGCCACAAGGAAGCTCTGGGCAGCCTGGCCTATCCCCTTGCCCCTGTAGCCTGACTGGTGACCCGAAGCCCACCCAATAAGGAGCCTACTGGGGAGAGAACCAGGGCACCTTACCCAGGTCTTCCTTGTTGGGAGACTGTCAGGTAAGGACTCGGGCCCAGGAACGGACACAGCCGGCCATGGACCCATTGCAGGCACTCACAAGTTTCCTAACCCCTAGAGGCTCCGGCTGTGAAGTGGGAATCATCGTGGGCTTGGGGGCTTCACTGAGGCTGTGTGCAGGGCTCTCAGCAGGCCCAGTGCCATCAGCTGCCAAGGCTTGCACTTTAGAATTGTCCTTACGGGGCCCTGTGGCGGGGAGGGTCAGGGTTGGAAAATCCAGGACTGGGAATCCAGAGACTGAGACTCGAGGCCAGTTCTGCCACCAGCCCACTTGGCGACCCGGGGGGAGACCTGCAGTTAGTTCCCAGCCCCTCAGTCTCCCCTTCCAAAAACACGGCCCTCCCAGCGAGGCCTGTGTGTGGCGGCCCGGCCAGCCTGGGGGGGCTGGGCTGGCTCCCACTGTTGCTGTTTGTGAGCCCCCCACCCCATCCCACCATGGGTGGCTCAGCGCCCACCTCTGGCACCTGGGCCAGCAACAGTGGAGCCCTCTGGGAGTCTATTAGAAGTATGGACTTTCTGGCCCCACCTGCCACATCAGATTCTGCATTTTAGCAAGCCGCCCAGGTGATTCATCCTCAGCTCGGGCTAAAGGAAAGGGGTTATAGTCCCTGCTCCCAGCCAGCATTTCAAAGCGAGGGGCAGAGACACCAACTCCTATTTTGGGGGGTGGGTGACTTGGACGTGGCCTCCCTGCAGTGGTGGACGGAGCCAAGGGCAGAGGCCTCTGACCTGTCACCTGCGGCTTGCCCCTGCCCGCCTGCATGGGCAGAGAGGAGGCACTCGCGGGAGGGGACAGAGCGCCTACCGCCCTGGCCCCACTGCCCTCCTTGCTCTCTTGGTGGGGGGGTTTGGGGCCGGGGGGCACTGCCTGGGGGCTTCGGTGAGAACCGGGCTGTGGTGGAAATCAGCACATGAGAGCCCCATGGGGTCAGGAGTCGCTGTTCCCAGAGACAGAGCCTCCAGGGCCCCTCGGCACCCCACTGCAGGGAGCACCGTCAGGGCAGAGGTTAACAGCACCTCCGGGGTGGGATACTGGGTGCACACCCCCCTCTGAGGTGCTCCTGGGATCTGGCAGGACCACCCCTCCCTTGTCTCTGTCTGTCCTTCAAGCTTGCCCTCAAATTCTACCCCTTCCACCCATGAGGGAAATTAATTCTGCAATTACCCCCTCTGTTGGCTCCCCCAAGCCCATGGGATCATATTCCGGTGCCCCAGATTTACCTGGTGGGTGGACTGCATGTGTGTGCCCCTGTCTCCAGGTGACCTTCAAGGTGGGTCTTTTAGAGGCATTTGGTGGCAAGGACTTGAACCATGCTGCCTCAGGTTCTGACCTCAAGGTAGGGAGCAGGGCTCTGTCCGCTCATCAATCTCAGGTATTCCCAGGAGAGGCAAACTGTTTCTCAGGGCTGATCTCGGTGTGAATGAATTTGTTTCATTGTCTCCAGAAGTCAAGTTTGGAAAGGAGGAAAGAGGACAGGGTAAAAGTGACCAGGGAGTAATGCCAAAGGGTCACCCTGGTGGGGTGAAGGCAGAACTAGTTTCCTCTGGCCTCAGCCAAGTGCCCCCTACTGTTGTCAGAACAGAGGAAAGACAAAGGGAGCTGCCTTTGCCTCCTGCTCCGAGCCTGACCGCCCCTATAAGTGGCCAGTTCCCCTTGCTAATCCTTGTGTGCCCTCCTGACCCCCTTTCCTCTGCTCTCCCCATCAGCAGAATAAAGCCAGCAAATGGCAAGGCCAACAGACCCCGGCGTTGTGGGGGGGCGGGCGGGGAGGGAGCTCCGCGATGCTGAGGAGCTGGCCAGGCAGGAGCCAGTCTGGGAGGAGAGCTAGGTAACCTGGGTTCAAATGTAAGCCTCTTTGTGCCTCAGTTTCCTCATCTGTAACATAAGCTTGTAAGAATAGTAAATAAACAAAGGCATGTGAAACTATCCAGAGGAGTGTCGCGCACAGTAGGTAACAATCAATGGTACCACGGGCAAGGCTTCAAACTACCCCTGGGAATTATTGCTGGGCGATCCCTTCTCCTTCCCCGCTCTCCCCTTCCTAAGCTGGCGGTTTTTATTTAAGATTTTATTTATGTATTTATTTACTTATTTAAGAGCGAGAGCACACACACACAGGCACGTGCTCCTAAGGGAGAGGGGCAGAGAGGGAGGGAGAGGGAAAGGGAGAGAATCTTAGGCAGGCTCCACGCCCAGCACAGAGCCTGAGGCAGGCTGGATCCCACAACCCTGAGGTCAGGACCTGAGCCAAAACCGAGAGTCAGATGCTCAACGGACTGAGCCACTCAGGCACCCCATCCCCCTCCTATGTTGATTTTAAGATTCATAGAATTAAAGCTCACACATGCTCTGTGAGGTCTTGAGATTTTAACAAGTGTTGAATACCCAGGTTCTTTGCAGGGAACCCCTGATATCCAAACTCCTGTCGGTGGTTTTAAAGGCTGACATGGATAGCGGGGTTTGAGCTTTGCAGGAGAAATGGGCTGGTCTGAACAGTACATGCCAGATGCTGTCAGCTGGAGAGATGCCCTCCCTCCTCTGCCCTCCACACTTCCCTGAAGCCATGCACCCTCCTGTGGTTGCCCCCCCTCCCTCCAGCCCTGCAGAGTTAATGTTGCAGAAACCTCATTAGGAAGAGACATTATGCAGCCCTGGATGGCTGCACCATAAAACCAGCCTGGGTAACATTTCCTCCAACCGGGCTGTTTGTTATGCAGCTACTGAGCATCACTGTAATCAATTCCCACAACAGAGATATTGGATGAGATACACACACCCCACAAAGCAACCTCAGAGCCTTGCCAAGGAAAAGCTGCTCAGAGGCTGGCATCCCATTCAGGAGTGAGTAGCTCGGGGACAAACAGGAAACAGAACCAGGAGGCATGGGTCCCAGCTACCATGGCAAGAACACAGTAATGGCAAGAGGGTAAAGAAGGCAGGGGGAATGCAGGCCCCTCTTAATCTGAGTGCCAGGGCAAGGCCTTCCCTCTACACAACCACCACATACTGAGCCTCAAGGAGGTGCCAGGCATTCTACTGATCCTGAGCAGAGATGCACAGGGGGAGACAAAGCTCTTGTCCTTTGTACCTATGGGTTGGTAGAACCAATAACTTCAGGCATTCCCAGACCTGACACACAGTGGTGGTGGGGGGGCGGGGAGGAGTGGTGCAGCAGGAGCAAGAATCAAGATCTAGAAGAAAGAACATGAGCTTTAGAGACAGACAACCCTAGGTTTGATGCCAAGCTCCACCACCATTTACTGCCCGTGAGCTCCTAGGCAAGTTACTCAACCTCTCTGAGTCTGGTCGCTCACGTGTACAGGGGGGTTAATCACAGCTCCCTCTCATTGAATTGTGGTGAGGATTAAAACCACATATGCCTTTTCTATAAAGTACAAAACAGGCAGAACTAACCGATGCTGTTAGAAGTCAGGATCATGGTTACCCCTGAGGGGGTGGGGAGAATCAACGACCAGAAGGAGGTACTGGAAGATTCTGGGGACTCAAGATGTTTTAGTTCTTGACGCGGTGCTGGGTACATGGGTGTGTTTGCTTTGTGAAAACTCAGTGAGTTATATATATGAAAACACATGACACACATACAGACAGTTGCAGCTTGCTGTATGTATGTTACACTTCAGTGACAAGCCTTTTAAGATAACATGTGAAGCCGCTTCCAGTACCTTGTGCTTTGTAGGCTTGCAAACCAGTGCCAGTGCCCGGCCTCCCTGATCCCTCCCTGGATGAGGCGGGTGGGGAAGAAAAGCTGCCGAGGTGACAAATTCCAGAAGAACTGGGGCTCACAATTCTAAGTGGTGGGGAAATATGTGGACTGAGGTGATGGTGCGGCAGGAAGAATGCCCACCCCAAAGTGATGAGGGACTAGAGACCAACTTCACGGACACCGAGGTAGGGAAGCAGGCTCTGTGAGCACATGAGAATTTTGTGCTGGGCGAAGATGCTGCATCTCCCAGGGAAGCATGGCATCTGTCTCTAACGCAGCAATGCATGTTTTGGTTCCATATCTTCCTGAAGAGAGGGTTCTGTGCCCTGCTCCAGGACAAGACCTCAGGGTCAAGTGGGTGAGCTAAGATGCTGGTGCCGGAGGGGTGAGGATCTTGGGGGGCCCAGTGCAGGAGTGGGGGGAAATGGGCCTGCGGAACAGGTCTGGATTCTTTTTCTGCCTTGTTTCAAGAAGAAATTAATTTAAGGATACATTATTAAATAGGGTAAGGTAACAGAAACCAGAAGAGGTAAAAAAAAAAAAAAAAGACAGAAATGGGTAGAAATATAAAACAAGGGAGAGAAACACACTCTGTAAAAGCCTTTGCATCTGCTTACACAGGTGCCCTGGCTTCTCCCAACCTAGGGGAATGTGGAGACTGATGTGCTATGTACTTTATGAAGTCCGCAGATGAAAACAAGTTTGGGAGAGGCGTGGCCTTTCCTGGTTCTAAAACCAAGCATGGAGGCCTCCTGCCAGTCCCCATAAAGAGATGGCCAAAGGATGGAAAAGCAAGACCCTCATCAGCATCTCCAAAGGAGGCCCAAGTGTGCTAGGTCACTCTCTTCTCAGTCACTTCCCAAGAAGCCAAGTCACAGATCAGCCAATTCTCTAAGGGGTCAATTTGCTAAATTTCATTGTTTCCTTTACCAACTTGGTTTTAGTTGGGTGGTTCCCCATTTGTCTTCACAATGGCCTTTTAGAATCGGTTGGGTGGTCCCTGCCCCAGCTCCCTGCTCTGCAGCCACAGGAAGAGACCAGGGGTGGTTTCACCATAGTTCAAACACCAGGAGCAGGGGCAGAGACAAATGGAGCAGTCCTTCAAATACTCTAATAAAGACAAAATTCAAACCAGTCAACTCACACCAAATAGTTAAAGGAAGTAAGTCAATGTGATGAATTGGTCATTTGACAAATTGGCCATTCAGTGAATTGACTTTTGGCAAATTGGCTTTTAGCAAAATGACATTTGGTTTAAATTGGTCTGCTTCTGACATAGCAATGTGTTTCACAGGGCAATTACTTACACTCATGGTCTGGTACCGAGCTCAGGAGAAGTTGTTTTGCAGATGGATCAGCCCCACACTATCTGATACACTGCCTTTCCCTAGACTGGCCTAACCCAAGGTGGAATTTAGAATATTTTGAGGGATACACACACTGCATATCATGCAGGCCATCCTTCACCTGTATCATTTTCCTCAGTTAAGCTCACCAAAAATCTGAGGGGCAAACTCTTTGGGTTCTCCCTGATAAGGACCTGGGAGTGGGATGGGCAGGATTCAGTGTGGCTTGGGAAGGGAGAGGACCAAGGAGAGGGGCAACAGGCTGGGCAAGTAGAATCCAGGCTGTGCTGGGGGAGGGGGCTCCACTCGGTGCCAATGAGCAAGTGGCCAGTCTGAGCTTCCCCGGGGAGAAGATGGGGGCCCTGACCAATGTGACGGGGAGCTAATGTCAGAACAGATATCTCATTCTAGCTGACTGAAGCCTGTGGCAGGAGCAACACACCAAGGAAGCCAACAGAGTATCACCGAGTCCCTGGGGCATTACCAGTCCTCTACTTCCTGACCTCCTTTTTTTTTTTTTCAACCAAAGACAACACCCATTGTCTCCCCATCTCTTGCAGTGCACTCCAGGCACTGTAAATCTTGGTCTCTGGAGTTGCTCAGAAGGAAAGGCGAGCCTGAAGGATTGGAATGACAAGAGAGAGGTCAGCCTCCCCAGCACAGCTACAGCTCCTAATGTCCCTTCCACATAGATACACAGGGGTGCCCAAAGGGTATAAGACCCCCAATCACTTCCCAGGCAGGCAGAAAAACAGAGCCCTGCCAGGTTACGGGGCAAGTATGGTCCTAGTCGGCTGAGTGTGATCGGCAAGTGGCCACAGTGGGAAAGCCCAGGAGCTCGGAGGAGCCCCTGCCCAGAGGAGCTGTCCGTGGTCCTGAACCCACTTGGCCGCTCTTCTGGTCAGGGCTAAAGACACATTTTGGATCCCATCCAATTTCAACCTTACCCATCTGGCCCACACAGCAGACCTTGTCTATTGAGCTTTCTTCCCCAAAAGCCCACAGGAATTTCAGCTCATAGCATACACAGAGAGGGTCAGGTAAGCACCATTATGAGTTGCAAGGGACCCACTCTTAGACTCTTAAGAGAGGCATGTGCTGAGCACAATCCACACCATGAAGCTACTTCCAGATAGGGGTTAAGTTTGATCCTGCCCCACTTCTCCAGAAGTCAGACTTCCCATTGCCTGGACACAGACCCAAGCACAGAGAGGTGCTAAAAACTAGCCCTGCCTCCAAATACCTTCCCCCAGATCCTCCCACCAAAGCCACTTACTTTAATCCTTGAGACCCTAATGGTCATCACTGACTCTTGTATAACACACAATTATAATTAATGACAATGATGATAACTACATATATTGAGCACATTCATTATGTACCTGGCACTGTGCTAGGTATTTAATATGGTTTTATATACATTATTTTACTCAATCCTTAGAACAACCTACTAAGATAAATACTCCCACCACTCTGCTGTGCTGGATGTTGACAGTGAGGGAGGTTGGGCATGTGTAGAGGGTATGGGAACTCTCTGTGTTTTCCATTCAATTTTGCCATAAATCTAAAATTGCTCTAAAAAATAAAGTTAATCAAAAAAAATCTTCACCATACCTATTTTCCAGACAATGTAACTGAGGCATAGTAACTTTCCCAGGCCTTCTGATGGCAGAGCCCACAGCTAGCCCACTACGCTACATTGGCTCAGCACGCTGGAATCATCAAAGTGATGGGCAGGTGGGTGGGAGGCATCTAGAAGCAAATACATGTCAGCAGTGACATTTGATGAACTTGGGGGAAGGAGGTGAAAACCTGAAAAGCAGAGTATGATAATGAACATTCATAATGTTGACATTGAGTCATCAAGAAGAGGTTAAATTACGTTCAGGGCCTTCTGTTTTAGAACTGAGATGACTGTATAGTAAATTTTAGACATATCTCATTTAAAAAATGGCATAAGTTTCAAGTATTTTCCCTGAACAGTCATGCCGTGGGGAGGGCAGAACGTCAGCCCCTGCCTGGGATGAGCACTGTCCAGGGACTTCTTACACCTGGATTCCTACAAGGATCTCAGAAACTGTCACTCCTTCCAAACCCCCTTATGCTTGAAAGACAGGCACACTTTGGAATCCTGTGGTGACGGGCTTCACTCACAAGACAGTACGGATACGTATGTCCCCGGGCCTCTCACCGTGCCCCTGTTCCACTCTCCTCGCCACCTAACCACTCCTTCGTGTCTCACATAACCCTCTGCTGTTTCCATCACTGCGCCCTTCACACTGCATGTCTGTGAGTCTCTGGACTCCTGATAGTCAGGACAGCACAGCCACTGGGAAGGATACATTTGTCCTCTGCCTGCCTCCTGGAGAAAGGCAGACTAACGTGAGGAGACAGACCAGTACCTGGGCCACATGTACAAGTGGGCACAGCCACGCCACCCTGGAATGCCAGGCACACAAATGCACCACACACCTGCCTGAGCTTGCTGATCACAGCTTTCGGTTCCTGTGCTGAGCATCTAGCCAGGAGACAGTAACATCCTGGGTCTGACTCCAGCTTGCAGAGCCCGCGGCCTCCAGCCCAACCTTGTGCTCCAACCCATGTTTGCCAGAGCTCTGCCCTGGAGGGATTGTGTGGATCAGCACAGCCAATATTTCCCATTTTTCATCCGTCATTGTTTGAGAACAAGGCCAGGTTGGAAAATACGCAGTAAAAACTACAGCCTTACTACTCACGGTGTGATCAGAGTTGCACAGTATTGGCATTGGTAGAAACGCAGAATCTCAGACCCCATCCCAGACCTTTGCCCTCTGCTGGAGAACAGGCCTCTCAGAGGAACAGAATCAGAATCTGCATTCAGTAAGGTGACTTGTATGCCCATTTAAGTTCTGAAGCACTGGGTAGAGTACTAGTTCTCAAACTTGGCTGCACATTAGACTCTGGGGAGTTTTAAAAAATACTGATGCCTGGACCCCACCTCAGAGATTCTGATTTCATTGGTTGAGATAGAGCCTGGGCATGGAGACTTTTCAATGCCCATTTTACCCATTCCAGTGTGTAGCCAGGATGGAGAATTCTTAGTCTACACATGCGATCTTTAACCCTGTCATTTCTGCTCCTCAGCCCCCTCGTCTTGTCCTCCTCTACCCAGTGTACCTCCCCTTACAGGGCTATTTGCTTCTCCCACCCTTTCTTCCTCAGTATTTCCAATCCGCCAGGATTACTGATACTAATCAAGTGTCGAGGAAAGTAGTTCACACTAGAGGGTGAATGACTGACAGCCTTGATGTTCATGAAGTATGTGCATTTTTAAAAGAGGAGGATTCCTTCATCACTGGTGACGTCTGAGCAGTCTGAGGAATGTTAAGAAGACACTTGAAGCAGAGAGAGCTTTCCTGGTTTCCTGAATTTACCTTTTCTATTCAGCTAAACTTATTATACAGGAAAAGAGCTATTTATAGCACGGGTAAAAGTTTACTACTAAATTCCAATGGCTGAGCAAAGACCTGCCTGTTTACCTGTGTATATGTGCTACTTTCTGTCCCCTACTGACAGGGCGCTGTCCTGAGACATTTTGGGTGGGAGGGAGAAAGAAAGAAAGAAAGGGGAGAGAGTAAGAGGGTACTTTCAGAAGTCAGGAGCAGGATCAGATGGTGACCACAACTATCATACCTTTTTTTTTTTAAGATTTTGTTTATTTATTTGAGAGAGAGAGTGTGTGAGAGAGAGAGCATGAATGGAGTGAGGGGCAGAGGGAGAAGCAGGCTCCCTGCCAAGCAGGGGCTCGATCCCAGCCGAAGACAGACACTTAACCAGCGGAGCCACCCCAGGAGCCCCATCTATCATACATTTGTGGTGACTCTGGTACCAAGGTCTCTGCACAAATACCCCCCCTCAGACTCCTGAGCTGCCAGAGGAGGATCCAGAGACCAAGAGAGGGTAGAGGCCAGACTGAGGTTATTTATCAGATGAGCAGCAGAGCTTGAACAGGAGCCAGAATCACAGGCAACACGCTCTGAGCCCACCAGCACACCCCTGGGAGGCACCCGGAGAAAGACCCCACAGGGACGCGATGGGCTGCAGCCCTACAGAAGCAGCACCAAGCCCCAGGCTCAAGGGACAAGGCAAAGCCACCTGGCAGAAAGGCAAGGAACCCAGAGACAGAGAGAGAGAGACAGAGACAAGAGACCAACAAAGAGAAATGGGCAAAAAGAGAATGAAGGAGAGAGAAGCTAACTGAGAAAAAGAGACAAAGAGAAGCAGACAGAAAGAGACAGAGGGGCCGAGATCCCCTGATAGAAGATGAGGCTCGGAGGCAGGGACTTCAGAGGCAAGTCTGGGTCATGGCTGACAGCCAGCCAAGGTGCAAATGAAAAGAACCAGCGTGTGAGCCTGCTGGGGCCGTCGGCTCGGGGCACTGGGCTCTACCAGCCCCTGGCCTCTCTCCTTTGCAGGCTGGGTGCTGGGGATAATTTGCCTGTGGCTGGAGGTGTCAGGCTCTGATGATGAGTGTGAAGCCTGCAGGTGACCTGCCCTCAGGGACACATCCTGTGTGACTAATCACCCGGCAGAGGTGGGAATGGAGTTCTGGCTACTGCAGCCTCTTCCCAGCAGAATCAAGTCCCAGGGGGTGTGTGTGTGTGTGTGTGTGTCTGTGTGTGTCTGTGTTGTGTGTGTGTGTGTACATGGGGAGGGTTGCTGTCCTCGCATGTGGCTGGAGAAGGAAGGCTTTTGCAGTGAGAAGGACCAAGGGCTAGCAGTAGGCCAGGGTACAGAGCCAGTAGGGACAGGTGCTCATCGTGGAGGGGTGGGGGGCACTGGGAAATGGTGGTGTTCTGGGTGCACCGTTCACAGTCTCTCTTGCACACCACAAGTCCAACAAACTCTTTACATGTAAGTTAAGAGCAGAGACTCTGGAGTCAGACTGTCTGGGTTTGAATCCTGGCTCTGCCCCTTACTGGCTGGGTAACTCTGAGCTTGTTGCCTAACCTCTCTGTGCCTCACTTTCTTCTTCCTTAAAGTGGGAATAAGAAATAATAATTACACCTGGCTCATAGGCTGTTGTGAGGATTCGATGAACGAATATGTGTGAAGTGTTCAGATTGGTCCCTACCAGCACACGATAGATGCTGTGTGTGTTAGTCATCGGCATCCTTGCTGCTGGTAGTCACTGAGCCCCTGGAAGTGCTGGGCGCTGGGCTGGGGGCTCTGTCAGAGCAGCAACCAAGACAGAAGGGGTCCATGCTTCCATGGCTTCCCATTCGGGTTGGGGAGAGAGAGAGAGAGAGAGACGCTAAATAGCACAACCCAAGACCTTCAAGCTGATTTCCAAGACGGAGGAGTGCCATGTCAGAACAAGCACAGGGCACCATGCTAAAGAGTGAGTGGGAAGGAGATGGCTTCGGTGGTCAGTGCGGCCAGGGTGGGCTGCCCTGATTGTCCAAGGGGAAGCCAAATGGTGAGAAGGAGGGAGCCAGACAGAGTCCTGGGGAAGAGCATTCCAGGCAGAGGAAGCAGCACGGGAGAGACAGTGAGGCAGGAATGAAGTGTCAGGGGCAGAAAGGAGGCCTGCATGGGCAGCGTGCCATGAACAAGGGAGGAGACGTGGCTAGGAACGGAGGCAGGGACCGGGCAACAAGGGCCTCCTGGGCACGGCCAGGATATTAACCTGGGACTCTACGTGAGTTAGAAGGTGTTACGTAGGAGACAGGCAGGATCCGACTGGCATCTTCAAGGAGAACCGGCTGCTGGGAGGTGAATGAATTATGAATGGGGGTGCAGGGAGCAGTGAAAGCAAGAGCTGAGCCCTCTTGACAACCAAGGAGGAGGGTTTTTAGGATGAGGAAGTTGAGGTCTGTCCAGCAGCTGCAGGATGAGAGGAGTACAGGGCCCACAGCACCACTGTTCATAGAGTGCTTACATCTCCCACGACTTAGCATCTTCACTGTCACCACTTACAGAACAGGTCCAACTGGGGACCCAGCGTCATCCAGCTGGTCCAGGGTCCAGGAGTCTGGCCGGCTCCAAAGCCCCTGCCCACGGAGGCTGGCCCCCTGCGTGGTGCTGAGGGAGGGAAGAAAACCCCCTGGGGTCCTGGGTCTGAACCCAGAGCTCTTTCCTGCTCCAATCCTAGCACACCTGCCCATGTCAGAGATGGAAACAACCCTCTGGGATGGGAGGAGGGCCATTCAATGTCAGAGGTGGTGCAAGGGGCAAAAAACCCTTTATGATGCATTTACCTAAGTCGAAAAGACACCTACCTACCCTACCAAATTTTGATCCCACCAAAAGTGCACTCTGGTTCAATGAGATTCTATCACCTATCCCCAGAACTCAGAATCTGTCTCTTGCAGAAGGCAAATGCTATAAATTCAAAGCACGGATTTATTTTGATGTTTTTTCCCATTTAACATTAATTTCACAGCTCCTTCAGAAAACCCATCAGCGTGGGCCTGTTCAGACACATCCCCTGCATCATTTCCACCATCCTCTCCCTGGAAAGGAGCTTCTCCTGAAGTCTTCCCATGAACCCTGCCAGGCTCCCTAGGGAACTTAACCTTTGTTCATCTCACTACTACCAATTAGGGCCTATACTCTGTGAAGTTACACGGGAAGTTGGAGACTTTTGTGTGGCAGAATAGCAAATTATTACTGCCTGGCAGCAGAGATAACCTCAAGGGTTACTTATTGCCCCGTAGGACGTTAACCAGCTTTGTATCTAACTTTGTAATTTTACTTCAACGTTCTCGGTCTTCCATTGCTTATAAACTCTCATTGCCTCAGACTCTCCTTGAGACAACTCTACCTTCCTGCTGGCTTTCTCCTTAACAACGTAAATAAACCTTTGGCACACAACCACTTTCTATTTGTAGGAGAGTCATGTTTCTAGCTTTTTTACAGTTATACTTGGGCAGTCGTTTATCTTCATCTTGCAGACGAGACAAGCGGGGCTAAGAGAAGCCAGTGAACTAGCTGACGGGCATAGAGCCAGCAGGTGGATTTGGATGTCCTGCAGTCTGATGCCAGAGCCAGTCCAACTGCCCCTGCAGATCTCACGGGTCATCTGAGTGGAAAAGGGGCCTTCGAATGACCTGATCAAACTCCTTTATGTTACAGGAGCGGACTCTGAGTCAATGGGGAAGGAGAAGGCTTGCACACCATCGCACGCTGGTAAAGGACAAAGGACAACTGCAGCTGAAAAGAGGTTTCTCTTTTAATGACTGTTTCATCTTCAGACGTGAGGCTCCAGTCTTTGCTCTGTCAAGGCCACCCACAATGAAATCTCACCTGCCTGCTGGAGAGGTGAGGCATCTGCAGCAGAGGGTCACTCCTTAGTGTCAGCAGGGCTCTGACACTCTGACCCACAAGCCGTGGAGGCCCTTGAGGAGCAAAGAGGGGTTGCCCAAAGTCTGCGCATCTCCTGGAATTGTGTGCACATTTCGCCCTATGTGCATGGTGCATCAGATTCTCAAAGGGATATGACTCCAAAAAGATGACGCATCTTGCCTTGTCTGCAGAAGGCCCCAATTAGAAGCAAATGAGCTGCCTGAGAAGGAAAACACATGAATCTCCAAGCACTTGCAGAGGTTAGCCTGCCCAAATGGGCCCATTTGTGACTATGAGAACAAAGCCATTCAAAAGTCATTGTTTTGAATTGGGTCATTTCACTGGTCAAGTGCCTGAAAGGCTCAGAGTCTATTTCTAGGGACAACATACACCCACTCGATGCTACTTCCGGTGGCACAAGAGCCACCAACGGCCACAGGGCCTCACCTAGCAGAATGGAATGTTAGCTCCCTGAGGTAGGGATTCTTGTTGGCTTTGTTGGTCAATTACCTCAGGACTACAAGAGAGCCTGGTACATCCTAGATGCTCCATAAGTATTTGCTGACCGAACGAGAATTGTCCAGGAGGAAAGAGACATGTTACTGACTGATGATACCTCTAAAAGCCATGCCAAGGGCAAGAATACGATTAATAGCAACTAACACTTTGTCCAAGGTCTCATAGCTGGGGAGTCAAATCGACACACGGACCAGGTCTGTCTTAGTGCAGATCTTAACCACACAACCCTGCCTCCCTGGATTCGTGGGACAGGTGGCAGAGGATAGAGCCAGAGCAGGGAGAAAGGAAGCATTAAGTGGGGTAGGGAGAGGGCAGTGGAACAGTCAGAAGACATGACCTGTGTTGCACAGTCCTTATGAGACCCTGGGAGGCCCATGGGAGGGAAAAGGGGAGAAGCAGCAAGATGTGGCAGAGGCTGCCAGAATCCATTCTCCCCTTTCCCTTCTACTAGAACTGTGATTTTATTTGGCCAGCAATGTGCCCAGATAGAAGAGTACATTTCCTGCTTCCTTGCATGTAGCCGTGGCCAGGAAGAGGTAAGCAGAGGTTGCTAAATGAAAAAGCTTCTAGAAAATCTCTATAAAGAAAGCTGACTTCATTGGTAGAGGTGCCCTTTTATCCTTCCTTCCCCTCTCCTTCTTTTTCCTGCCTAGAACCCATA
The DNA here is from genome assembly GCF_054177405.1 of Leptonychotes weddellii. Lineage (NCBI taxonomy): Eukaryota > Metazoa > Chordata > Mammalia > Carnivora > Phocidae > Leptonychotes > Leptonychotes weddellii. The sequence goes on along the minus strand of NC_138374.1, from coordinate 28,046,527 downwards.
TGAGATGAATGGAGCTCCAGCAGCCATCTCGAGCCATGAGGTGACCTTAAGGATGAAAGACAAAGCCTAAGAATGTTGGAGCAAAAGGTAGAAGGACCTGGGGACCCTGACTCCTAGCTGATTCTGGAGCTGCCATACTTTGATGTGAGAGAGAAACTCCTACACTTAGTTTAAGCCACCTTTTAAATATTTTTAAATTTTTTTTAGTTTTCTTTATATAGACCCAAACTCAATCCTCCCAACTGGCACAGAAATCACCTTTGGGGAGAAGACCAAGAGAGCTGTGCAGCACCCAGCACTATATCCGCAGAAACATCAGATGGAAGATCAGACAAGCAAACAGACAAGCAAAGTCTTGAGATGAAGGGGGGTATGCTTCCTTCACACCCCAGACTCTTCTCTTAAGGCAGGTAACAAGGGAGGGTGGGAGGACACAAACAGTGATGTTAAAATGAGAGTGAATGTCAGAGAAGCTGATGACTTCAAAGATGAGGATCTTCAGAAAGTTCCAAAAGCATGTTAATCTGTGGGAATAACTGTAGGCAGCAAGTTCCAGGGCTAGTCCTGGAGCCAGAACCTTCAGGACTACTGCCAGGCCACAGGGGACCTTTGTGAGAACTAGAGAAAGGTGCCCTTCCTTCAAAATACTTTTATTTACATGGAAACTGTCAAAATAAATATATAAATCTACATCTATGATGTGAATGGTGCCCCTTAGAGATGGCACCCTTGGACAGTACACAGCCTGCACCACCATAGAGTGACTTTGTACATCTATCTGGTCCCGCCACACCTGCATCAACTGCACGGCTCCAAAACTGGCTGAAAGCGATGCTCCTAAGAATGTCTCAGCCTTATTAAGTGATGATGACATAAGGCCATGTGGACCTTGGTTAAAAAGGCAGGAGATATTTCCACCCTAAAAAAAGATGCAGTATCAAGTTCGAGCACCTGGTTAAACGTCCTTCATAAGGAAAATGCAGCTGTGTGGAGCAGGTAACAGCTACACTAAGATCAGAAGTTACCGTATTTCTTGTCCATGGGTGTGATAAAGACCAAGCACAGGGCCTAAGTAGAAATCACAGTCTAATCATTTCTGGACTGCAAGAATGCAGGACAAAATGAAAGGGGGCACGGATACCTCTGAATTTTATTATAATTAATTAAAGCTTCTCTATGTCATTTTATTGGTCCATTCCCCCCCCCCCCTTGGAGGGAGGGAAGCACCTTTACAATTTATGGAATTATTTTAAATAAATAAAAGCAAAGGATAGATCTCAATAAATAAATTATTCCAACCTTAATTCTCTGCCCCTGCCCCAACTACCAAAAAAGCTCCCCAAACCAAAACCAAACCAAACCAAACCAAACAAGAATGAATTAAACTGCATCTGTGCCTTCCAGCCAGGGTCCAGCTGCTGACCTCTCCACACCTTAATGCCATTCTTGCAGACCAACCACCTTTCCCGGGGAAGGTCCCTCTGCTTGGGGCTCTCCAGGCCCACCACACCCCTGTCGCCCTTCGCACCTTCAGATACCAACTCTGGGACAGGAAAGGAGTAATGTCTCAGATGAAGGAAGGAGTGGGACTGAATTAAGTGCCAGTGAGATTCTTAATAAGAGCTGGAGTTCACCTATCAATGCCAAACAGTTCCTGAAACCAGTCCCCCAGGCAGAGACAAGCCATCCCACTGTGGCAGGAAGAGAAATGACAGCCATACTTGTTGAACTTGCATTTGTGCCCGGCTCTATAACGGAAGTGACGCTGTTGTGAAGCTGACAGGGAAAAATGCTCTGGACCCTGACACAGAGGCTTTGTTTCTTGCACTAACTGTGTCACCTGGACAAGTCCCTCCACCCCTCTGGGCCTCAGTGGCCCCGCCTACAAAAAATGAGCACCCTAACTATATCTAAGGCAATTCTTCTCAAGCTGTAGGGTGCACCCAAGTCGTCTGGGGTCTCGTTCACAACCTAGGGTGGCCTGAAAGTCTGCATTTCTGACAAGACTGGTCCTTTGCCTCCTTCTCAGCAGCCAAGCAGAGAAAGAAACCCGCTCCCTGAGTGAGCCCGGTAGCTGGCCCCTCTCCAGCCTCTACCATTTCAGCCCAGCAGACAAAACACCCAGCTGTGGACAGAGCCCAGGGAGCTAGCCACCTGCCTTCTGCTTTCCCTTTCCGAACAAAATTGGAGATGTCACTTTTTTTTTTAATCACAGAACAGCTGAGAAAAGAAAACAAGTATTTCCTCCACCTCCGTCTCTGCTTCTCACCCCCACGTACCACTTGCCAGAAACTAGCCTTGATATCTTCCTGTCCCCTTCTCCCAGGCCCTGCACCAGCACCCTTATCTGACAGGGTCCCCCCAACTCCTCAGGCCCTCCCCTCTGCTCTCTGAGCTCACCTCTGGCAGAGGCTTGCCAGGCTTATTTTTAACAGCTCTGATTGAAGCTGGGATCCCGCTGACATTTACACTCCCTCGTCATTATCAGCTCGAAGCTTCCAGCAGCCAAGCTAAAAAGGCTTCACAGAGCGGGAGGGGCCGGGAGTGAAATGTCAGCAGCTCCACACTCGAGCCTCTTGTGGAGCTGTCCCACCACCTTCCGGCAGCTACGATCCACCGGCCCCCACCGGCCCCCACCGGCCCCCACCGGCCCCCACCGGCCCGGCCCCAGGCAGCCAGCCGGTTCTTGTTCTCGTGACCACATTTTCTCCCTCAAGGATCAGGACACGTGGTATGATTTAGAAATGCACAGATGTGAAAAGACTCATAGAAGCAGAAAAATTAAATCCCATTTAGTGGTGTATTTAATGAGAGCCACCAACAAGCCTCTCCTGGGCAGCTTTCTCCTCATTTAGACGTTAGACAAATGTAAACCGCCCACCCATCGCTCTGGCGAACTTACAGCCGTCTTGCTCCTCTCTTGAGTTCTGGAATATCCAAAGCTCCGTTTTCTCCTCTCTAAACGGGGATCATCACCCCCACTCATCAGGTTATTGGGACAGTGAAATGAGAAGAGGCAGGTGCCTGCAGTCGGGCTCTGCCAGAGCCCCGCCTTCCCTGGCCGCCCTCTCCCTCAGGGGCCTCCCTCATCCTATACCTCAGACATCAAATGCTACAATCACATCTGATCCTTCAAGCTGCTGAACGGTTGAGCCTCAGAAAGAAGAGACAGGCGAGCAAGGAGCGCCTCGACACCTCACTGTCTCTGAAGAAATTCAGGGTCATGTTTTATGTCTGCTCCGCAAGGTCAGGGTTCGTGGGAATGCGTCGGACTCACCATGAAATAATTTACTCCTGGGTCATCGAGGCAATAATTTTTACAGAGAAAGCATTTCCAACCCAATGCATGAAAACGTCAGCTCATTAGGGTCGTGGGGGTGGGGTGGGGTTTAGAGGTGAGAATTAGGATCTCGGCAACTCTTCTGTTGAGAGGAGAAATGAGCTGTTAAAAGCATAGAGAGGAGAGCCACCGTTTATGTGTGTGATGATAAGATGCCTACGCGATGAGATGGAGTGAGGCGAACCACAAAGACACTGTGGCATAGCGTTAGGCCACCAGTGACTTCTGACTATACCTCAGGAGGATCATCTGCTTCTGGACCACCGTGGACCATGGGTAACTGAAACCACAGAGGGGAAAAGTATATGGATACTAGTACAAAAGCAAACAGTCTAAAATGTATGAAAGGGTATCTTAAAAAAAAAAGCCTGTGCATCTCAAGGAGTCCCCTCCAGGAAGTCTTCCCTGATTTACCCCAGTCTGATCATTCGGGATGACTTTCTAGTTTGCAGCACTTGGCTATATGGTCTGGTCTGCAATCCACTGCACCTGAGGAAAACATTAAATTTCTCCTTGTTTCCAGCATTCAAGGAAGCCCTTGCCCAGCCGCACTGTCCATGGGCAGCCATGGGCCTTGTCCTCTCTGCCATTCCCACACATACATCTACAATCACCAACATAACAATTTTGTTAAATTATTGTTTTGATATTACCATTTCAAGTGAACCAGGAAGCCCGGTTTATAGTTCAGTTTGCAAAATTCTGATCACACTGTCAGCTATCAAATGTCGTGCAAAACCAATTGCCTTGAACTGTCACAGCTGGAACAAACAACTATTCCCAGAGTGCCTTCCACATAAACACAGTGGCTGGACTGTGTAAGGGGTACAGACAGGCACGCAGGCCCAGGTCTTGTCCTCATGTTGCTCACCGACAAAACAGTGATGAAGGATCCTGATAGCTGAGAGTTCTGGAACTCTCATGTGCTACACACCACCACACTTCATCTTCGCAAAATCTCTACAGTTCGGTGCTACTATGATCCCCAGTTCAGAACTGGGGAAATGAGATTTATTCAGGGATGTGGTAACTCAGAGAAAGCCACACTGCTAGGAAGCGGAGGCCGGGTTTCCAACTCTGATATTCCTCCTCCGGAACTGAAGTTTAACCATGACATCAATTCTACCACCTCAGACCCTGACTGAGACAGGACCCTGAGTGACAAAGAACCCAGAGAGAGGGAGGGAAGGAGGGAGGGAGGGAGAGAGAGAGAGAGAGAGAACCCTGAGAAAGAGAGAGAGAGAGGAGCCTGAGAGAGAGAGAGAATCCTGAGTAAGAAAGACAGGACCCTGACAGAGACAGGACCCTGACAGACAGAGATAGGACTGTGACAGAGAGAGAGACAGGACCCTGACAGAGACAGGACCCTGACAGATACAGACAGGACTGGACAGAGAGAGAGACAGGACCCTCAGTTAGAGAAAGACAGGATCCTGACAAAGAGACAGGACTGTGACAGAGAAAGAGACAGAACAGAGAGAGAGAGAGAGAGAGAGACAGGACCCTCAGTGAGAGAGGGACAGGATCCTGACAAAGAGACAGGACTGTGATGGAGAAAGAGACAGGACCCTGACAGACAGAGACAGGACTGTGACAGTGAGAGAGAGACAGGACCCTGAGTCAATAGGACAAACGTGTAACAGCCACCCAGCACCCACAGACAGGGCTACAAAAGGAACTGACTATAGAAGAACGCCCCTGGGCTGGAGAGACCTGGGAGGGTGTCTGAAGTCAGGTAAGTGAGGATTCAGAAAGGCCGAAGGTGAACACACCCACAGCGCTGAGCCCCATGCACTGGGACAGAGCCGAAAAGCAGGTCTGCCGGAGCGTATGGGGAGAAGCAAGCCTGGAAGGGGCCTGGTGCCAAAGGGCCCTTGAAAGCCAGCAAAAGGAAGGTGGACCTGAGCCAACGCAACAAAAACCACTGTAGTTTCGAAAACAAGAGTGAACAGATCGCAGTGATGGCCAGGAAGGTGGTGCCTGATGCCCCGAAAGGGGAGGGCCGGGAGGGAGTGGGGCCACTTGGGAAGCCACACCAGCCCTCAGAGCACCAGTGACGGGGCTCCCGACCTGGAGGACCTGGCTGCCCCCAGATGCGAAAATGTCTAGGGCAGCAGATCAATGTGGCTGTGAGCACGAGCTCTAGAGCTCTCCAGCTGAGTGGCCCTGGGCAAGACCGCTAGCCCCTCTGGTCCCGTATTTCCTGAGCCATGAAACAGGGACAATCCTAGCCCCTCACATGGGGCCGCGGAAGGACTGAATAAGCTCATGTGGGTGAAGCACTTAGCCCAGCACCCCGCTCGCAGTACCGCTCGGTCATCGGCTGTTACACCGACCATCACAGAAACACTGGCCAGCAGGGAGGTCCTGGGAGACGCTGTGACGGCGCCCCCATCACGCGCCTGGGCGTGTGAGGTGGGGCTGACGACAGGAGTCGGGCTGAGCGGTGTCGATTTGCAGGTCACCACGGGAAGTCACGGGAGGGCGGGAGGGTGTCAGATCTCCCGGGCGCCACCCAGAGCCGCAGGCTCCACAACAGCTGGATGGGGCCACTGCCACCGGAGAGCTTCCGAAAGCAAAAAGGCACAAAGGTCATGAGACCCTCCAGGGGCAGAGGTCCAAAGCTACTGGATCTGTTGTGCGTCTGGTCAGGTGTCTGTCTGTCTGCAGCCAGCTACCGCCGGCTCACCCCTTTTCCAGCCCTGCCCGGGGCCGGGCCCTGGCGCTCTGTCTGCACACACGTGTTAGGTCTTCGGGGAGGGGGCGCTTCCAGTCATTTCTTCTGCTTTCGCTTTTGAAGCAAATCCAGTTCGATGGCCCTTGAGCAATTGCCCTGAGCCAGGAGGGGGAGGAAACTCTGGCAAGCCTCTGGCCTGCGAGAAGCAGCAGACCCAGGCAGCCCTGCAGCGGCTGCTTGCCAGGAGATGGAATTTATACATGAAAATCAGGAGACAGGCGGCCCCGGGCACCCCAGGCCTGGCTCTGACAGAACTGACAGCTAATTAGAAAGCTCCATTTGAGCCTCACATTGAAAAGCCATTTAATAATTAAATGTCTTATCTGTATTTAAATTCCTCTGACAATATATACTTAGAGTGTGGCCAGAGAACACATTTTCTCACTTCCATCACCCTACAAAACACACTATTTGAATCCAAGCATCTCCCCCAGTGACAATAAGTGACATTATGTCACATGATTTGTATCGAGAGTGTTCCAGCGTCGGGGGGACTCTTCCTCCCGGCCCTTGGATCGATGTGGCACAGAGAGACTCAGACTCAGAAACAGGCCTGACAGGAATATGTCCCTTCACAAGTCACTGAGCTGGGAGGCGGGGAACGGGTGAGGGCCCACAGCCCCGTGGGCTATGAGGAGGGCCAGAGGGATCAGCTGGCCTGAGTGTAGCCAACAGAGGTGCACTGTCTATAGAGTAAGAATAAAATTTTTTGAATAATAAAATATTTTACTTAATAATAATAATGAAAGTTGGTCTGATTTCCATTACCACCATGCACAGGAAATTCTAAAGAATATCGGTGATAAAATATTACTTTCCCCACTTAGAAGGAGGCTCCCACCCCCCCCTCGGGACACCACCGCCTCAGCCTTAGTAACCACAGCACAAATGGCCTGGAAGCCCCAGGGCTCCCTGGCCTCCCCAGGGAGGGGGAGGAGGCCACAGAGGAGAAACCGGTTCAGAGGGAGGATAGGACAGGTGTTCTGCGTGTGTACAGGGACGGACAGACACAGGCTGGGTTTGGCCCCACGAGTATGCTCCGTGCCCCCTGCAGAAGCAGGCAATAGTAAGGGAAGTGACCTCTGTGTGGTCCCCCATCCTGCTGGCAACAGCGGCCATAATGTCACCAGCATCCCACAGGTGAGCTGCGAAGGCCAAGCAGAGCTGCGGGGGAAAGGTAAACCCCAAAGGGACACACAGAAGCCCTTGCAGGGCAACCAGATTCAGGTGGGAGTGAGTCCTGGATGATCCCAGTTGGAGCACAGAAAATAACAGGGAGGGAGGCGTCCCACATCCTCTTGCTGTTGGGTCGGAGCTCTCCTCCTGGAACAACCCAAAACACAGCTTCCCCCTTGACCTGAGACAGGCTCTCAGAGAGCACAAGGCTGTGCTTCTGTCTCCCCTTCTGGAACTTTCTCTTGTCCTCCAAAGGAGCCAAGGAAACCCCCAGCAGAGAGTGCACACTCAAAGGAATAAGATCTGGAAGGGAATTTAAACATGACCTAGTTCAACTCTCTCTTCTGACCAATGTAAGAAACCCAGAGAGGTCAAGTGACTTCTCCAAAGTCACCCAGCTGGTTAGCTAGGGCTCTTTCCATCCCCCCGCCTGCCATGCTGCCGGGAAGCATTACGGCATCATAGGGCACTTGCAGTCAGTGCATTCAGGTCCAGATCCTGCTCTGGACCATGTACACAGTACACATTATACAACCGTGTAATGTGAGCTACACCACCAGCGCTGTCCAGCCTCGGGTAGCAGCCGGGACTGGTGGCTGCCCTGACGCTGAGCAGCTGAGCAGTGTCCCAGCCCTGATTTGGGGGTGTTTAGGACTTTGCATATCGGGGATGCTTGACACGGCCAATAAGACCAAGGATCTCTCTTCAATTCATGCTGTCTGATAACCATTGGAACTGTCCGGGACTATCATTAAGCTCAGGAATATCAGTGGTCTTAGAGAACACTAACTGTATCTGACCCAGCTACGATCCTGCCCTCAAGTGCTTTCCATGCTCTTGGGTTCAACTGTTGACTTACTGTGGGCTCAACAGCTACCTCTCAATGTGTGGTCCTCGGACCAGGAGGGTCCAATCACCTGGGAGCTGGGTCGAAAGGCAGAACAGAAAGGCCCTCCCGGACCTGCTGGATCAAGATCTGCACAGACACAAGACCCCCCAGGGGACTTGGATGCAACTTCAAGCTTGGGGGGCCCTGGTTTAGGACACTGTGGGGCAACTCAAAGGTGAGGACCCTGGAGCCAGGCCAGCACCCAGCACACCATCAGAGACCATCAGAGACCGTGTGTGACATGGTGCCACCATCCCTCTGCTCTCGAACAGGAGGATGCGAGAGGCCCAGCTGGGCAAGAGCTCAGGTGGAGAGGCTCTGAGTTTCTGAGGATGGCAAGCATGCTGCAGTGTGACTTGTGATGCAACCAGCCACCAAGTCTGGAAACCTCCTTTACACAGGGTCTGGGGAATACAGGCTCCAGACTCCCAGACCTGGGTCTGCACACCCACTCCTTATTCCCCAGCCCCGGGACAGCTGCACGTCCGCGAAGGTCTCCAGGACTGCTTTCCACATGTCCAGGGTGACGGAAGGATGCCAGGAGAGCCTGCAGGTAAAAGCTGGCCCTGGCCTGGTCCCTGTTGGGTGCTCAAGCACTAACAGCTCTGACTATGGTCTGGGGGTGGGGAGACTGATTGCTGCTCCAAATATCTTGGTGGGGGGCAGACCTGGGCCGGTGAGCAGTGGGTGCAAGTCCCAGGATGGAGTTTGGGCCGAGCGCATGAGCGAAGCAGGGGCAACGAGCTCTCCAACCGCAAACATGGGGCGTGCGGGAGTTCAGGACAGGGAGCAGGGCCATGCGGGAGCCCAGGTGAGATGGACAGTGACATTCTTTCATCTCCTCATTCTGCGGCTCCGAGGGAGGGCCCAGCCTCGCCAACATGCAAACAGGCAGCCCCCATGTCCTCTCTGCCTGCAGTGGAACAGGCAAGGCCGCAAGGCTGGAGCTGCACTGGGATGGAGGCAGCCAACATGCCCAAAGCCCCAAGCGCGCTGACCTCGAGCAACTCTCCCCACGGAACCAAGGCACCGCTGGCCTCCCTAGCGACCGCTTCCCAGGCCCCTCCGTAATGATTTTAACAAGCTTCCAGCTCCCCACAAGCTGCTTAAGTTTTACAACAGCCATACTCTTTTTTTTCCTCCTCGAAATGTTCATTTTAGCACAACCGAACAGAACACAGTGGAAATTTCCAAACCAAGTTAGACAGCGATTTCTTCAGAGTGCCACGCCCTCGATTAATGAGCCCTCCAGGAATGAAGTTCCTTCTAACAAGGACACCATTAAACACAAAGTCCCCCAAAAACCTCACACAGCCCCTAAGTGTCTGTCACCTAGTTACAACCAACTGACAACAGGGTGCGCGCAGTGCGGGTTATGCAGGCAGCTCAGAGGCAGGCAGGCCCAGCCATTCTTGGCTGCTGAAAGAAGGGAGGAAAAGAGATATGTGGGTATCTGGAAGAAAGATTATTCTAGGCAGAGGGAACAGCCCATGCAAATGTCCTGAGGCAGAAGTATGCATAGTGTTCACGGAAAAGCAAGTGTGACAGGGAGGCTGGGGTAAGAAAGGCGGAGAGCGGTAGCAGGTTAAGGATTTGGGATATCACACAGAAGGAAGCAGGGAGCCATCAGAGGGTTCTGAATAGAAGAGCAACTTGATTCATAAGATGGTGCACTTAATCACTAAAAACAGTACCTGGCACAGAGTAAGTGTTCAATTAATATTAGTTTTTGTTAGACTTTACCCCCTGAATTTCCATGTACGCACCCCACATATGCAAATGCATATACCACTCAAAGCCCTTTAGTAACACCCCTCTACCTACTGAGGTGTCCCAGGTCCTTCCATCTGGGGTTCAAGCACCTCTTTAATAAGGCCCAATGTGCACTTCCAGCTACCAGCCAAACACACGCCCAGATGTAGACTCGCTCTCCCTAGACCTTCACACCTCCCCTCTTCTTTGCTTTCGCCTATACAATTCCCTTCCTCCTGAAGGCGCTTGCTTACCCAATGTCACATCCATCTCAAAGGCCACCTCCTCCATGAAGGCTTCCCTCACGCATCCCCAGATGGATTTCAAGTCTTCACCATTAGCCAAGCACGCCGTGCCACTCGTGGACTTTCTTATCCTTGGTGCCCATTTCCTCCCCCCACCAAACCCCGCCTCCAGCCCCTGCCACCATCCATGAGGAAGCTACCTACCAAGCTCCCCTGCAGGGCTTACACAAAGCCCTGGATGAGCCACTTTGACAATCAGCAGAATAACACAATAAATGCACATCCCCTGTCTACTCCCACCCACTTGATGAAGACCTGGCCAAGACTCAGCCAAGCAGTGAAGGGGGCAGCCTGCTCTCCCAGGCTGTCCAAGGGGCCAGCTAATTATAAATAAAAAAAGTGGGGAGGCTTCTTCTTCCTTCAAATATAAAAACTCAACAGACAAAAATAAATCTAACAACTGCTCAGCTCAAATCAGAACTGTTCTTTTTTTTTTTTTTTTTTTAAAGATTTTATTTATTTGACAGCGAGAGAGGGAACACAAGCAGGGGGAGTGGGAGAGGGAGAAGCAAGCTCCCCGCCAGATCAGAACTGTTCAGATCACCACTTAAGCCTAAAGGCTTTGCCCCCCCCACCCCGTGAGCACAGATGCTGGTATTTCCCAAGATAAAAAGCAGCCATGATAAAGAGGAGGCAGGTGTTCAAAGCCCACACCACACACACACACACACACACACGTCTAGCATGGCTTCGTAGCCACGTTCAAGCTCTTGCGTCTGGAGAAGGGACAGCCTTCACACGTCCAGGAAGGCCCAGAGCAGCTACCAGGCACGAACCTGATGAAAAGGAATGAGGCCATCCTTGCGAAGTCAGTGCTGGGCAGAACTTCTGCTACATCACAGAGGCCTCCAGTGACCATGGTGTAATGAGGGTGGGGAGCACAACTCACCACCTGCCTTTACAGAAGACATATTAAAGAGCTCTGAACTCCCACATGGTTTTCTAAAGCAGGCAGAAGAGATGGCAGATCAAACAGGGGTCAGAATCTTCTAGATGACTGCTTAACCAGATGCAGATAAATCACAGGACCACAGAGCAGCCTCCAGAGGATCTGAATTAAGGAACTCAAGGTGAAAATGGGGCCAGGACTCGTGAACTGTTGTTCCCCAGGCCCCTTGGGGAAGCTCTGGCTTCTCTCTCTCTCTCAAGCTACTTCACCAGGTTAGCCCCTGCCCAGGGCCAAGAACCTGACAGACAAAGCAACCAGCCAGAGAAGCAACTGGTACCCAGAATCTGATCAAAAGACCTCTGCCAAAGGACAATCAGTTGGATCCCCGGTCACATAAATGGCATCTATAGTGGACATCCAGTGGTTTTTGTTCTGTTTGTTTTCATCTGCAGCATCTGCTCACTCTAATTCCCAGTGATAACCCCAATTTTTTTTCTTTGGGGATCTATCCCGCCCCCCAGTCTGCTCTCATGGTCAGGTAGATATGACTCCACCCCCAACTCCAGGCTCTGCCCCATCATTTCTCTGGCCACAGAATCCATTAGAGCCAATATAATGGTGTGAGACTTTTGGGACAGAAGCTAACATTCTTTCCTGGTGGACTTGGAGCTAAAGGCTGGAGCTCCTGTAGCCACCTGAGAGCATGAAAGGAGAACGTGCTGAGAAGGGGGCCAGTGAGGAAGAGATTAGGGGAGGGGGGACAGAGACAAAGAGAGAATAAATGGACAGATGGACAGAGGAGTGAATGAACGAATCATCACTTGATGAATGAAACACCCTGGTATCATCATTTGAGCCCCTGATCAGGCCTCATCTGATTTAAACTCAGGTCTGCCTGATTCCAAACGAGGGAGGGAAGTTCATGGGTATTGAGTGTTTATTGCTGGACATGGTGCAAATGTCATTGCATTTAGTCTTCACAATAACCCTGTGAGGGAGGCTTCTTTCCCCCCTTACTTTATTTGTAAACAAGGAAAATGAGGTGCAAGACGTTTTTTTTTTACCTGTCCCAGGGCAGCCAATTCACCGTAGGCGAAACCACAACCAACGGTCATCTCCAAGGCTATGATCTTCATGCTGTGCCACTCCACCCCTGGGCAAATAGGCCAGAGGTCCAGGCCAGAGCCCTGGCGAGCATCCTCAGAGGGCTGTGGACCCGGGGAGTTCACATTTTGATAACTGAGCCAGAGGGGGTCTGCCAGGGAAATGTTTGCGTGAGGGACTAATGGGCATAAACTTCTCTGGGAGACAAATGCCCCATCAGCTGGAACATGCTTCAGAAAGATCTCTGAGGCCCGCAGAAGCCTGCAGAAGAGCAGCTGATCATGTCACTGCCCATAGTCCTCCTGGCACGGGGTGCGGGGGGTGGGGGTTGCGGCTGGGGGCGGGGGGCAGGGGGGGGCAATCATCTAAACTTTCTGAACGGCAGCACTAGGAGCCCTCAGTTGTAAGGCCAGAGGGAGCCCTCAGAGTCTTCCAGGGAGATTGCCAAGGACACAGACCAAAGCCAGAAAAGTCACAAAGCAGTAAACACCACCAGGAAGGAGTCAGCAACAAAAGACAAAGCATGTCACATCAGGGAGAAAGGACCCCGCTGCTACTGGAGCGGCCCTCCTCGGCTGTGGGGGAGAAGGAAATGCCGCGGGCCGTGTGTTCCAACCACCACAACGTGGAGCAGGGGCATTATTTTAACTCTGCTTGGTTTGGGAAGACTCAACCTCCTTTGTTAAAATGACACCGCAATCTTTCCCCAGGGAGGGCAGGGCAGCTTGCCAAGGATGCCACCTCTATTCCCTGGGTCTCCCCTCTCTCTGGGTACCTCACTCCTAACTCTACCACACACGTCCCCAAAGGGCTGCTGATTCCCCTTGACATTCAAGCCCTTTTGGTCTTGGGCTTCATCCCTAAGATGAAGCTCTTCACCGCCTGAAGAGGAATAATCAAAAACTGCAGGAAAGACTAAAGAAAACAAAGGACAGAATGAGGAAGCACACAAGCAAACTCCTCCAGGGTCTGCCTGGGAAAGCTTGCACCCCGCCCCCCGCCACTGATGCTCCCCCTCAAAGACTGGAAGGCCCTGTCCCATCCCTTGTGCTGCCATCCCAGCTAAGAGTGGGGTGAGCCAGGGAGGAGAGGGAGCCCGCTGGTAGGGCCCACACTCCGGATAAAGCAGGAGCCAGGCTGGGGGCAGAGAGGTAAGGGGGCCTCCAGCACCCCACCCACATTTCACCCACAGGGAAGAAATGCAGAATTGCTAATAGGAGGGCAGAGCCAGAGGCTGCTGTGTGAAGGTTTGTGAGAAAACAAGAACCCTGAGCGAGGCACAGTTGCACCTGGGTCTTTCCTCTCCTCCCCCCATCTGCCCAAGAGATTCCTCCTTCAGGAAGTCCTCCGGGATTTCCACCCTCCTCCTCCTCTCTCCACCCAGCCCCTCTCCACAACCAGGGGATGTGCCCTCCCCTGGGGCTACATCAGCACACGGTAGGTACCTGCGTGAAGCACTTTCCGGAAGGTAAGAAGCGGAGGAAGGAGGGGTAAGGAGGTGGGCCCTCCTTGGCTACCTGGGTTCACACTGCAGCTCTGCCACTTTAGTCATTTTAACCAAGCCACTTAACCTCCTCATACCTCACTGTCCTCATCTGTAAAATGGGGAGAATGACACTGAGGCGTGAATGAAATCATTCATGGAAGGCATCTGGCCCAGCGCCTGGCTTATGCAATAAAAATGAGTTTTTGCATCTCTAACTTGTTCTTTTCCTCCACGGAATGGAGAGCTCCTCAGGGGCGCAGGCTCTGTGTCACCCCCTCCCGTGTCCCCAGCACAGAGCCGAATCCACTTCCCCGGTTAGTAACATGGACCGGCCATTCCACAGGGCCATCACGAAAGGTCAGAAATGGAGTAAGGGATCCAGGCGATGACTAAGAGTCAAACTGTGGACTCAGCGGTCCTGCCCCAAGTGGGTCCGGGGTCAGGTGCAGTGACGAGGGCAGGTTCCTTTCTCTGACCCTCAGTGTCCTCATCTTTAAACCCGAGATAAAAATGACAACCTCAGAGGGTTACAGGAAGGAGTAAAGAAAGGATGTTTCTAAAGAACTTAGCACAGTACCTGGCCCACAGTAAGTCTCAATAAATGTAATGGGTTCTGTCACTTTTAGTAATAATAATGCTGGATTACTATCAGTAATGAACACTGACTACCCTGAGGTCATTCGCAGCCACAGCTACTCTCTCAAGAGGTACTTAAAGGGAAAAAAAAACAGAACAGAAGGACTGCCTCTGAGATGCTGGGGGAGGAGAATTGCCTACTCAGGGCCCAGATCAGAAGAAAGTTCTGGAAACATCCCGGCAGGGACCCTTTCCAGGGAGAAGCTATGGGCCCCTGGGCTCTCGGCATCTCTTCTCTAGCTCTGCCAGTCTTCCCTCTTTACGCTGTTAGCCTTGTCACACAGAGGAAGGCGTGAAAGGTTGGAGTCTGGAAATTAACATTTCAAAGTCAATGTTGGCTGAGTGCTGCCTCCCTTCAGAGCCAGAGGCCTGTGCCCAAGCTGCAGCACAGAGGAGGGCTGAGGGGCGGAGCTGGCATGTGCGGTCCCCACAGCTTTTGTGCCTGATCAGTCATCTCTCATTTTCCTTCGGCAGCACATGAACGAGAAACATCACCGACAAACCTGCCCCAGCCAAGATGAGCCAGACTTCAAACGCAGCTCTGTCCTCTCTGCTCAGGAAGAGATGGAGAAATTGGCCTCCTCTCCTCCTGCAGACCTCCGTCAGATTGGATGGGCCAGAATTTGGGAGAAAGAGAACAGTGTGTTCAGCCCTGTCTGCTCAGATACCCATCCAAGCAGCCATTAGGTCAGACAACGACTGATCTCCCAGACTGGCCCCAAATGAAGCACAGCAAAGCTTCAATCGCTTGCTCATTGATCCGCTGTCCATTCAACAACCACCGCAATTAGATTTTACCTATGAAATATATGCTGGCTCATTCTCTGCCCATCTGAGACTCATGCCTGGGGAGAAGGCACAGAGACAATTCTATGACCTGCAACCCTACAGAGGTATCCCTCAGCCCCTCACTCAGTGTGTGGTCAAAACAGTCAAGTGACGGAGACTCCCCTGAGAATGACACAGGGTGCAAGCGGACAAACTGGTACAACCAGTTCATAAAACAATTTGCTAAGGGCCAGTAAAGTTGACAATACTCATGCCCTTGTCCTAGCAACCCCACTCCCAGGATTTCACCTAAGAAACTCTCCCAAACGTGCACCGGGAAGGACACGCGAGGATGTTCTCAGCAGCACTGTTACAGCCAAAAAACCTGGAAACAAGCCAAATATACACTGGCAAGAAAATGGATACATTGTGGAAATTCATGCAGTAGTGCAAATGCATGAGCCACATCCACCCACACCATCATGGGTGAATTTCAGAGACAGAATGCTAAGTTAAAAAAAAACAACAACAACACAAAAACCTGATTGTAGAAGAATATACATCATTTGGCTCCTTTTATAAAAATGTAAAGAGTAAGAAAACTTAGAGTAATGCTTACATATATATACACTTATACACGTAGTAATAATACAAAGAAAATCAAGAAAATTACAAACACAAAATCAGCATGTGGTTCCCTGCTCTGTTGCTGGGAGGCTGGGGTGGGCATGGACGGGACGGGAGGGTAGGGGACCTTCCAACAGCACCATAATGCTCTTTTGCTTAAATAAGTTGGTGAATTCATGGATACTCATTTTATTATGATGCTTTACCATTAACATATACATTATTTATAACACATTATAAATATTCCTTTTGTATTATGAAAAATTCACCTAAAAATCATTTTCAAAAGGAGGGCTGGCAGTAATATTGGTAGGGACATATGAAGGCAAAAAGGGACGGGAACTCCAAGGAAGGCTGAAGCCGAACCAGACAATCACTGCTGTCCCTCCGGCTAAGAGTTCAGGTTATAAAAACCACGGAGACGAATGCACGCTTTACAGGGATGATTCTAATTCCCTTTTGTGGACGATGCGTGCCATTCTTGCCATAGAAAATGTGGCTCTGAAAGGTGAAGTGACAAGGCCAGGGTCATCAAGCTGGTCCTGCCGCTGAGTGAGAAAGCAAATGCTCCCATCTGTCCGCGCCTGCAGAGACCGCATCTTTCCATGATGCCAAGCAGCCTTTCAAATATTTATAGACATAAATGGTGAATGAACCAAAGCGCAATTCAATCCAACACATATTTATAAATATTTATAACCAAATGTTTTGCTTTGATAAGGCCTATTCTCTGAAGTGCTTGGCATCAGACAAACGGAGCTTTTTCTATGGGAGCAGGCTGTGGCTCACCTGGGAACGTTAACTCATTTCCATGAACGCACACTTATGTCTGCGCTCACATCCTACACAGATGGCCCTCTGCCCCGTTACTCATCATCATCAATTTAACACACCATGAAAATAAGACGCGGGTGCTCAGGGACCACAGGGTGCTGTTTGTGAGGGAATTCATGCCTCTCTGCTGCCTAAAATCTGCCAGAGGCTCCCCACTGCTTTCGGAATGAAATCCAAACCCCTCGGCCGAACGACATGTCCTGGCTGAACTCACATCTTTCTGCTCACAGCTCACAGCCACACCCTGAATGGGAGGCTGGGCTCCAGTGGCAGGTTCTCGAATGCGTCGTGCTCCCTCTGGCCACCTGTCCTTGCATGGGCCCTTCCCTCTGCCCTTCCCCCCTTCTTCACCTCTCTCCGGGCCTAGCCAACGCCACCCGCACGCTCAGAGCCTAGCAGTGTTGCCTCCCAGCAGGGAGCTTTGCTGGGCCTCACCGCTGGGCTCCCAGCACTCCTGCGCAAACCGCCTCTGGGTCTCACCCCCCGGCACCAGCTGTCTGTTTTTTCGTCCATCCTTCCCCACAGACCCTGAGCTCCTCTTTCTGCATCCGCAGCTTCTAGGCTGGGCAGATATGAATTCAGAGCTCCCTAGGAGTAAATGCATGCTGTCACCCGAGCCTCCTGCCCCGGAGGCACAGAAAACAACAGTGGCTTGGGACAGGCAACCTGTGTTAACATGCTGTGCGAGCTTATGCGGAGCCCTGACAGCGTGATCTGCCTTACTCCCCACAGCCACCGTGAGGCCATACCATCCCCACTTCGCCAATGAGGAGACTGAGCTTTAGAAAAGTCCGGTGACAGGAACGAAATCATGCAGCCAGCCACCCCGGCCTGTCAGACTCCAAAGCCCATGATCTGTGATTAACTTTTTGAATAAACAACTGATTGCCCTCAGAATCTGGAAATCGGAGGACATAAGCCCTGAAAAGCATCTTGGGAAAGCAGTAACAACTTTTAGTGGTCCTTTCTGTACCCTGAGAGTTTTTTATCTTTTAATCATCTACAAAGATGTGCTAATGACGACGCCTTAGAGATTTTGTACTGCACCTTGTAAATTCAAAGGATTTTCTACCTAAACCAGCTTTTCTGAAAATTTGCTTTTGAGGCCTTTTAAGGGGGGTTTTATGGGTTGTCCCAAGGGTGGGACGAGCTGGGGCGCCTGGGTGGCTCAGTCGTTAAGCGTCTGCCTTCAGCTCAGGTCGTGATCCCGGGGTCCTGGGATCGAGCCCCGCATCGGGCTCCCTGCTCAGCGGGAAGCCTGTTTCTCCCTCTCCCACTCCCCCTGCTTGTGTTCCCTCTCTCACTGTGTCCCTCTCTGTCAAAAAAAAAAAAAGGGTGGGACGAGCTGATACAAAGACCTGCCCACACATACATGAAGAGTCTCATAGCCCCTCCCCACCAGGCGAGGCCGAGGATGGCAGTGAGGCCCAGTGGGGTGGACGACCCCCGGCCACCCCCCCAGCATTCTAGGTCCTCCATGCCTGAGGCCACACCCACCCCTCCCAGGCCTTCAGGACACCAGGGACCTTCCCAGCAGGATAGCAGACAAGGATGAGTGACCCAGAAGAGGAGCACCATCTGCCCAATTCTTGACCACTTGGCAGTATGACTGTCCACGGCAGCAACAGTGTAAGCCAGGGATCAGTGGGACAGGTAGGAAGAGCAAGTCGCCATAATCTTCAGGGTCAACGGGGGCAGCCAAGGCCGCAAGTCCCCCACAGAATGAACGAGGCCGGACACAGAATGCATCAGGGCCAAGGCCGTAGTGGTGTGTCCGCCTCAGAAGCACCAACTCTGGGGCCTGCCCAAGGGAGGCTACCCCGCCTAAAGGGGGCCCGAGTGAGCCCAGAAGCAGAGAGAGAATCACTACTGCACAGCCCCAAATCTTCCCATAAGGACAGCAAAGGCCCTGGGAGAACTAAGCCCGGATACCTGGAGTCATGCCTTAGCTCAGAAAGAGTCCCACGGAGACTCGGCTTCCCTGCCTCCCCTACCCCTGGCTACTCTGAGCCTCGGTTTTCTCCTCCATAAAATGCAGATAATAAACAATTCCAACCTCATAGGCTTTTGAGAAGATTAAATAAGACAAGGCATCTAAACCCCTTAGCAGAAAGGAGGCCCCTGACAAACCGCATCTCCTTCTGTTGGAAGGTTCTGCTGTGACAGGCAAGCTGGTCAGCTGCACGCTGCATGAGAACAGGGACCATGTCTACCTTGTCACCATCGAATGCCTACTCCCAGACTAGGTGCTCAGCAAACAGCAAATGACTGAACATCAAGCCACCAGAGGCCGTTCAGCCTGGGAGGAAATATATGGATGACAGGGTGTGGGGGCTAGGCTGGCCCTAGGGGGGACCCCCTTCCTGGCTTTCCTGGGAGATGGCTTGCAGGCTCCCCACCCAGGCTCTGTGTGAACACGCCCAGGGCCAGAGTTCTCGCTGTCGCAGGAGGCCCAGCACCCTCTCTCAGGCCGCTCTTCCTCGGACTTGACCTCAGCCCACGTGCCAGTGCTGATCCTACTTCTGGAGAACTTGGAATAAGCCACACCCTCCTGTACCTGGCACCCTTTCCTTCAAACGCTCTCAGCAGCTCTTCTAGTCATTGGCTGACATGGCTCCAGTTTCTTCACTGACCCCTCACAGGTCAGTGCTGGGCGCCTGTGGGCTTGGCAAACTTTCCAGGCGAGAGTAAGGAGCCTGGCAACACATCCTAGGGAAGGAGGTTTTCTTGGCAGCCCTCAGCTCCCCTGCTGGCCTCCCTGACCCCCAGTCCTGGGCCTGGAAAACCCTTACGAATCCTGTCCCCGGAGTCTCTCCCATCCCTCTGGGGGTGTAGGGGTCTTCTGTCACTCATTGTCATGTCAATGTCATGTCAGCGATGAGGGGACCCATTACTGGTACCCGGGTGTGCTGGAACCTCTGCCCTAGAAATCCAATCCCCACCTATGAACCACCCCGATCTCCCACAAAAAAAATAGCATTTTTTCTGCCCTTCCTTCTAAGGAGCCAGGCTCAGAGAAGAAGCCTGTGTCAGATTCCAAGTTTTTGAAAACTAAAGAATCACATACTCCTTCGGGAAGAACTAAGGGGCAGCGGGGGAAAGCTGCCTTCCCATGAGGGCAGTGGGCTCTGTCCTTGTCAGGAGAGTGTGGGTGTCACGGGTGAGTGGACCTAGCACAGACTTTGGAGTCAAACTTGCATTCAAGCCTTGGCTGTGCCAACTCGCTTGCTGTGTGGCCTTGGGCAAGTTGCCTGACCTCTCTGAGCTTGAATGTGAAAGGAGACTCAACAAAATGTACTTCACAGGCTTGTTGTAAGAATACAATGAGATAATGTATGGAGAGTCGTTAGCTGGCCTGGGTTAGGGCCAGTACTGAGTAACAGTCTTCAACTATGAGGAGGATGAAGAACCAGAAGGAAAAGGGGGAGAAATAATCATTCATCACCACACCACACCACACCCTCCCCCACTAGAGAGGATTGTTTCCTGAACTGCTGGAAGCCTACCGAAAACATTCCAGGTTCCTCCCCGCCACGAGCTGTCCTGAGGCCTGGGGTCAACACCCCTTCCCCACCTTACAGAGGCTGGAAGAGTGGAGACCACTGAGAAGCAGGTACCCACTGCCCCCAGGCCCAGCCTCGCCTCCTGGACCCTCTCCCCAGTGCTGCCGACCAGGAGCCCATCCTGTCCCTTACAAGTGAGGTTCTCTCCCTGACTAGCTCATTTCTGGAGACAGTGGGGCGGGGGGGGCTGGGCACCCTGCCCAATTAACACTCTCAAGAACGCCAGTGAGGCAGCTGTGGAGGCAGCTGGACTCCCCCCGGGGTAAGGCCCAGGTGTTCTTCTCTCCTCTCAGGTGCAGGCTGGGGGGCGGGGGGTCCCGGGCACTGCCAAGGAGCGGAGGAGGTGGGTGCCTCCGAGGGCCTGCACTAGGCCTAGGCCCCACCTCAGGGCACCTGGCCTTCCTCTGTAGGGGTAGGGGGCATCCAGCGACCTGCATCCCTTCTGTGACATGCACACCACGGAGACAAGAGAATGGGTGGCCTCTGGAACGAGCGGACCTGGGAGTCACTGCCGGCCCCAGCTTATCACCTGTCTGTAAAATGACAGCACGTTCTGCCCCATGTTGTCACATGGCTTGGAACCTGGTCCACAGTCAGCACCCAGTGACGCGCCCGTTTCCTCTCTTCCCTTCCCCATCCCTGTTTCGAGGAGGCAGCAGAAACATGCCATGCTTTACAGGGAGAGAGAAGACGGACTCGGAGCCACACATGGAAAAGCAACTCTATCTCCGCCTCCAGGAGACCAGCTTGAAAGAAAAACACTTGGCATGAAGAAAATTAAAAGAGGCTCTGATACCAAGACACTTACCCTGGCAGGTCTGAGAAAAAAACACGCGAATGGAGTGCGCAAAAAATTATATAGGCAAAAAAGGGAACCAAATACACGGCGAAGGAAGACTGGGAACAACATCTATTTAAAAATCATAAAGAGGGGCGCCTGGGTGGCTCAGTCATTAGGCATCTGCCTTCAGCTCAGGTCATGATCCCAGGGTCCTGGGATCGAGCCCTTCATCGGGCTCCCTGCTCAGCAGGAAGCCTGCTTCTCCCTCTCCCGCTCCCCCTGCTTGTGTTCCCTCTCTCACTGTGTCTCTCTGTCAAATAAATAAATAACATCTTTTAAAAATAATAATAATAAAAATCATAAAGAAAGGGGCGACTGGGTGGCTCAGTCTTTAAGCGTCTGCCTTTAGCTCAGGTCAAGATCCCAGGCTTCTGGGATCGAGTCCCGCATTGGGGCTCAGCGGGAAACCTGTTTCTATCTCTCCCACTCCCCCTGCTTGTGTTCCTGCTCTTGCTGTCTCTCTCTCTCTTTCTGTCAAATAAATAAATAAAATCTTAAAAAAAAAAAATCATAAAGACAGCTTCTTGCCTCTAATTATTTTCTTGCTTATAAACATACTCTCCACTTCAATATTTGATTACTGTTTGCTTGTATTTAGCTAGTTTAATGAAGCTATCAGTAGCTGTGTTTAACAATAACAACAACAACAACAAAAACAACGGGATGAGACTATTTCCAGTATTTTAACTCTCAAGCGGCTTGAGCACACTACTGCCCCCTCGTGGCAGTGTAGCTAAATTGGAGGGACAGAATTTGAGAACTACATAAATCTCTTTGATTGCTGAATCTGAAAAAAGCCATAAGGCTTTGGTCATATCACCCACATGCAGGTCACTCCTCAGTTACCAGCAACTATTTTGAAAAATCAGCAAACTGGGGAGCCTAGGTGCCTCACTCGGTTGAGTGTTTGACTCTTGATTTTGGGATCGGGCCCCACAATAGGCTCCGTGCGGGGGCTGCTTGGGATTCTCTCTCTCCCTCTTTCTCTGCCCCACCCCCTGCCCCCATTTGCACTCTAAATAAACAAATAAACAAACAAATAAATAAATAAAATCTAAAAAAAATCAGCAAACTAAGGTCCATCCCCAGCCCTCCTTGAAGGCAACTCACTTCTGAGTTGCAACCTCCCCTTTTCCTTATCTATAAAATGAAGGGAGAAGACCTTAAAGATCTCTGCTGGCTCTGACATTTGGAAGTTATATGAATGTATTTCAGAACCTCCAGGGGTGTCTGTTAAAATGCAGATTTCTGGGGACATCTGGGTGGCTCAGTCGGTTAAGCCTCTGCCTTCAGCTCAGGTCATGATCCTAGGGTCCTGGAATAGAGCCCTGCATCGGACTCCCTGCTCAGTGGGGAGCCTGCTTCTCCTTCTGCCTGCCACTCCCCCTGCTTGTGCACACAGCCTCTCTCTCTCTCTCTGACAAATAAATAAATAAAATCTTTAAAAAAAGAAAAGAAAAGAAAATGCAGATTTCTGGTTCCAGCCTCAGATTCTAAATTATAACATCTGGTGAAAAGCTCTGAAATCCACATTTTTAACAAGTAGGTTCTTATCTCTTTAATGTTTGAGAATGGCTACCCCCAAGTGCTTGCATGTAATATTTAAGATGCTGCTTTATTAAATCTAGAAGTTTTGAGTTGTCTGGGCACATCATGGCACCCTAACATTTCCTGAGGACCTGAATATTGCACAATACTCAGTGCAGTTTCATAAGGACTCCATAGTGTAAGACGGTTTTAGGCCCATTTTGCTGATGGAGAAACTGAGGCTCAAAGAGGCACCATGAACGGCCAAGAGCACAAGCCAAGTGAACTGGGTCTAAAACTTCATTTTTCGAATAGCCATCAACTTGCCAAGGAACCCAAAGCCTTCTTGACTGCATCCTCAATTTCTCAGTGCAGTGGGGCTGGGGTTCCCAGCAAGCGATGGAGTTCAGGGCCTGTGCCCAGCTCCCAAGAGCTTTTGTCAGCCCTGTGGGACATACTTCAGACTCCAGCCCAAGCTAACAGAAGGTCAGCAACTTGTGTCATCCTGTGCCATCCTTCAAAATGCTCCTCTAGCTCCAAAGTGGTCACTGTGGGTTTTGACATTCAACTGAGAAAGGCGTGGCTATACCCAAAACCTGTGCCCATCTCATCTGTCCAGAAGAACACACGTTACTTAAGGAGGAAGAAAAGGTGGCCAGTCTTTCCTACAAGAGCTACCTACACTTTGCAGATAGAAGCCATGTGCTTAGGGATTCGAACTCCAGCTTTGTTGCACACTGGCTATGTGACCTTGGGCGACTTTCTCTCTCTGAGCCAGAGTTTCCTCATTGGAAAAATGAGGATTAAAAAAAGCCAACTTCTCAGGGTTGCTGTAAGAATTAATGAGATAATATACATAAGGTGTTACCATGGTGACTGGGATACAGTAAGTGCTCAATAAATGGTAGCTTAAAAAAAATATATTCACACACATTCACAACATATGGCTTAGAGAGAAATGGAAATAAATCCCTGCCCTGACCTGTTTCACCCAGACATACAGAGAGTCCCCCAGAAGCTGGAAGGATGCACACACCCAACAGTGGTGCTCGCTGAGCAGACACTGTGTTGGTTATGGGCAGGCACTGCACTAGACTCACATCTGTTCTGCTAAAGAGCCAGTTTCCTAGCCCGGGAAAAGGGTTTCTGGCTGAAGTTAACATGAGAAAGAGTTCCCCCTTCTTGTAAACCCACAGGAAACTTCTCTGGGGAACCCGACCTTCAATGTGAAGGTCAGGGCATCCACTCTTCACCATCTATTATTACACAAGATGGCAGGCAAATCCCCTTTCTGTGATCCTCTGAGGGATGGGGGGGGGGGTTGTCTATTTATCTTTTAATTGAAACAGGAGGGGGAAAGTGAGCTGCTCCTGGCCAACCTAACTACTGCTTCTGTGTTCCTCAATTACTGGTACAAAATGATTTGATGAGAGGAACCAAGCCGACATCTGGGTTTCAGTTAGCATCTGACATGGGCCCTCGCTAATTAATCTGGAAACACAAATTGACAAAGGCTCCAATCCAAGCGCAGTCAGGGAGAAAGCCGGCTGATGAGCCGTGAACAGAAGGTGGAATGTGGCAGGCGGGTGCAGAGGTCACTGGGAGTGTCCAGAAGGACTCTGAGATGGCGCCTGGCTTTGTCATCTGACCCACAGAGGACAGGTTGGAGGTGGCCCAGCAGCAGCTGGGAGGGGCCCGGCTGCCGCCCCGCCTGCTCTGTGTTGGCAGCCAGCGAGGCAGACAAAGGGACCCAAACATTTCAGCCCCATCGGCCAGATCAGTCATTTTATTCCCACCTGGCCTGATGCCCGCACATTGTTACATCTTCCCCACTGCTAAGTCTCCCTCACATAGTCTCAAGGGTAAAAAAAGAAAGAAAGGAAGGAAGGAAGAAAGGAAGAAAGAAAGGAAAAGAAAGAAAGAAAGAGAGAGAGAGAAAGAAAGAAAGAGAAAGAAAGAAAGAAAGAAAGAAAGTCATATATATATACAAAAGTACTTACTGTTTAACAATCATTTCTCAGCAAGTCCCTTTGATAGTTGAGCCCTTACTAGGCACCAGGCACATAGCTAAGAGCTTTACATACATTACAAGCTTTAATCCTCATAACCAACATAATGAAGTCTTATTTCCATTTTACAGTTGAGCCAAATGAGGCCCAGAGGGGTTAAGCTAGTTGCCTAGGATTACACAGCTAGCAAGTGCAAAGCCAGACTCCAGCCCAGGATTGGGCAAAAGAAGACGGTGTGCCAGGCCCTTGTTAACGCACGGAGCTCCCTACAACCATTTCAGTGTGACTGCCAAGGGTGGGGGCGCTGGAGTCACAGAACCTCTGCCAACGAGAGCTGAGGATACCCCAGAGGTCATGGGTGACGGTCCAGCTGTATCCCCTGGCTCTAGAGGCAGGCCTGAGGCTGAGGGGCAGCAAAGGAGTGGCCCAGGCCCCTGCTCTCCCCCCAGTGTCTGTTTTATATCTCGGAGTTCCCTGTGAGATTTATTTTCAATGAACAGGTTGCCGCCTATAAAATCTGCACCCTGCTGATTCAAATCTACTACTCACATTTTATAGTGAAAGATACAAAAATCCGGGAGAGTGCAATGACTCATCTCAGAGTACAAGCGCCGGAACCCAGGTCTGCAATCCTTTGTGCTTCACGCCGTGTCCAGGAGGGAGCTCCGAGCCGAGGTGCAGGCCTTCCCTGGTGTTGCATTTTCATGGGCTGTGCCCCTACCTGGGTCGTTTGCCATTCTGAGTGCTTGGCACCCACCATTTATCTGGAAATCCTAATTAGTATCACTGTTTTCTTTCATTGTTCCCTGGTGCTACCATAAAGGCTCCCATCAGCCCCGACTCTGGCCCGACCTCCCGACCTCCCACCCCCACCCAATGGGAGAAGCTGCCTGTCTGAAACAGGGCTGATCCAGATAAAAGGCTCAACACAGTCCCTGGCTTGTAGAAGGGCTCAGGCAAGCTTGGCTGCTATCGTCATAACTCCATTACCTGCAAGCCTCCTCTCCCCTCCTTCCCTCGGTGTCTATAAGACATCCAGATCTATGTCACCGGCCCGGGAGTGCCAGCATCTCACACCTTTCTCCTCACTGACAGTTGGCACTGCTCTACATTCTCTCCTTCTGTAGGCCTATTCATTGCTCTCCCGTTTCCTTTGGCTTTGGAAAATTAATTATCAGTGATTTGTTAAGTTCATTAGCCCTGCCTCTCAACAGCATGGAAGGCCTGCCATCTGGACCCGTATTTTCATTTTCATGCAAGTTGTTCCATAATTACACAATAAGTGATGTCACCCTGCGAAGCCGTGCTGAACGCACGCAGCTCACCCCGCCTTTCTTCAGACTTACACGATCTCTGACCAGGACAGGCAGATCTGTCCACCCAGCTCTTGGAGCCCCCGCCATCTTGCGCTTCTTAAGCATTTACTGAGCCCGGCCTGGTGCCGCATCCAGCGTAGGCATTGTTACACATGCTTTCATGCAAGCCTGTAGTTCTATGAGGTTACTATCATTAACCCATTTGCAGATGAGGAAACTGAGGCTCAGGTGAGGAAGTCACTCGCCCAAATAATGCTGAATTTTCAAGTAGTGGAGCCAAGATTTGAATCCAAGTCCTAGGTCTATACCAGAAGGCCCTCAGGCTGAATGTGGTATGATCCTTCGGGGCCACCCCTGCCTTTCCACTAAATCCATGCTCCCTCCTGCCTTCCGTCACAGGACCTCTTGGGCATGCAGTCCTCACTTGAGTTCCATTTCGTCACCCATTCCTGCCTGATGAGCTAGAGCACCAGTCAACTCTACTGCCTTACAGACACCGGATTCTTGACAGGGTGGACACACGTACAGTAATATGGCAAATAAATTCTATTTATTGAGCACTCACTACCTGATAATTGCTAAATGCCTGGATTATCTCATTTAAGCCACACAACACTCTTACAAGGCAGGTGACCAGGGGGGGTTATCGTGCCCACGTGACAGGGACAGTGAGATGAAGCCCTGGCCTTGGTCACCCAGTAGTAATTTATGGAACCAAGATTTGAACCCAGGTACTCTGACTCCAGAGCCTATTAAGCCTTCCTCCCTCACAAGGAAAGAGCCAGCTACACTCCTGAGAGGCTGCTACACACATAAGGACCCTGATCAATAAGGAAGACGGGTCTAGGGGCACCTGGGTGGCTCAGTCGTTAAGTGCCTGCCTTCGGCTCAGGTCATGATCCCAGGGTCCTGGGATCAAGTCCCGCATCGGGCTCCCTGCTCCACAGGTAGCCTGCTTCTCCCCCTTCTCCCCGCTCATGTTCACTCTCACTCTTTCTCTCTCTCTCAAATAAATAAAATAAAAAAATCTTAAAAAAAAAAAAAAAAAGGAAGACGAGTCTAAGCAGGTCACGAGGTGAGTGCAGACAGACTCCCATAACTCCGCTGTGGGCACGTGAAACCCTGTTCTCAAGTGAACAATTATTGATAGGGAAGATTCTTAGAACACTCATTCCACAAACATCTACTGAATATCCATTCGAGAGCAAGGACCACACTGGGCGTTGGGGACATTGAGGACAATAGATGTGCACTCCATCCTTCAGGAGCCACAGACTCTGGACAGATGATGACAAGTGTCCAAGCCTGATGCATGTTACAAAGAGGTGAGGTCAAGGGTGTTGAGGGGACACCCAGCATGGGAACCCCACCCAGCCCAGCAGGTGATGAGAGAAGGCTTCACCGAGTAAGCAGTGCCTCAGGTGAGACCCAGAGGATGACAGGAACGGTCAGATGATGTGTGTCTGTGAGTAGACCGTGTACCTCTCCAGGGAGCTGCATGTTCTGAGCCCAGGGAACAGCATGAGCAAGGCCAGAGAAGCATGAGGATGGCACCTGTGAGGAGCTCAGGGAGGCTGGTACACCACAGCAGCAGGGGACCCACTCATTCATTCAACAAATGTATACCCAGTGCCAAAGACGCTCCCTGGGACTTCCTTGTCTGACAGCCGCTTTGCGAGGCCAGCAAACCTGGTCTGCCTTTGAAAGTCAGTTCTGGAGCTGCCTTATTTTCTGGGCTCCTCAAACAATCTCTGAGTCTGTGTCTTGCCCACTCACGGCTCTCCCTGAAGTCTATTTTATCTGTCTCCGTCTCGAGAGTCACCCTCTCCGGCACCTCCTAGAACTTCAGTGCTGGCCCTTGTCAACAGGTGCTACAGTCACTTAATCCAGGAATGGAACCGAGCTAATGTTTATTGAAGCTGGCCCCACACCAGGGGCCTTCTAACACCCTCCAGTGAACCCACACTACACCCCTAGGAGGCCTGTTATCTTAGTTTACAGATGAAGAAACTGAGGCCCAGGGAACGGTGTGACATTTGCACCACATCACAGAGCTGGTCGTGCTCTTCCCAGCATTCCTGGCTCCCTCTTTCCCAAGGAAATGACCCTCCGAAGCCAACGTTCTGTCCTCCCTGAAGGGACTGCGGAGAAGTCACGGATGTTAGGCAGCTTCTCCCTAACAACCCGACATCACTTATCAGCATGCCACATTCTAACAAAACGAATGGATTCCTTCAAAAGTATTCTGGAACGTAATCGTGTGAGCCAGCCACCCAGCGAAGCGGAAGGCAGGTGACCTCCCTTCATTTGACAAAGAATGTAACCCATGGGGAGGCCAGACCATTAGACTCTTCTGGAACAGCTGGACTATGCCTGGATAATCCAGAGCAAGCACCTAGTACGTGCCAAGCCCAGTTCCAGGCACACTGGGAGATGGAGGAGAAACCTAGTCCAGGGGCCCTGTTCCCGGCGAGTTAACCACTGGCAATGAAAACATCAGAAATACTTACATGTCAAAACAAAGCCCTAAAGCTTCGTTCTCAACCAGAGGGTCGCCAGCCCTCAGGCAGCGTAGGACACATGCCAAGGAGGCCGGAAGCCTCCCACCCAACGGTGTTGCCTGAATCAACAGCACGCCTTCCACATGTACATAGACTCAGCGGGGACGAGTGAAAAACAACCCCACTTAAAAGCATTTCTGCAACAGAAGCGTTGGGGATGAGACCACACAGGATTTCACTTTCTCTGTGATACAGTTCTGGGATCTCTACATTTTTTTAAGTGAGTATGTATGACCTTCATAAATTTTTAAACAATCTAAATTAAAATGGCATTAAATTCATAGTAGCTTTGTCCCTGTATTTTCTGAAATGACACATGCTCCAAGCCCACTTAGGACCAGGCAGGGCAGTGGAGAGGTCGTCTCCAGAGTCTCTTGACATTGAGAGGGACCCCGGGCCTTGGGAAGGTTGGGCCTCAGGGATGGGGGGCTTTTCAGCTCTGTGCTTCTCCTCAGCACAGCGGCTGCCCTCCCCCGAGCCCTGCTCTTCCAGGACTGAGGCCATTTCATGCCTTATCAATAATTCACGGGTACAAACAATAGTACCAGCTGGATATTCTCTCTGGGTGGGGGAGGAGCCTCTGAGGAGGCTGGCAGGATAAACCTTTAACCATCTAGAAGCAACCACTCATGGGCCCACTCCGCCTACCAGAGAGAGACAGGACCTAGAAGCACTTTAAGAGTCAAGGTCCAGCCTGAGAGGGCTTAAGTTTGGAAATACTCTCAAAGACCCCCACATTCCTCTCAGGGCCAAAGGTATTCCTGAGAATGCCCCTCATGAGATCCATCCCCCTCCCAGGAACACAAGGTATGGCTAATCCGGCTCTCGTACAGGAAGGCAGCCTGGGCACTAGAAGAAACACTAGATCAGAAATCAGAAGAGTGGGTTCTGGTCCCGGCTCTGCCATGCACCTGCTGTGTGACCTAAGATACCTCGATTAACCTCTCTGCACTTCAGGATACTCCTATGTGGAATGCAGTTGAAATAGAAAAATGGGCAAAGGACTCAAACAGGAAGTTTAACAAAAAAGGAATGCAAACAGCCTGAAAAACATGAAAAAAGATGTCCAACCACACTCATAATTAAAGAAACATAAACTAAAACAAGATTTTTTTAGCCCATCAAACTGGCAGAAATGAGAAACATTAATGATGCCCAAAGAGGGTGGAAAAACAGAGATTCTCATATACTGTGAAGATGGTACAGTCTTTCTGGACAACAATTGGGCAACAGCCACCATAAAATAAAATGCATTTTGACTTAGCACTTCCACCACTAGGAGTCTGTCCTGTAGACCTATCTATAAGGGCAACAGACAGATAGACAAGGATTTTTCTTCTTGTCTTGTTTACAAGAGCAAAAAGACAAAACACAGTTTAGTGACCCTCCGTGAATATACAGTGAGAGTTCACAGTGCCAAGGAAAAGAACAGGAGCTCTAAATGTGCTGATATGCAGCACCCTCGAGCTCTGTTGGAATGAAAGGAACAGGGCTTGCTCCCATATCTGGGCAGAAAGAGAGAGAGAGAAGTGGGAGAGGAGTACATCTGCTTTTCCATGCACAGAATACTTCTGGAAGTCTCCGCATGAGGCTGTTTCAGTAGCTGCATCTGGGAAGGGGACCATGAGATCTGGACTGGGACAGATTTCTTTTCATTGTATATGCTCTTGTCCTAATTCACGTTTAAACCAAACGTCTTGCCTATGGGAAAATTAAGTTCAGTTAACGGGAGAGTTGTTTCACAAACTGTAAAGGACCACGGACGTGCAAAGTGCTATTCGTTTGCACACACGTATCAAGTCCCACATGCAATGCGGGCATTTCTGAGGGAAGAAAACCACTTGAACGTCTAGGGGAAAAATGAACTCGGATGGACTTGGGGATGGGGATGGATCGATTTCGTCTGATGACCACACTTCAAGGCCAGAGGCTGGCTCTCAAAGAGCAGAGCGCATGGATGCCTGAGGGTTTTGCCTTGCCGACACCAGGCTGTCTGTGTGTGCCACCTTACAGCCCCAGGGGGAATTACTTCCCAGGCCCCCTAACACCCGGCTCAGTGCCAGGGACAGGCACCCACCCAGCAAACATCTGTGGAATGGATGAATGAGTGCCTGTGAGTGGGCCACCTGCCTAGGAGCTCACAGACAGTTGGATCTGGAAGGCCTTTCTGGAAGCCCCTGAGCCCCATGTGCAAGTGCGACTTGCTCAAGGCCCATGGCAAAACGGGGCAGAGGCAAGACTGAGACCCAAGAGCTGTGACCCTCCCCAAAGCTTCCTGGCCTGCTTGCTCCCTGAGTGTCCACAGAAGTCACGTTGTTCCAGATCCAACGTGCTCCCTCCATCTACCCCATCCTCAGGCTTTAGAGGTTTTTAAGGTGGCCTCCAGTCTGAGAGTTTTGTCAAGCATCCAGACCCACCGGAGCCATCGACCTGGCCTTGTCATTTAAAAAGGCAAAGGCAGGGGCGCCTGGGTGGCTCAGTCGTTAAGCGTCTGCCTTTGGCTCAGGTCATGATCCCGGGTTCCTGGGATCGAGCCCCGCATCGGCTCCCTGCTCAGCGGGAAGCCTGCTTCTCCCTCTCCCACTCCCCCTGCTTGTGTTCCTCTCCCGTTGTGTCTCCCTCTGTCAAATAAATAAATAAATAAATAAAAAGCAAAGGCAGGGGAATCCTATCACCTCCGCATGCAGCACATCCCTTGGCCGTGTCTTTCCAGGGCCTGCAAGATACCAGCGGTCTGCAGCTCACTGTCTCCTTAAGGGGCGGACTCAAGGTCTCTCCCCAACAGGGTCAAGGTCACTGCAGGGCTGGGATGGGGGGGTTCAGCAGAAACCGTGTCCTCTGGGTACAAAGATGAGCCCAGCAGGCTCTCACTTTTCTGTCTGCAAGCTGCACTTTACAAAGAACCATGCACCCAGGTGGAAATCTGAGTCTGGGTTACAGCTCCCAGCTCTGCTCCCACACCGCTAGGAGACTCTAGGTAAGTCATCCCGTCTCTGGGCCTCTGTTTCTGCATCTGTAAACTCGGGATGTTGGATTAGAACCTCTTTCAGGTTCTTTCCAGTTCAGGTAGCACCAAAGCAGTGGTTCCTCAACAATGAGAGACAGAACCCCAAAGGCAAAGATTTGCAATGAATTGACAAGCAATGGCCCTGGACAGACACAGCTCCACACCGGTCTCCTACACAATGCAAACAAAGAAGGCCCTTGGAACCCACCTTGGGGCATCAGGAAGAGCCCGCAAGAGGCCAGGCCCTCTGCGCCAGCCCCTCCCACGAGCGAAGCCAGCCTGAGCCCTGGCCCTGGTTCTCTCGGTCCTCTGTCCACACTGCCCTCTCTCAGCAGACCTGTACGGTCCCAGGGCCCCCGCCCTCCCCTTCCACCCCAAGCCTGAGCCAGAGTCCCAGGGGGCTCTTCACTGCATTTAAGAAACAAGCCTTTTGAACAGACATGTGCAATTGTAAAGATGGGCCCAGCAGGAGAACCAGGAGTGTTTGCCTCTCACGTGGCGCAATGCCGGCCTCGGGCAGCCCAGGCCCTCTGGCTCCGCATACACGCACGCACCACGCACGCACTGCCCCATCCAGCTCCTCCTTGGCAGAGAGCCGGGAGTGAGTGTCCACCCGCTCACCTCCCCGAGAGCTCTTCCTCCTAACTTCCCAGCAGGCCCTCCCCTCCCCCCTCTGCCTCCAAGGGGGAGCCCACAACCTGCATTGTGTGTGTAGGATCCACAGAAAGTATTAGAGCAAAGAAAGGCACGCCTGGAGCCTGGAGCCCGGAGCCCAGGGCTGATGGCGGTTGCTAAGAGACAGAGGATGCCCAGCTGGAATCGTGACTGAGGTTTCTTGTTTGTGCAAGAGCAAGATGAAGAGGAAAGGAGAGGACGTGTTTGCTGTGATGAATTTCAGCCTCCACCAGATCCTGCCAGAGGAAGAAAAGATCTCACTTGGAATTATACCCAATGATGTTCAGTCTTTCTAGCCTTCTGACAGCAGAAAAAAGCTATAAGCCATTCTTTCCCTATTCCTTAAATATATACCCTGAATAACTAAGCATCCCCCCCCCAAAAAAAATCCTAGGAGAGGATAAAAGCTAGCTGTTCTATCTGTCTAGATGTAGCGTTGTAGTGAAGTAGCTTCAAGTCCAATCCATGGGCTTGGATGGTATCCATTCAATCCTAGCCTCTCTGCTTACTACTGTGTGTCGTTGGGAAAATTGCTTAACCCATCTGTGCCTCAATTTTCACTTACGTAAAATGGAACTAATACAAGTGTTGTGAGGATTAAGTCCAGTAACCCATGTAAAGTACTGAGCACAGTCCCTGGTTCTCAGTTAAGACCCACAGACGTTCACTTTTACTAAACATGGCTTGTCAGAGCTAGATCTTCCAGGCTCCTTATTCTGAGCTGAAGAATCTGAGCCGCAAAATGGTCTAAACCAGGAGTCCTGTGACTGATTCAGATGGCTAGGGGAGAGAGGGCCGTCTCCCTGCCCCTCCACCATCTCTTCCCTCCCCTTCCCTGGGCGAGGCTGAGCAGCCCAGCTCCCCAGCCTGCCAAGAAGTTCGCCCTGAGCCACTGCGCTGGAACCTGCTCTGCTCTCTTCATTTCCTCATCTCTGCCCGGCTGGCACCACATCAGGCCCCGGGCACGACATGAGAAGAATGTGACACAGCTCCGCTCCCCGCCCCTAAGCTTACCACCGACGAAACCCACACGTGGCCCTTCACCACCAGTTGCAGCCCAGCTACCTCCCCTACTTCCCCAACCAGACCCTCGGCCAGGACGGAGACCACCTCTCCCCTCACCCAGGCCCTGCGGCTGATACGCACACCTGCCCGGCCCTGGCCCGGCCCCTGGATCCCAAAAGTGGGGAAGGCATTGAGAAGAGGGAAATGGGGAGAAAATAAACTCCTGGCAGGGCCGTCTGTCGGCCACCTGGGCAAGGACACAGGTCCAGGGAGAGGGGACACTGGGGAAAAGGGAGTGTTTGGACAGCATGCAAGTGGGCCAGATAAGCGAAGCTTCTAAATCCTAAATCAGGCACGTCCTCTGATGCATGACTTTTTTGTGTAAAAAAGTCTGGCAGTATGGCAGTTCCTCAAAAAATGAAACACAGAATTACCACTTGATCCAGCAATTCCGTTCCCGGGCACAGACACAGATGAACTGAGAACAGGGACTCATCCAGATATGTACACCCATGTTCATAGCAGCATGATTCACAACATCCAGGGGGAAATAACCCAAGTACCCATCATCAGACGAATGGATAAGCAAAATGTGGCGGATGCACACAATGGAATATTCCTCAGCCTTAAAGGGAAAAAAATCCTGTCACACGCTGCAACGTGGATGAACCTTGAGGACATTATGCTGAGTGAAATCAGCCGGTCACAGAAACACAAACACGGTGTGAGTCCGCTTCTGTGAGGTACCTGGAGTAGTCACAGGAAGTGGAATGGTGGCTGCCAGGAGCTGGGGGGGCGGGGGGGACGGGGAGCTAGAATTTACTGGGTACAGATGTCAGCTGGGGAAGATGAACTTAGTCCTGGAGATGGATGCACCAGTGTGAAGACACTTCTGTCACTGAACTGTGTATTTAACATAGTTAAAAGGGTAAATTTTATGCTATACACATTTTACCATACACGCAAAAACAGTCTGTTTGGTTTCCAACCAAATCACATTTAGCTGCACACTTAACACAGTACCCTTCTTGAGAAGACTGAAATAACAGGCCATTTGGGAACAGCACAGAAAATACAAGAGGGTGAGTTCTCACCTGTGAAATGGAAACTTCCAGAAAACATCCCTTGAATAAACCTCACAGAGTGCCCAACTCCCCCACAAGTCGTACATCCTCCAGAGTAGCTGGAACCAGGAAACACGTCTCCTTGGCCCCTGACGGCGAGACAAGGAAGCAAGGGGGAGATCACAAGTCCCTCCTGGAGGAAGCGGCGTGAATGCGGGGACACGGGTTCCACCAGGAGATGCGGTGGAGACAGGGCTCCAAAAGTCCTGCAGAAAGAGCCCACGCTGGGGCTCACATCCCACCTGGCTGGGGGACCTCAGAGGCCAGTTGCTCTGTGGGCTTCCTGTTCTCAGTAGAAAAACCAGGGAAAATGATCCCAACTCTAGAGAAGTGTTAAGAAGATTAAAGAAATAAGGAGAGAAAACATAATGTAATGGGAAGGAACATGAACCCTGGAGCCAGAAACCTGGGTTCAAATCCCAGCTCTTCCACTTTCTAGCTGTATGACCTTGAGCTAGTTACTTAACCATCTTGTGCCTCAGTTTCCCCACCTATAAAACAAGGATAACTGCACTGACTTTGGAGGGTGATTGGGAGGATTCAACGATGTACGTCAAGCATCTAGAACCACATGGAGTATTCCTCAGCCTTAAAGGGAAAAAAATCCTGTCACACGCTGCAACGTGGATGAACCTTGAGGACATGATGCTGAGTGAAATCAGCCGGTCACAGAAACACAAACACGGTGTGAGTCCACTTCTGTGAGGTACCTGGAGTAGTCATGTGGTAGGAAATACCACATGAGCACATTATTGTGATTGGTGGTGACAGTGGTGTCATTCTACCCAGGGTCTGGATGTCTAAGGACATTTCTGTCTTCCTTCCTTCTCCCCTGGATATGCTCAGGGGCACCTATCCTGTGCTGCGGACCCCTAAGGAGCCCAAGTTCCCGGAGTGGGTTGGCCCTCGGCCACAAGGACAAACTCAGTCTTAGCCATCCCACAGTGGGTGGCCGGGACATTGAATGGAGTCTGGGGAGCCCAAGCAGACCGTGACAGGTGAGGGCCAAAGCATGGGACAGGCTAAGGAGGGCATCGCAGATGACTGTGACCTTCCCTGTCAATCAGCACCAATGCAGGGCATTTTCTTCTGCCCCAGTGGGCCACTCAGCCAAAAAGAGCTTTTCACTGTCTGTGCGACTGTCCCTCCAGGGCCCATGGGGCACCTCCAAATGCCTCTGGCAAATTCTGCCAACACCTCTCACCACACACTCTCCTCCCAAACAGGCCCACTCAAGCAGCTAATCTCAACAAATACAAATACCCCCTGGGTGCTGACTGCCTCTGGTGGCCAGGAAAACGCAAACGAGGCCTCTTCTGGCCACCCAGCCAGCCCTGGGTGCGGCAGGAGGGCTGAGCAGCAGCTCTCGGCGGACAGGCCCAGGCCTCTGCCAGTCATGCCTGCCGGGCACGGGCCGATGGTGCGGTCCCCGGACAGCAAGCATCTGTGGCGGCCCCACTCTGAGCCAGGCCCTGGAGAGCCTGCGAACAACCGACCGAGTTCTGCCCTCTGGAGCCCCTGGCATTTCTCAAAGGGGTCCCCCCAAATACCCTAAAAGCCAAGGACAGCCTCCCCGAGCACAGAACTTCTAGGAGGCCTTCTGTTTTATCTCACACACTCCAGCCTGTTTTGCATTCTCCTTAATGGCCCAGTTTTGGCTTTACCAATGGTCATGATAATAACAGCCACTATCTATGGAGAACATGCCTTGTTTCAGGGTTAGGATAGGAGGGTTCTCCTATCCTGACCTCTTTATAAGTATCACTTCATGTGCTGTAAGAAGCCTGTGAGGTAAGCACTATCAGCACCCTCAGGTTAGAGGCGAGGGCGCCGAGGCAAACAGAGCTCAACGTGCCCGGGGTTACACGTCTTGCAACTGGCCGAGCAGGGACGCAGAGCCCAGCCTGGCCCCTAAGGGCACTTCTTTAACCACTATCTAAATGTAAGATGCAAAACCATTTTTAATCTCCTAAATGCCCATCCCCCCCAATTTTTTTTAAAGATTTTATTTATTTATTTGTCAGAGAGAGAGGGAGAGAGAGACAGAGGGAGTGCATAAGCAGGGGGAGCGGCAGGTAGAGGGAGAAGCAGTCTCCTGGCTGAGCAGGGAGCCCGATGCAGGACTCGATCCCAGGACCCTGGGATCATGACCTGAGTCGAAGACAGACTCAACCAACTGAGCCACCCAGGCATCCCATATCCCCTCCAAATTTTTAAGTAAAACTGAAGCTCCAGGATAATTGCCCCATTTAGCCCTAGGACTGCATACCCATACTGGCTCCCTGACCTGGCCAGGGCAGCCAAACTCTTCAAAGTTCAGGTTCTAAGCACCGTGAACTGAGGTTCTGGCTTCCCTGCCTTCTGCAGACTCCAGTCTGGCCCCTCTGCACCCTCGAGGAAACCCAATTCCCAGACAGCTGACTCGGGGTACCCCTACAGTCTCAGTCCCTCCCCTCTCCACCATGGCAAAAGGATTTAGAATTGTAGCATGCCTTCTTTAGTTGCTCTCTCAGGGGTTCCAAAGCTGACCCCTTCCTTTCCCAGGATGCCCCATCCCAGCCTGGACCCCTAAGAGTAGGTTCCCTAAGCCTCGGGCCACCTCCAGACCTGCCGCCATATAACAGATCCCTCCACCACAGTCCCACAGCCAAGACCTTGTACTTGAATTGTCCATGTGAGCTCCACCTTGCCTCCCACCCCAGGCTACCAATCCAGTAACCAGCGCATCCCCCTCTCCCCTGTCCCTATCTTTAAACTCCAAACTATCATTGGACAAAACTGTAAAACACCAAATGCCCCCTCACTGTATTTCCAAGGGACATACACCCCAATTGTTCATTTTGCATTCCCCTACCTAAAGGGGGCTCAGTTATTACCAGGCTCCCCAGCACCTGCCAGTATGCTGGGGAGTCCTGCGCCTGAGACGCTGGCCCTTGTCCACCTGCCAACATGACCAGCATTGGCTGGGCCAGCGCTCCGTCTCCCAGCCCACCCTCTTCCCTGCCTGAATGAAGACACAAAAGTTGTCAAGCAGAAGAAAACAGCCAAAGATGAGCATCTTTGGTAGGCATGAAAGGAATCACTGATGGTCCTGCTTTCAGGAAGCTTTGAGTGTTTGGATAAGGAGCAAGGAAATCGGTCACCTGCTCATATCCCTAGATCATAAAGGAAGTCAGAGTGAGCCTCAAAATCAGGGAGAGGCAAGTTCACAGCAAGTTCACAATACCCAAAAGATGGAAGGAACCCACCAACAGATGAATGGATAAATACGATAACTGTATCTTACATATGCACACATACAATGGAATATTTTTCCACATCTTTTAAGGTGGACATCCTGACACACGCTACAACGTGGGTGAACCTTCAGGACATCATGCTAAAGGGAAATAAGCCAGTCACAAACAGACAAATGCTGTATGATTCCCCTTTTAGGAGGCACCTCAAGTAGTCAAATTCGCAGCAATACAAGGTAGAGTGGCGGTTGCCAGCAGCTGGCGAAATGGGGGGTTGTCGTTTAATGGGGATAGAGTGTCAGTTTTAAGATGAAAAAGCTCTAGGGGCGCCTGGGTGGCTCAGTCGTTAAGCGTCTGCCTTCAGCTCAGGTCATGATCCCAGGGTCCCAGGGTCCTGGGATCGAGCCCCGCATCGGCTCCCTGCTCGGCGGGAAGCCTGCTTCTCCCTCTCCCACTCCCCCTGCTTGTGTTCCCTCTCTCGCTGTGTATCTCTCTGTCAAATAAATAAATAAAATCTTAAAAAAAAAAAAAAATGAAAAAGCTCTAGAGACTGGTTGCACAGCAAGGTGAATGCACTTAGCCCTACCCAACTGTACGCTTTAAAATGGTTAAAATGGGAAGCTTTAGGTTATGTATATTTTGACACAATTAAAAATCTAAACAAGGGGCGCCTGGGCGGCTCAGCCGTTAAGCGTCTGCCTTCAGCTCAGGTCATGATCCCAGGGTCCTGGGATCGAGCCCCGCATCGGGCTCCCTGCTCCGCGGGAAGCCTGCTTCTCCCTCTCCCACTCCCCCTGCTTGTGTTCCCTCTCTCGCTGTGTCTCTCTGTCAAATAAATAAAATCTTTAAAAAAATAAAAATAAAAAAAATAAAAATCTAAACAAATACAATAAAATCAAAGTAGGAAGAGGGCTATTTTGCAAGCTGATTACACATACCCTACCTCCTCTCTGTGTCCTAGAAACCACATTTATGAGAAGCTGTGCGTGAGGGTTCGGGGAGGATCTGGGTATGTCGTGGACCTGCTACAAAGTGACGTCCTTGTCCTACCCCCAGGTTTCCCACGGCCCCTGCCCGTGCTGGGTCTCTGATCTGCTATCATTTGTGGACAACCTAGGGTCCTTGCTATTGGCTTTGGACAGTCTCTTGCTGAGCGGTGCCCTTGGGCTATCTGGCCGGGGGGCAGGGGTCCCATTCAGTTGTTAAGCATTTCCTGGAGCATCCTCAGGCCTGAGGTCTGGCAAGCCCCCAGCTCCCACCAGGCAGTCCTGGGCCTTCGTCAGACACTTCACAGGCCTTCTGGAGTCCCTGAGAGGCTGCAGCGGCCTCACTTCCTCCCCTCAAAGGGGTGTGTTCGCTCTGCTCTGGGGGGGGGGGATCATTAGCCTGCCCCATCTCGTGCCCCTCACCCCATCCAGCCTCCACCCACCTCCTCCCCCAAACCGTGTCTCCACTGTCACTGGGAACCGCAGTTGTGTGACAAATGACTGAGGAGGTCCGGGGGACACCATTTCATTCTGCAGGCATTACTGTGCCTGACCGAAACCCAAATACCCAGGCCCCGGTCTCCTGGGTGACACCTGAAGGCCCCAGTCTCCTGGCAACTGGGAACAATGGCCCCTGGGAAAAGCACACTCAGTTTGGGAAAGGCCAGCCTTTTTTCTCCGCGCCCCTGGGTAGGACAGGGAACTCCCCACTTCTGCAGGCAGAGTCTGGAGGGAAAGTCAAGCCATGAGGGTATCTGGGCCTCCCGTGCCCACCTCCCCACCCCAACCCTGAGCCACAGGAAGTCTCCCAGGCGAGCTGGAGCTCACCCACCTGGGGCTGCCTCTTAATGGGACAAAAGCCCCTTTGAGCAGACTCACTGCCCCCCCTCTCCCTGGAGCAGGCCTCCTTGCCAGTCCCCAGTTGTCCTTGGCTCCCGGAGCTGACTCAAAGCATTCAGACTTCTGTTCTGGTGACCCCCACGGTCACCTTTTGCCTGCAGAAGCGACATTCTCTTTCCCTTTGAATGCCCTCAGAGAGTGTTAGGAGGATTCACAGCAGCTCAGGTGCACTGCAAGTTGACACAGCAGCTGTTGTCAACACCACTGTCCGGGTTCGGGAGTAGCCCCTCTCTCCCAGCGGAAGCAGAGAACCGAGTGACCTGAAAGAGACTGAGGAGGTCCCGGGGCTGACCTGTGCCCTTCACCATCCACCCCTCAAAGCGCAGACATCCTAGGTGTAGAATCACAGCCCATGGGCTCCCCACAGATGCAAGGGGCTCTGACGGGGGTCTCAGAAATCTCCTTTCAAAACCAGGAACTTTCTAGTGAATTCTAACGTGTCGTAAATGTTGCTATTTGTGAAATAATGCTTGCATGTTTGCTAGGAAAAGAAGATCACACTTTTTTTTTTTTTAAATTCACTCAAGTCCTGCTCATCTAAAAAATTCCTTCTTACTGAAACCCCACAAGGCAGTTTCTGCAACATCAACTAACTGGACTTTGAGTAATGTCTTTCTCTCTAGCCATTTTGGTGTAGCTTTTGGGACTCGATGTTGCCGCCCATCCCCAAGAGGACAGGGAGGGAGGAACGGTGTGGCTCCTATTTTATACAGGGGATAATGGAGTAGGACACTCAAGGCCAGTAGCGTCTCAGCTAGGTAACGTCACAGCTGGGACCGGGCTCAGCCATCCTGTCGGCAGAGAGTGCCAGAAGCAGAGACAGAGCCCCGAGCACAGGTTAGAGGGGGGACCAGCGGGGGCCCGGGCCAGAGGAGCAAACTTAACACCCAATCCCAGACGCAGGGAGAAGACAGGCAGCGGCAAAAGCACTATAGTCAGAAGACACCAAGGCCAAGGGCGTCATGAAGCAGGAGGGCTCTGGGTGTCCTGAGGTGCTGGGGAAGGTGGGACAAGATCTCAGGTGTCGCAGATCTGACCTCCCGAGGCTGGACACACAGACACAGAGTCAGACCAAGCAGCCCAAGTGAACAGGAAGGCAGGGGGCTGGACTCCAGCATCCTGGCCACCCTCAGCTCCAGAGCCCTGCAGCCCTGGCCTTCATCACCCTCATAGCTGCATCGTTCCTGATTAGAGTGCCAGGCCGAGGGCTGTCTTGGTCCTTCGTGACACAGTTACGTCCCGCACCGTTCCTCTACAAATGTCTCCTTTAGGCAATCCTATTTTGCCCATCCTTCAGAAAAACACCTCAGGAACTGACACAGCATGCCCTGGGTGTGGTTCAAGAAGGGATGGTGGCTGGACAGACTCTCCAGACCCCTGAGCAGGCTCCTGAATTCCTGGGGCCCCTGGGGCCACCATGTTGGATAAGACTCCAGGGCCCTAGCCTGAGGCT
The DNA here is from genome assembly GCF_054177405.1 of Leptonychotes weddellii. Classification (NCBI taxonomy): domain Eukaryota; kingdom Metazoa; phylum Chordata; class Mammalia; order Carnivora; family Phocidae; genus Leptonychotes; species Leptonychotes weddellii. The sequence goes on along the minus strand of NC_138374.1, from coordinate 28,005,781 downwards.
TCAGCATCTGCATTCGGCATTAGTGATAAAGAAATAGGGACACACTAATAAAACCATGCTCTGAGAAAACAACCCATCTCCTTTTTGGATGAAAATACAAACCAACCGGGCGCCTGGGTGGCTCAGTCGGTTAAGCGTCTGCCTTCAGCTCAGGTCATGATCCCAGGGTCCTGGGATCGAGCCCCGCATCCGGCTCCCTGCTCCGCGGGAAGCCTGCTTCTCCCTCTCCCACTCCCCCTGCTTGTGTTCCCTCTCTCACTCTGTCTCTCTCTGTCAAATAAATAAATAAAATCTTTAAAAAGAGAGAGAGAATACAAACCAACCATCTCTGTTGACAGGCATGATTTGCTCCCCCTGAAGGGCTGCCAAGGCTGTGAAATGAGCAGAAAGGAATGATGTTCCCATGTTAACAGAGCCCCTAATTTCAAGATTCGGAGGCACATTCTTGGTGAATAAGAGGCAACACTGCATCCTCTGGGCATGATGTGACATGCCTGGGGGCCGTGGCCTCTGTCACCAGGGAGGCACATCACCCCAATGCCTCCTGAGTGTGAGCTGATGTTCACAGCGGGACGGGGATTGGAACACATCAAACAGGGCCAAGTCCTCCCTGTTAGAGTCAAAACAGATAACTGTCAAGACCTATAGCTCAACCATGCCCGATGCTCTCTGAGTTAAATGAGCTATAAAAATCAACATCCTTTAACCTGGGCCAAGGGGATGCCCAGTGAAGTCACATAAGAGAAAAAGGAACCATTTTTGCTGGTTCCTAGGACCAGCATAACAAACCACCACCTTTTTATTTCTTTAAAAATAATGTTTTTCTCCTCCTAAATAATAAAGGGAATTCTTTACCACACTGCTCAGTCAGGAAACATTAGGTATTAACAGAACCACTTTGGAGAGAGGCATTGTCTTCATGGCTCACTTCCCTCTTGCTTGAAAGATTCCAACATGTTTACTATCTAGAATGAATTTCCAGAATTTCAGCCACCTTTGGTTGCCCAATTATCTTTGTTTGAAAAAAAAAAATCAAATTACAAATCAGCAAAAAAAGAAACCACCTTTGGAAAATTTTGCTCTGACAAATTCTAGGTATAGAATGATAAGATGCTGATTACTGGGTAATGGAAATGTAACTTTTCTTTCTTTTCCTGCATTTCCTACTGGGCAAGGAACTAGGGCTTAACTATGAAGGAAAATATAAGCTCAGTGTTTCTTTTTGGTTCACCATATGCAGAACATGGACCAGAATCCCAGACGCCATCCCTGGCATCATCTTATTTAATTCCTGCTCAGCAATTTGAAATGTCTTTATTATGCCCTTTTCCCAGGTGAGAAAACAGAGTCCACGCAAGATGAAGCAATTTGCCCTGTTCAATTAGGTAGCAACAGCAGGGCTGTTGAATTCCAGCGTCCAAACTCTTAACTTCATGTCATGCCCGATCCCCAGCTCTGGTTGGTTATTTTAGCAGCCCAGAGGATACAGAGAAGTGCAAAGGGAAGCTGCCCTCGGGCTTCTCCCCGCAAGGGGCCTCGGCATCACCTGCGCACTCAGAGAGGCACGACGGACACCTGCTGCACCCTGCCAACAACAGATGGCGCTCACCAGCAAGGGCTGCCCTCCTGCAGGGCGCCCCGGGGACCAAGCCATTTGCAGTCTGTGGTCAATGTTCAAATGACCACAGCTTTCCCCCAGGGACAACGGAGGTCTCAGGCCGTGTCCAGCTGGCTGTGAAAGATGCTATTAAAGATCATCGATAAATGAGTTCCAGCCTTTGTTTACACAGTTGACTGTAAGGACCTACTGACAATGATTCCTTACCCTTTGTTTCCTATCAGGGGAGCTGATCACTGTAGGAAACCGGGTTGTGTTTTCCAGTTGCCTTTAGAGGAAGAAGACATCCAAATGCCCAGGTGCAGTGACATTTCAATACATCTGAGACAGAAGATGGACTGTGTGGGGAAGTCTACGCTTGAATAGCGGTGTAACTGATGCATGTGCATTTGTCCCCAGGAAATATGATTTTTCACTTCTATTAGTTTTCTTTCACATTCCTTTTTTTTTTTTTCTTTGTTTTCCATTTCATGGGCACTGAGAGGGAAAAAGCCAGGCTACAAACTGACCATCAAATTCTCACAACTAAGCCCACCACCCTCTTGAGGAATCAGCAATCACAGAACCACCAAACTCCAGCCAAGCCCTAGACCATCACTAATTCACCATGATATTCCTTGAGCCCAACAAATCACTGCACACAGCAAGCTTGTAATAAGTTTGTTGGTGAATGAATCCATCCATCCATCCATCCATCCATCCATCCATCCAGGGAAGCTAGGCCCAGAGTCCCCACTGCCATGCTGGGCAAAGTGACACTCAAAAGGAGGGCTGCCTCTCAGCCAGGCAGCAAGGCTGGGGGACATCTCCAGAACTCCTATCTCCTTCAGGAGGGACACCCACCTTAGGAACTTGCAAGTACTCAGGAACCTAAGACCAGTTGCTGCTTTGCAAACATCAACCAGGACTTGCATTAAGGATTCCCACCCACAGCAGAGCACCAGGGAGGAGAGGCTCCCAATGTGATACCCCTTTAATAATACTCCAGACCCACATGTGGGGCAGATGTGCCCCCACCCCCACCCCGGGTCCTCTCTTCTTTCTTATACATTCTAAGTGTTATGAAGAGCAGAGCTGGTCACACAAGCCAAATAAATAGATAAGAAGTTGGTTTGCTGTTTTGTTTTCTAATAAAAGAATATTAACATGATCAAAAATTGGTTGCCCTGTGACAGACCCAGAACTAAAACCTCCACCAGCGAGCCACTATTCAGGACTCCAGGATGGCCCTAGATGTTTGGAGAACCTCATGGAGGCCATAAAAGTCCAAATACCAACTGCTAAATGGCTTCCTCCAAAAGCCCCCAGGAAATAACTACTGCCCCCTTGAGAGCTGACGTGTTCAAAAGATTCTCCTAGAAATGGTGGACAGAGTTATGGGGGCGGTGAATGGGGACCCTGATGTCTTGGGTCCTCCTCCACAGCACAGCTGGGCCCGGGACACGGGCCCGTGGCTCCCCCTGGCCAGCTGGGGTCTCCTGAGGGTCTGCCAGGGGTGCAAGATGCCCCACAAGTGGGTGCCCCGGAGTGGCAGCGACACGGGGTGGGGCCTCAGCAGGGCACATCCCCCCTCTACCACTCCTGGAGAGGTGGCAGCCCCACGCCTCTTCTCTGCGCTCCTTTCAGGCCCTCAGCCTGGGGCTCTGGCTTCTGCAGAGAACGCTCTCCCCTTCCTGTCCAACCTTTCCCGAGGCCCCACAGGCTTTTCCCCCTCCCAGCCATCCCTCACCCTGGCCTCCTCCCTGGGAGCGGGAGCATCTCTGGCGTTGGCACTGGGGAGGGGAAAGAGTGGCCCCTGTCCCCCTGCCAAGGGGGATGTCACGCCACCAGAATTTATGTGCCAGCTCTCCTTGTACCAGCTTTTCCCAGGTTCCTCCCCACCCATTACTACCCCATTAGTTGCCCCGTGTTTTCCCCTAACTGTCACCAGCCCACACTGCCTCTTTGTTAGCCCGAGGCTCTCAGGTCGGCCCCTCCCCAGCCAGGGGCTGAGCATTGGGAACTGTCTCCTCCCTCGCTCCCGTCCCCCTCCCCCCCTCCCCTCCTCCCCCGCCCCAGAGCCTTGAGTAAAACAAACCCACCAAAGGGCATTCTTGCTCTGTTTGCACAGCACGAGTGGGGCCCCGAGTTGCCTGGCGCCCCTCATCCTCCATGAACACACTTCCCCTCCTTATTGGTATTCAGTCAATACCTTCCTTTTCTGACCCTTCCCTGCTTGGCCCCTGAGATCTGCTGACAGAAGGGCCTTTGTTGAAGGAGCAGAGGGTGCAAACACCAGGGCTCCTAAGACAACACATTGACTTCAAAGGGGGAAATGAGTCACTGCTCATCAGGCTGGGTGGGGTACCGGGGAGCGCGCGGCTCCTCTGAGCACCTCCAGGACCAGACTCTTCCCCAGGACAAACCTTCCCTGTCTTCTCACAGGGCAACACCCGTTCCAAAGCTATGTGTTGATTTTTATTGTTCCAAAACTGGCTACAACACGTGGGCCAGAACCCAAGGTCTGGTAAATATTTTGTTATGAAATTCGCTGGAAGCACTTTGCCGTAAAGATGGCTTCCAGCACGGAGGCTCAGAGGCTTGGAGGCTCAGAGGCTCGGAGGCTCAGAGGCTCAGAGGCTCGGGCTCGGGGCCTTCCAAGCCTCCCACCGTCTGCCAGTTTCGTGGCTGCAAGCAGATCACCCATTGGAAGGGCACTCAGAGCCAGCCGCGCCCCTGCTCCCTGGTTATCCCCATTACCCTGGTTCGACGGCTCCATATCCACAGGCCCCTGAGGCTGTCAAACCCAGGCTCCCCAGCATTTCAGGCACATCGTCCTAGCAGATGCCGATTCAGCTCCCCCTTGAACTCTTCCAGGGATGAGGCAAAAAGCAGAGAGCCCGCCCTTCTGCAGCCAGCTCCTGAGGAAGCCTGCCTCGTCCAGAACAAAATCCACTTCCCCACTTTCCACCCACTGTACCCAGTTCTGCTTCTGCAACCGATCAGCTCCCTTGTTCTCCTGACAGCCCTTCACATAGATTAGAAAATTAGTCTGAGTTCCTCTACATTTGTTTTCTTCACACCAAATAGCCCCGGGCCCCTTGACAACATCTCGGAGGAAATGTTTTCCAGATGCTCCTGGTGTTAGCCACCCTCCTCCAGAGCACATGTAGTGTTCGACCCACAGGCATCCGTAACATAACCCGGAGTCAGGTACTGAATGCTGTTCTCCGTATGTGCTCAAGTTGGCGCAGACTAGAACAGGTCCATCCCCTCCCCTAGAGAGGACACCTTGCTTCCATTAATTCAGCCTGTGACTACATTCCCTCTTTTAGCCACCTTCCCACACTCGACTCATCCTCATCTTAAAGTCATAGGCCCTTTTCCTAACAAGTGCTCAAAAACCAGGTCTCCCCCATTCAGCGCTTTCAAAGTTGTCTTCATATTTATCAGGATTTAATTTCACCTCATTGATTCCAGCCCAGTTCATGGAGTTCTTTTTCAGTTTTCTGTCACCTTGGGTACAATGGCCATCCCTTTGCAGTTTTGTGCCCCCTGCACATCTGCTGAGCATCCCTTCTATATGCTCACTCAATTCATTAATAAAAATGATAAACACAACAGGGTCCAGAGATGCTAATGACTTGTCCAAAGTGTCACAGGCAGAGGGGGACAGAGCCAGATCCAGAACACAAGTGTTCTGACTCTCAATCCAATGCTCATTTCTGTCAGATTCTGCCAGAAAGTCCCCAGGACCCCTCAGACTGCTCTCTCTCCAGCCCTCTACCACCCCCACCTCCTTA
>NC_138374.1:27984558-27999881 GCF_054177405.1 Leptonychotes weddellii | reverse complement strand
TCGGCTCAGGTCATGATCCTGGAGTCCCGGGATCGAGTCCCGCATCGGGCTCCCAGCTCGGCGGGGAGTCTGCTTCTCCCTCTGACCCTCCCCCCTCTCATGTGCTCTCTCTCATTCTCTCTCTCTCAAATAAATAAATAAAATCTTTAAAAAAAAAAAAAACATATAAAGATGAACCAGTCAGGGGCGCCTGGGTGGCTCAGTCGTTGGGTGTCTGCCTTCGGCTCAGGTCATGATCCCAGGGTCCTGGGGTCGAGCCCTGCATCAGGCTCCCTGCTCAGTGGGGAGCCTGCTTCTCCCTCTCCCACTCCCCCTGCTTGTGTTCCTGCTCTCACTATATCTCTCTGTCAAATAAATAAATAAAATCTTTAATAAAATCTTTTTAAAAAATGCTCCTGGGGAAGGCATTCAGAGAAAGAGGTTGTAGAAATAATTCTTCCATTTGTATGAAGTCACTATCTCATTTTCAGTCGATAAAACCAAGAAAAGAAGAGGCTGCATGAGTAAAACTCTCAGGCAACAGGATAAGCTGCCTGCCAAATCCAGAGAAAGTTGCGGCAAGATGCAAAGGGAGGTAGGAAGCTCTGTCCACACCGAGAAGACAGGTGCTGGAACGGAGAGCAGGCCCTGCTCTGAGCCAAGGAGACAAGCAAGAAGGCAATCAGGACCCTCGCACTGGGCCTAGCCTGGAACCGCCCACTAGGCCATGAGGAAAGAGGAGCCAGAGAAGCCCTCCAGCCTGGGGCAACCCAGGAAGACTTCTAGAATGGCAGATTGTCCTCTATATCCAAGTAATATGGTTGGAGGGGGCATGCCCGCCCACCCCCTCCATTGCTTTCAGGATGACAGCTTGGGTGATGATGGCTTTCACAGCATTTGAACTGGGTGGTCTGTACAAATCACCTCTAATTCTCACAACATCCCCCTCCCCATTTTACAGATGATGAAACAGATGCAGAGCCGTTAAGTAACTCACCCAGAGTCCCACAGCTAATCGGTACCAATGATCATCAGAGGGAAAGAGAGGACTCAATGCCAATGAGCCAAACCACAACCTGGAAGAGCCAGGAAGGTTGCCCAGAGGCGCACTTCTCTGGTGGGCTTCTGGAACTACGATGGTGTGTGCCCATAATTCCATAACCCCGGGCAGGGAGGAGCTATGCCATGCTTCTGGTCACTGAGAGTCCTCCGAAGGGAAGCCACAGTGCAGTACACAGAATAATGTACCCCGAAGCTGTCCTCCTCCTCACCCCCCGGGACCCGAGAATGTGATCTTACATGGCAAAAAGGGTTTTGCAGACGTGGCGTTTTTACAAATCTTGAGGCGGGGAGGTTATCCTGGCTTATCCAGGTGGACCCAATGTAATCACAAGGGGCCTTACACAGGACAGAAGGAAGCAAGAGAGAGAGAGAGAGCGAGACGTGGCAGCGGAAGCCGTTGGAGAGAATGAGGCAGCCACGGGCCAAGGAATGTGCCTGACCTCTAGAAGCTGGAAAAGAAAAGGAACAGATTCGCCCCTGGGCCTCCAGAAGAAACACAACTCTGCCCACACTTTGACTTAAGCCTCACGTCGAGACCCATTTTAGATTTCTGACCTCCAGAGCTGTGTGATCCCACATTTGGGTTGTTTTAAGCCCCTGAGTTTGTGACCGTTTGTCCCAGCAGCATAAGAAACAAATCCAGACAGGAGGGCAGAGCTGCCTGTGGCTGAGCCCATGTCCCCATGCAGGTCCCCGCCGGGGGAAGACAACCCAGCAAGTCGACGTCCTTCAAGGCGAAAGTGGCTCTGGCCTCATTAAAACGACGAGGCAGTGTGGGGAGATGGGGTCCATCCTCTTTATCAGCTCGGGGGAGCCAACAACCTTTAGCCAATCTCCAGTTGCCTCATTAACAGGTGAAAAAATATACCATATACCAACTCCAAGAGGTTTGCTAAGAAGTTTTTTGGCACAGTGGTAAGTGGTCTAAGAATATACAGTGTTCATTTTATGATGTCCGCTTTTCATGAAAGGTAAGCGTTGCCCTTCAGGTTAGTATGCACCTTTACCAGCTCTGGTCAGGACCAGTTCTGACCCGAAACGCCAGACCCCCCTCCGTCCCCGGCCGGAGTCCACTCTCTCACCCACAGTCTACACCAGGCTCTGCTCACGCCAGCTCACTTCTCAGTACCCACAACTGCCAGATAGAGGCCTGCATCTCTTCAGCAAAGGTCTGGACCCCACAGAATTATGAGGAACAGAGCCAGAGATTTGGGAAAGACTGGGGATGGGTTTATTAGCTCCCTACCTCTCCTTTACCCACCCCACTCTGAGGCTCCCACTAAAAGCAGGAGACCCAGAGCAGTCCTGGGACAAAGACTGAGTCTCTGCTAAGAAGCTCTACATCAACGCTGCGGCCCACGTTGACCATGGAGAAAAACCACCAGGGGCTCCTTGCCCTCCAGCATGGGGAGGGGGGTAGGGGGCAGGAAGAGGTCCAAATATATAAACCAATGGTTCCCAGCCATTTCACCAGAAGGATGGCTTTTGCTACCTCCCCATCACACCCCCCAAACATTTGAAAAGTCTGGGCCATTAAAATATCTTTATTAATAATATATCTTTCCATATTTTTATTATTACTCAAGAGCCAATTAATCAACTGCCAGTCGGGGCTTCTTTTTAGCAAAAGATGGCCAGTGTTACACAAAACTGATATATGATTCTAGTCAAAAATCAAAAAAATATATTTGAGTTAGCTCATTTGGCCTGATTGCACACACTGCAAAGAGTTTGAGGAACACGGGGGTTTCTTCTTTGAGCTTCTCAAGCCCTGTGGACACCTGGCTGGAATCCCAAGTAGTGAACAGGACCACAGAGTTCAGTGTAGGGAGGGTCTCACCAGGTCATGAAGGGTCCTGGCCCATCCTAATAAAAAAAGGGAGTCAGTCAAACCCTGCCATGCATTACCTGGGGACAGCTCTTTGCCGACTCACGTCTATCTCCACCTCCCCCTTGATTCCCTCCTTCCTCAAGTTCTCATGGCCTCCCAGGAAGCAGGGGCTCCCTATAACTACTCTCCACACCCCATTTCTAGCAGGGGGTACCCCTACCTGCTTCTCCAGAGACTCCATCCAACCCACCCTCCGTAGATTTTACTTCTCCTACAAACCGTCACTAAGCCCTTAAACAACTGGCTTCATATTTCTGGGCCACAGGTCAAGGTCAACCACAGGTCAAGTAGAATAGGGGTCAGCTGGCAAGTACTGAGTCCATCAAATCCATGAAGCTGGGGCCCAACACACAAGCACAAAGCCTTGAGCCCAGAAATCAGAGAAGGGAGGGAGGAAGTCCTGGGCCCCCTACAAAGAGCACAAGCTGTTCACTCTCCTCCCATAGCCTTTGGGACAATGTCTGCCAGCAGAAAGACACGGCTTGCCAGCCCTGCTAAACCCACATGTGCTGGGGAAATGAGGACGGGCAGACCTTCACCCCTGTCTCATCTGGTAGAGGAAGCAGGGCGGAGGGGTCATGAGGAACATCGGTGGGGGGGCTCGGACAGAGGTGCGAGCAACTGTACCTGACGGAAACAAAATACGGTATGGCCCCACGCAGGGATATCACTCAGTCATGAAAAAGAATGAGACTTTGAGGGGTGCCTGGGTGGCTCAGTTGCTTAAGCGTCTGCCTTTGGCTCGGGTCATGATCCCAGGGTCTTGGGATCAAGCCCCACATCAGGCTCCCTGCTCTGCAGGAAGCCTGCTTCTCTCTCTCCTGCTCCCCCTGCTTGTGCTCTCCCTCTGTCAAAATAAATAAATAAATATTTAAAAAAAAAAAAAAGAATGAGACTTTGACACACACCACAACATGGATGAACCTTGCGAACACCATGCTGAGTGAATAAGCCAGTCCCAGAGGGCAAATATCGTATGCTTCCACATGCACGACATACTCAGGCTAGGCACATTCATAGAGACAGAAAGTAAAAGAGAGGCTAGCAGGGGGGCAGAGAGGCAGGAAGGGGGAGTTACTGTTTAGCGGGCTGGGGATGATGAGGAAGTTTGGGGCGCAGACAACACTGCCGTCCACCCAACATGGGAGTGTATAGTTAATGCCACTGAACTGTGCACTTACACGTGGTTAAAATGGCAAGTATTAGCTTATGTTTATTTTACCACCAAAAAAAAAAAAAAGTTATAAAGGAAGAAAATAGAAAGCTCTAAAGAGGCAACAGTCAGTTCTGCCTGGGGAGGGGGGACATGAGGAACTGTGACCGGGAGGTGGCATTTCAGGCAAACCAAGGGAGAGACGGAGGCCCATCTGTCCTCACATCTCGGGTACGGAGACTGGGCGGGGGAGGGGGGCCTTCGTTGAGGGAGTGGGGTGTTGAGGAAAGATGATATTTACCCTCTGCTCAGTCACTCTGCTCATAAGAACCCTCTGTGGCCCCCTCTGCCTATCACCCTTTCCAGACTCTTCACTCTAGAAAACAGATACCATCTACACCTCCTTCCACTGAGATCCATACAACACTCTAGAATTGTGGGCCCCTGCTCATAGGGCAACTGCATCCTCTCCATCCACCCGTGTTTCCCACATCCTTCAACACCTGAGTCAAAACTTTTTCTTTTTAAGATTTTATTTATTTATTTGAGGGAGAAAGAGCATGAGCGGGGGGAGAGGCAGAGGGAGAAGCAAACTCCCCACTGAGCAGGGAGCCCCACATGGGGCTCCATCCCAGGATCCTGAGATCAGGACCCGAGTCGAGGGCAGACACGCAACTGACTGAGCCACCCAGGTGCCCCTGACTCGAAACTTCCTGCCTCCCCAGAAGACTCCTGAGCCATCTCTAGCCTCTTCCTGTTTCTCTACTTCTTATCACGAAAGGTAGGATAGTGTGGAGGGTTAGAGCACGCCCTACATTCAAAGCCTGGATCTGCCAACAAATAGCTACGTGATCAATTACTTCACCCCTCCATGCCTGAATTCTCCCCACTGTAAAATGGGATAATAATTCATAGGACTATGACAATTAAAATGAGAAAACCACATGAAATGTTCAGTGCACAAGGGCTTAACAAATGGTAATTACTATTATTATAACAATTACATGTTGCTCCAAGTGGTATTAAACTTTATTTTTAAAAAATATTTAAATGACAGCTCAAGTATTTTCAAATGCCTTATTTAATTAAAAAAAAAAAAAACCCTTGGGGCGCCTGGGTGGCTCAGTCATTAAGCGTCTGCCTTCGGCTTGGGTCATGATCTCCCGGTCCCGGGATCGAGCCCCGCATCGGGCTCCCTGCTCAACGGGAAGCCTGCTTCTCCCTCTCCCACTCCCCCTGCTTGTGTTCCTGCTCTCGCTATCTCTCTCTGTCAAATAAATAAATAAAATCTTTTTTAAAAAATAAAAATAAAAAAATTTTTTAAAATAATAAAAAAACCCTTATGTTTCTTTATTGGCATGGCAAAATTATTTAATTTCTGAAAGGGCTTTAAAAAAAATCCTCACTCCCCTAATTCACAACAGCCCCCTCCTATGTGCATTCTTCTCTGTTCAGAATCTTCTTGATGCTTATGAATTCAGTTTGTTCAATGCTGATTTCTGTAATGCTGTAGGAGAGGACTTTTCATTCCTTTGAGCCCCTGTAAAACATCCCCAGCAGAGCACTCTGCCTTCGCTGGGCGTTCTCCTGGGGGGTGACCCATCGGCTGCCCTCTCCAGCCCTCCTCCAGGCCCTGGCTGTCTGCGTTTGTGAAGGCCTATGTGGTTCTGAAGCAGGAGGGTCAGAGCCAGGGTCCAGGGCTGTGTTTAGGACATCAAACCCCACTGGGCGCATCAGCCCTCTCTGGCACTCAGGATGTCAATCTCGGGCTGGCCGCTCTCTTCTGCAGAGGCTCCCAGCCAGCCCAGTGGGACGCTCGCCTTTTTCACTTGAGCCCTGACAGCAGGCCCAGCTTTAATGATTGGAAAGCACTTTGAGAATTCAGAGTGCTCCATAATTGCTAACTCATAATCCCCAAATTGTTCTCGGTGTGGCTGTGGGAGGTAAAGCGTCTGCCCTTGGGAGGGTCTTTGTTAGCATGCCCCCCGCCCCCAGCAGAACCCGGCTGGGCAGAGGCAAAGGGGGGCTCTGTGCATAGAGGAGGGCCTACCTAAGACTCTTCAAAGTGTGCTGAGAGCAAGGCTTCTCAAAGCGTGAACCAGATAGAGGGGCTTGATAAGAATGCAGATTCTTGGGCCCTTCAACAGCAACTAACTCAAGATCTCTGATGATATAACCTGCGTTTTAATAAACTCGCCTACACAACTCTCATTCACACTAATTAGAGTACTAACGGTGAGAGGTAGATGCATGGGTTTGGGGTCAGAAGGACCCTTATTGTCAGAGCTCCACAGGCTCCTGACACGAGACCCATAAGATCTGGTTTGGGTGATGCGACACCCCACATGTCCCCCAGGACATGTGCTTCATAAGGCACACAACAGATCAGAGGGGCTGAACAATCCCTCTACAAAGAACCCGATTTCACCCAGTACTTCCCAAAGTGTCTAAACAAGGCAGTTTCTTCCCAGCGTTAATGCCAGACTCATCTCACAGACTTAATATCTCATGAGACAAAGCTCGCGCAGGTCCTTCCTGGGAAGTGAAGCGTAGGAAGTGAGGGACAGCATCTTAAGGCAGGGGTTCTGGCAGGAAGGAGGCCCCGGCCAGGGAGGGGCAGCCACCGGAGCCGCTCCTCCCGCACCCGGGTCCTTGGCAGCATGGCTCGTTCCGTTTTCCGCAGATCTGCCGCCTGGAGTGGACATGTCACAAGAGCGAGGTCATCTTCGTGCTTCGGGTAATCTCCCTTAGAGGCAAGACGGATCCATTTTTAACAGCTCTTCATTTCAGCAGAGAATGCCCTCCCGCCTCTGATGGGGGCTGGGGACTGGGACTGGAAGGGAGGCTTTGTTCTTCTGACCAGTGCTGACAGTTTAATTAAACCCAGCTCCAGACGGGGTCGGCGGGGTCAGGCATTCTTCAACAGGGCTCCTGCAGAATATCACATCCACGCCTCTCCAGCCACCAGGGCCCTGTTAATGAGCTATCCTGGTCCTTACAACAGGGATATAAATAAGGGGCGAGAAGTGCCCTGGGCTGCCCTTAATCACCCCCACCCCTTCCAGGTCCAGCCAAGACACAAAAGGTTGATCTTGTCCGGACGCATACTGGTTTCAAGGCTAAAAAGAAGCCCAGAGGAACTGGGCTTCCAGAAGTGGCTTCTGGATGAGGAAGGAAATACAACCAGCGAGAGGAGGGAGTGCAAGGCAGGGCACAGACCCCTCCCCAGATCCGGGAGGACAGAGGCACACGAAAACGTGTGTGGAGACAGGGTTTTGCTGATATAAGAGAAGCCATGAGGTTCAAACATGTTCTGACCCGAGTGTGCATCCACGAATCATCTCCACATTCCCTTGTGATCGACTATCAGGGGATGAAGTTCACCCCAAATCCAGGCAACCTGCCACTAGGGTACACCCAACCTGGCAGGAAACAGGGGTCCAGCCAGGGGAGAATCTGCCCCCACTCACTCCGTCCTGCTGTCGGTCAGAGATGAGCAGATTGCTCTCAGAAAGCACTGACGATAAACCCTCCCCTCCTGGAGAGACAGTGCCTACCCGTCTGTCTTACACAGCCCACTCCAAGTGTTCTCAGCACCAAGAACAGCGCCTGGCCCACAGGAGGCCCTGGGTAACCAACCGCTAGATGAATGGGTGGGCAGGTGGATGCATAGGTTTATAGGTAGATTGGTACATGTGTAGGTAGAAGTTGAATGGGTGGGGAGCTGGCTGGGGGTGGTGGTGGTGGTGGGTAAGTGAGTAGAAGAGTGGATGGGTAGGCAGATGGATTAGGTGGGTGTGATTGTGTTCGAAGGGAGGATGGAGGGATGGTACATGGGATAGAGATAGTGGGGCAGATGGGTGGGTTGACTGGTGAATTGGTAGATAGGTAAGTAGGAGTGCAGATGAGTGGGGGTGAGTATGTGACAGGTTGACGGGGTTGGGAGGATAGGTAGGTAGATGGGTAGATGAGTAGGTAGATGGGTGCAAGAGGTGGATGGGTGGTGAGGAGAGGGTGGATAGGTAAGGGTGGGTGGATGAACAATATGGAAGGACGAGCTTTAGCATCAGAGAGATCAGGGTTCAAATTTGTCTTAGCACCTTGGGTATGTCACAAACCCTCTGAGCTTGCATGTCTTCATCTGTAAAATGGGGGAAATGCTGACCTCAGAGATGTTCTGATGATGAAATCAGATAATGTTTGTAGGTTGATCCCCATGAGCCTGGCACAGAATGGCCTTCCATTTGTTCTAACAGTCACTGTAACAACTGTGGTTCCTGAGACCTTTCATGACAGTCCTGGGAGACCCAGGCCGTGAGAGGATGTTACAGGATAGGCACACTTCTGCAGGGGCTCCGACTCCCTCTACCTGTAGACACGGGGTGGGTGGGTGCTCTCTTCTAAAGAGGTGGGGGAGTGAGGGTGCTGAGCAGGAACTGGGGGCCCTCCCTCAAGGGGGGGCATCCCCAAGGGAGCAAAGAACACACAGGTAACTCCAGGGCCCTAAGAAACATTTCTGGGGCAACATCACCTACCGACTCCATGCCTGCCCAGCAAAGTACCCAAGAGTACAAAAGGCAGATTCCCTTTGTCGGCTCCAGAGCCTATGCAATTCTTGTCCCAGGCCGCGGCTGCCTGCAGGACCCGGCTGCCGGCGACACGTCAGCCCCCACCACCGCCCCTAGGGGTCCCTCCGCAGGTGCGCCCATGAAACACAGCCTCACCTGAAGAAAAAAACCTGTTGGGGGAAGTCCCTGCCATGCGAGGGGGTGGTTCTACATGAAGACAGACTCGGATGAATCACCAGCAGTGGACAGATGCTCAAGTGCAGGGTCAACTTGGAGACTACAGTGTCACCACCAAAGCAGTGCTCATGTGGATTCACCTCACGCTCCCTGAGCTGCTACCGGCCACAGAGTTTACACCTGCCATGAGAGAGAGCGGGTTACACCTTTCTCCAATCCCTGCAACAGCCTGTGAGGTAGCTGGAATTCTCTTTATCTGAGAGAAGAGCAAAACAGGGCTCCCGGGGTTAGAGGAAGCCCTCCAACATCACACGGCTAGCACTCACTTTAACTCCGGCCACAGAGACTTTCCCGGTGCTTGTAAAAGCTGGGAGGTCTCCTACCATAAAAATCACACATGCTTCCTACAGAACATCTGGGAAACACAGAAAAGAAAAAAGTCACCCAGAGACAACCCCCACTGGCATTTTACAGTATTTTTCCGTGCCTTCTTTTTTTTTTTTTTTAAAGATTTTTATTTATTTATTTGACAGAGAGAGAGATAGCGAGAGCAGGAACACAAGCAGGGGGAGTGGGAGAGGGAGAAGCAGGCTTCCTGCCGAGCAGGGAGCCCGATGCGGGGCTCGATCCCAGGACCCTGGGATCATGACCTGAGCCGAAGGCAGATGCCTAACGACTGAGCCACCCAGGCGCCCTTTTTCCGTGCCTTCTTTAGAGTGATTTATTTAGTGATTTTATTGTCAGTACAATTTTGCATCCTGGCTTTTGGTAACACAAACATTTATCTGCATTACTTTACATCTTCCATAAAGACCACACTTGATGATATAAATATTTCAAGCAGATATACCATAATTTACTTAACTGTTCCCCCAACGTTGGACATATATTTCTATATTCAATATTCTATATTTCAAAATAGGAATATTCTACATTTTGAGGCACCTGGGTGGCTCAGTCGGTTACGCATCTGCCTTCAGCTCAGGTAATGATCTCAGGGTCCTGGGATCAGGCCCACATCAGGCTCCCTGCTCCGCGGGAAGCCTGCTTCTCCCTGTCCCCCTCCCCACTGCTTGTGCTATCTCTCTCTCTGTCAAATAAATAAAATCTTTTGTTATTTTTTATTTTTTTTAAAGATTTTATTTATTTATTTATTTGACAGAGAGAGAAACAGCGAGAGAGGGAACACAAGCAGGGGGAGTGGGAGAGGGAGAAGCAGGCTTCCTGCCGAGCAGGGAGCCCGATGCGGGGCTCGATCCCAGGACCCTGGGATCATGACCTGAGCCGAAGGCAGATGCTTAACAACTGAGCCACCCAGGCGCCCCTAAAATCTTTTTTTAAAAAAGGAATGTTCTACATTTCAAAATTCTAAATAATGCTACAATGAACGTGTTTGTGCTCATGTTTTATTATTTCCTTAGGCTAGATCCCCAAATGTGAGATTTCAGGACCTTCTAAGGCCTGGTATCTAATTCCAACCCTATCACCAAACTGCTCTGTGGTCCAAGGCAAGTCACGTCTCTGGGCCTCAGGTCCCACATATGAAACGAAACAGGCAGATCAACCCAACACAGGGGGAATATTCCTGAAGAATAGCCAGTAACAGGATTTTAACACCTGGCAGCCACACACACGAAGTCAACCTAAACATGGACTGCACAATCTGACACACTCTACGACCACACCTTACCTACACATTTGGTCTCTCTCAAACCTGTTGCGTGCTGATTTAGCATAACGGCCTCTGCTGAAAGTCCATGATTTGCTCCAGGTGGGAAGGATTAGCAACGGATCCCTCAAAGCAGAGGGGAGGTCAACAGGTGAGAGACCAGAACCACCAGGCCCCGCCTCCCCTCCTATCCTGCCTCCTAAGGGAATGTGGTCCCCCTCCAATTCCTGGAGGAGGAGGGGCTCCCTAGTAAGACGGCACCAGGTGATCCCACAAACCCCCAACACAGCTCCTTGGCCCGGGAATGATCTCATGACCAAAGGTGAGCCAATCAGATTTTTTCCCCAGAAATCTGGAGTTGGGACCTCAGACATGGGGACTAACTCCAAGGTCATAGGAAGTAGGAGGGGAGTCGGCACTGTGGCTAACCAAAGTCATGGCGGAACTGAGATGTTGCCCATAAGCCCAGCACACTGGTCTGCAGGGAGAAGCAGGAAAATAATGAGATATTCAGAAAGAACTAGAAACACCCTTCACCTCTCGGTTCTGGTCCCAGCAATACTTCACTTCCTGTCCTGGGGAACCTATAAGTCTGCTGGTTGTGCCCTTGCAATACTTTACCATCCTTCCCATCACCAGCCTGCGGGGGTTTCTGTTTCCAGAACCAGAGTGCCCAAGTGCTCCTCGGCCAGACCAAGCGGACCAGGAGAGTTATCAGAGGTGTTTGCAATGCCAGATGCTCAAGTCAACAGATTGAGGTTGGAGGTGGAACAAAGAATATTAGCAAATAAATCTGTAAGCACTTGCTCTTGCATCCTTCCTTAGCACAACAACAAAGGTAAAAAAAACTCCGTGAGCCAGAGCCCAGGGACAAACAACCAGATCAATAAAAGGGTTTGTTTAACCATTTCCCTCAGGATGTGCACTTTGGAGATGGCCTGAATTGGAGGGGCGCCAGGTGTCCTGAACCAGGCTGGGCCCAGTCATGAACTCAAGTCCCCGACTGATCTGAGCGGGGACACTGCACAGGAGTCCTCCCCAAAGTCCTGCTGGCTGGTACACCTGTGCTTACAGATGAGCTTCAGAAATATTAACAGGGGAGCTAGAGAAAATAGTTTCCCTCCACCAGGTCCAGCTATGCTCCTGGATAAGAAACATCTCCTGCCAAGAGTTAGGGACCCATTGCCTAAAAAGAAAAAGCAGTTGGCACTGCGGAAAGGTTCTGGCTCTAGAGCCTGGAAATACTCGCCAAAGAACCACCAATCCTTCTATCAGGCGGGCCCTTCTCCTGGAAGTCCCTCTGTTCAGAGCTGACGGCCCCCTCCCCAAGACAGCCAGCCCCAGGCCACAGGGGTGAGAACATCCAATGTTTCTGGAGGCCACTCCCTCCCCCGATTCCCAGCCCCATTGGGTGCCAAGAGCAGGAGTCAGGTAGATTCTGGTCTTCTTCAACGGCTTTTCCACATAAAATCCAGTTATTTAATATTTGTTAAAGCATAGGAGCACTTTTCTCCAGTAAAATAGGAAGTCATGAAGAGCACTGAGCGGGGAGTCCACAAGGAACTTGACTACTGACCCTGAGAAGGTCACCTCACCTCTCCAACCTTGACTTTCATCTTGACTTTCCTCAGCAGTAAAACCATGAGGCACTGCCCGCCTCACAGGGTCACAGGTGTCAGATGAGACAGGTGCATCTGAGGACCAGCTTTCCTGCAGGGCCATTCGCTCCCCAGTAGTGTCAGGAACAGAGCGAACATCTGCTGCAGGTCCACAGCAGGCCTGATGCTTTATGTGCACGATCTCAACTCAGCCTCATGATAGCCCAACCGTGTACAGGTAAGACAAGCAGGCCCTGGGAAGTTAGACCACCCAGAGTTATACTTGAAAAACCCAGGACCACCTGACCCTCGATTTTCTACTGCTCCAGGCTACCCTGCCATTGCACTAGGGATCCAAGTTCCCCAGACACGGGTCAAGAAGGCAGCCTCATGGACTGCACAGTGTCACTGCTCTCAGGAGGGAGCCCACGGACATGCAGGGCACCAATAACCCTGGTACAAGGTAGCCCCAAGAGCTGGAGACAGACAGAGACCCCTGCAGAGCTGTCCTCTCCCCGCCAGCCTCAAGAGCTGGTGGAAGGTTCTGGCAAAAGATGGCAGCCCCTCAAAGGACGAATAGGGCTGGAAGTAATCTCAAGCAAAAGGCTGGAAGTTTGTGAATTTAGATTCACATGAGGAGGTCTTGGATATTTTAAAGTAAATGAGGGATGAAAACAATCTGTGTCCATCAATAAACAAATGGATAAGGATATGAGAGGTATATATATAATGGAATACCATCCAACCATGAAAAAGAAGGAAATCTTGCCATTTGTGACCACATGGATGGACCTTGAGGGATTATGCTAAGTGAGATAAGCCAGACAGAGAAAGACGAGTACTGTATGGTATCACTTAGATGTGGAATCTGAAAAAAAAAAAAAAAATCTAAAAAAAGTCAAACTCATAGAAACAGAAAATAGCAAAGTGGCTGCTGAGAGCTGGGGGGAAATAGTAGGAAGAGGTAGATAACGGTACAAATTTTCAGCAATAAGATGAGTAAGGTCTGAGGATCTAATGTATAACATGATAGCTGCAGTTGATAACACCATCTTGTGTAACTGAAATTTGCTAAGAGAGTAAAACTTAAATATTCTCACCAAAAAAAAAAAAAGCCAAACAAATAAATAAAAAGATGAACATGTGAAATGACGCATGTGTTAATTAACTAGATGGGGGACCCTTTCACACATATATGTGTAGCAAACCATCACACCGTACACGTTAAGTACCTCTCAATTTTGTTTGTCAATTCTCCCTCAATAAAGCTGAAATCTCAAAATAAGTTTTTAAAAATGTTTTAGTAAAATAAAAGAGAAAGGGTCAAAGCGGGTGCCCAGAGCTCAGCGGCAACCATGTCCTGCACACACGCTCCGAAGCTTGGGTGGAGGAAGACAGTGGTCGGGACGGCCAGGGGAAGGGAAGCCGAGCAGGCAGAAGACATGGGGACAGGGACAGCAGACGCCAGAAAGGTGAAAGAGGGCTTGCAGAAAGGAAAAAGAAAATAGAGGGGGCCACCAAGAGAAAAGAGGTTCAAGATGAATTTTTGCAGGGCCAGAGCTGTGATAATGCCTGTTCAAGCCAGCTTCCAGAAAGGAGCGGGCAGAGAAAACGGGAGCTGCTGGAGCCCGGGGAAGGGTAAGGCCAGGGCCTGCACGTGACCAGTCCCAGCACAGCCCTCAGGTTGAAGCCCCGGTTAGAGAGATGTTAGGGTGGATGCATCTGCTGGGAAGGGCCTCGTGCCTCAGCATTCAAGGCAAGCAAACCTCCCCCTGCGTGTGCCTGGCACCGAATGAAAGGGCCAACCTACTGAGTGACGGGGGGCCGAAGAAGGCCCAGCTCAAGCCCGAGGGTGGTGAGGACCAGCAGAAGGGATCAGCACTGAGGGTCACTGTGGAGAGCCTCCAGGCCAGAAGGAAGAAGAAACAGGAAGTGAGGGGAGCCTGGGTGGCTCAGTCGTTAAGCGTCTGCCTTCGGCTCAGGTCATGATCCCAGGGTCCTGGGATCGAGCCCCGCATCGGGCTCCCTGCTCAGTGGGAAGCCTGCTTCTCCCTCTCCCACTCCCCCTGCTTGTGTTCCCTCTCTCTCGCTGTGTCTCTCTCTCTGTCAAATAAATAAATAAATAAAATCTTAAAAAAAAAAAAAGAAAAGAAACAGGAAGTGACCAGAGAGACCATTTGGACAGCTTCAAGACAAAAACTTGAAGGCAGGTTCAAGGGCACAGGGGCTGCCTGGAGACCACTAGGCTCATCAAGAGCTC
The DNA here is from genome assembly GCF_054177405.1 of Leptonychotes weddellii. Lineage (NCBI taxonomy): Eukaryota > Metazoa > Chordata > Mammalia > Carnivora > Phocidae > Leptonychotes > Leptonychotes weddellii. The sequence goes on along the minus strand of NC_138374.1, from coordinate 27,985,524 downwards.
TGAAAAGTCATGACACATGTGCAAAGAACTGGCTGCGTTGAATCCAAACTCCAGGAACCCACAGTCACACCATCAGCACTCAGGCAGTCCTGGGGTGCCGTCTCCCACCCAGCCCCCACCCCTCAGTCCTGTCGAGGTCACTTGCTGCCTCTTCCTCCACCTAGATGCTGCCCTACAAGCCTCTTCAGGGAAGACCAGCAGCCTTGCTTCTGCACACACGGTGTTCTGTTGGCCACGCACAAGGTCCCAACCAGTGGTTTTTCAGGTTGTAAATGGCAACAACTAAAAGGACTCAAAAACCTCCCAAGTCAAAATTCAAAATCCCAATAGCCCTTCAAAAATCTAACAAGAGGGGCGCCTGGGTGGTGCAGTCGGTTAAGCATCCGGCTCTTGGTCTCGGCTCAGGGGCTCAGGTCGTGATCGCAGGGTTGTTGGACTGGGCTCCGTGCTCAGGGTGGAGCCTGCTTGGGATTCTCTCTCCCTCTCCCTCTGCCCCTCCCCCTACCCATGCACTCACTCCTTCTCTCTGGAATAAATAAATCTTTTTTTTTTTAAATCTAACAAGAGGGGGCACCTGGGTGGCTCAGTCGTTGGGCATCTGCCTTTGGCTCAGGTCATGATCCCAGGGTCCTGGGATTGAGCCCCGCATCGGGCTCCCTGCTCAGCGGGAAGCCTGCTTCTCCCTCTCCCACTCCCCCTGCTTGTGTTCCCTCTTTCGCTTTGTCTCTCTGTCAAATAAATAAATACAATCTTAAAAAAAAAAAATCTAGGGCGCCTGGGTGGCTCAGTTGGTTAAGCGACTGCCTTCGGCTCAGGTCATGATCCTGGAGTCCCGGGATCGAGTCCCGCATCGGGCTCCCTGCTCGGCGGGGAGTCTGCTTCTCCCTCTGACCCTCCTCCCTCTCATGCTCTCTGTCTCTCATTCTCTCTCTCTCAAATAAATAAATAAAATCTTTAAAAAAAAAA
>NC_138374.1:27942170-27984058 GCF_054177405.1 Leptonychotes weddellii | reverse complement strand
AAAAAAAAAATCTAACAAGAGTACATAGTTGTTCTAGATGCTTACAGAAAGCAAAGCTAAGAAAAACATAAATTATTGGGAACCAGATTTAGGGCTCAAACTTAAGAAAATGTTTCTAATATGCAGATCTGTCCAATAATGCAACTGACTGGGGAGGGAGTGAACTCCCCATCATTAGAGGTAGCCAAGCAAAGACTGAAGGACCACAGGCTAAGGAACTGCAAAGAAGATTCCTTAGATAATCTCTAAGGTTCTGTCCAACCCAAGACCCCTCAAAATGAAATAAATGGTAGAACAATTACAGCCACATTTAGCAAACCATAGAGCAGCAGAATTAGCCCCACTACCCTTGAAGCTTGAAAGAAGTACATTTACAGCAAATAAAAGTATGACTTTATGCCATGGTTGATAAGCTTCCAGACCTATGACTCTGACCTGATAACAGAAAGAGGTCCAAGAAGGGCTTCACTGAATGAATCAATAACCGACCTGAGGGAGGTTACCAAAGGTTGAGACAGATGTGCAGGGTTGGAAAGCCTGGCTGGCATCATGGCTGACAAGAACGTCCTCCTCCCCCCCGCCCCCCAGAACATTCTCACACCCGCACTGTCAGAGGCAGCACAGAGAACTGAATGAGCCGTGGATCCTGGCAGGTGCGACCCCAGAGAAACGCCCCGCGCAGCCCCTTCCTACAGGAGGGCCTGGCCTTTCATGCCCCAGGTGATCCGGACAGGTGGGGAGCAGGGGGTCACGGTTGCGGGGAAGTCCGGCCCCTCTGACCAGACACAGGGTGAGGGACAAGACCACAGACAGAGCAGTGTCACTCACAGCCTCGACAGAGCCTGGTTATTCTGGAACAGCAGTTCTGGTAACATGTGCAGCTGGTTCCGGTTCAGTCGTCTACAAGAGAGAAGAGAGGAAGAGTTGGAAGGTGCCTCAGCATCCAGGAAATCCAAAGACTTGTCAGAAAGCACTGGATTCAGAGTGAGAGGGCATGGGGTTCAAATCCCAACAGGGTCACTGGGTTACCCCAGGGAAATGAGCTTCCCTGGGCCTCAGTTTCTATGAAGTGGGAGTTCGCCATCCAACACTTGGGGAGGATGAGCCAGAGCACCTGTGGAAGGTCCCCTCCAAGGACCTGATGTGTAGTGGGCAATCAACACCTCCCATGATTTCCGCCCATGCCCCTCATCATCATCATGTTACATTCTCAACACCTGTTGCAACTCATAAGGCACTGATTGAAATACTATCTTGGCTTGTGAGTTGAACACCTGACTCCACTTGAAATGTGAGCAGGAGTAGGACTAGCCCCATGTTCTGATTCTTCATTGCTTTCACCCACGTTTGACTCAGTGGCAACTTTCTTTTATTGTTTGCTTTAGGTCTGTTTCTCAAAATGAAAATCGCGTTATCTATTTTTTTTATTATCTATGAAAATGCATGCTTAATTCTTTACAAACCTCAAATAACAGAAGAAAAAATATTCAGCCACCTGCATTTTCCTCACTCAACCTGTGGTGTCTCTCTGTGCCAAACAGTAGAGAACCCCTTTGTTTTTTGTTTTTTAAGATTTTATTTATTTATTTGACAGAGAGAGACACAGCGAGAGAGGGAACACAAGCAGGGGGAGCGGGAGAGGGAGACGCAGGCTTCCCGCTGAGCAGAGAGCCCGATGTGGGGCTCGATCCCAGGACCCTGGAATCATGACCTGAGCCGAAGGCAGACGCTTAACGACTGAGCCACCCAGGTGCCCCAAGAACAGCCCCTTTGTTTTTAATGACTAGTACGTCCATCATTTCTATTTGCTCTTCTGGTGGACAGAACAACTTCTCAGTTTTATATACACAGGCAGGAGTGGGAAGTCATTCTGGAATGTGGCCTGGACGGGAAGATAAAATGCAGACGTCAGCAGCTAGTTCTCTGACGCTGGAGTACGGGACTCCCGCCCATCAGGGGTGCGACACCTACAAGTATGGAAGCTTGGTCCTCGCACTGTGGCCCATGGGCCACCTGCAGGGGCTTTGCGTGGGAGTTGGTAAGAGCTGCAATATCGCAGCCTCTCCACCAGGCCTGTGGAGTCAGACTGCATTTCAGCAGGATCCCCAAGTGATTCGGGCGCACGTGAAGGCTGGAGAAGCTCTGGTGTAAAACCCAGCCCCCGCCCTCCAGACTACAGCACAGTTGGGGTCTTGCACAACCATCTCCTTTAACAGCGCTGGACGAGGATAAACCAACTTAGTAAAAGCTTTCTTGTGCTGGCGGGGAGGAAGAAATGTAATTGTCTGTGGCCAATAGTAACTGGTCTGTGGTCACCTCCTCGGAGGTCACCCTTCATCTGATATGTGAGAAAGGCACCATTTTCCAGCACGGTGTGGACAAGGAGACCAGCTGGGAGAAGTTTACTCAAAAGGGCAGGCTCCTAGGGAAACACATCACTGCCTTGGAAAAAAAAAAAAGGGGGGGTTGGGGAACCACCAATATAATCCTTAAAGCAACAGGAGTGGACATCAGATCACTCCAAGTTCCTCAACCTTGCCCAGTAAATTAATCCCGTATTTACACTGCCTGGTAATCACTGGGTTTTGTTTTGTTTTGTTTTCCCCCAAGACTTTTCTCACTTTTCCAGCTTCAATTTCTGAAAACATTGAAGAGGAAAAAAAAAAAATGCCATAGCCAGTATAAAGTAGAAAATCAACCAAAGAACACCAAAGGAGGGCCCCAGCGTGGTGAAGGAGCTGCAGGTAGCTAAGGACGGGGACAGCAGTAGTGGTGACCAGTCCTTCTTAGCCCTCAGCTTGTGCCAGGCACTGGGACGAGTGATGTAGAGGTACTACGTCACCATCAGAGGGAAAGCAGAACGCACAGGTGGGCTTCTTGCTCCCTGAGTATGACAAGGGCTCATGCATGTACCCTCCCATCTCCTTCTTGCAACACCCCTGCAGGAAAATTTTACCTCTACCATCTTGCCGCATGGCTTGGCTCTTAGTAGGTGCTCGGATGTTTATTGACTCCGTTGGGCTGTCTCTGTGATAGTTGAGGGGGCTGGGATGCCCAGAGGTGAGTGACTCGCCCTCGTCATGACCAAGTACTAGAGCCAGGTTCTGAAGAATGCCTTTCCCCCACCTTGCACACCGGCCCCCCCTCGGCCAGCACGGGGCGGCTGAGTGACCCCCACAGCCAGCGGGACTGTACCCCTCCGCTTCTGTACTCAAGCTCGCAGGAACTGCTTACAAGAACCAGTTGTGTCTGTTCCCAAACCTACCTGCCAGAGGTGCTTCTAATAATTAACTATGACAGAGGTGAACAAAATACTCATGTGAAAAGAGTCATCTCTGTAAAAACTAAATTGGATGCTTTGGAGAAAGTCAATAAACCAAAATCTGTTCATTGAAGGGCTGTTGAATTAAGTAAAAGACTGGGCCACGGGCAGGAGGGTCACAAAAGAAACTCGGAGGACACCTGGGTGGCTCAGTCGGTTAAGCATCTGACTTCGGCTCAGGTCATGATCTCAGGGTCCTGGGATCGAGCCCCACATCGGGCTCTCTGCTCAGTGGGGGGTCTGCTTCTCCCTCTCCCCTGCTTGTGCTGTCTCTCTCTCTCTCTCAAAATATATAAGTAAAATCTTAAAAAAAAAAAAAAAGAAAAGAAACTCGGAATTCTTCACCCAGACTGCTTCTAAGGGTCTTTTAAACATCTCACTCCACCTTAAAGAAATCCAAACCAAAAATCATAAGCAAGTAATTTGTGTGTAGTGTAGGTGAGGAAAACAATACAGAACTCCAGTCTCAGTTACTAAGAAGAAAAGCCTTGGCCAAAAAAAAAAAGGTGGGGGAAGAGGGTTGGTGAGTGCACACTTCCACGTCTGCGCTTAAATGCAATGTTTAGAGTACGTGCGGTGTTAATGACTGTCCGCTTTATTCAACTTGTATGATTAATGGGTCCACCACTGGTGTCCAGCAAGTCAGAGGAGAGGGTGCTGGCTGGCCGCAGTGAGCGCCACTCAGCCTCAGGGACACGAGAGTCACACCCCCCAAGAAAAACCGCCTGCTGTGAACTTGCGGGGGACCCACCCCAGAAGAAAGGAAGAGGCACAGGACAGAGGGGACAAAGTCTGCAGTGACAAGTCGTGACTCAAAAAGGAGGGCCCTGCCCCCTCCCGGGTGGCAGCGCCAGGCCTGACGTGGGCCACCCCCATCATGTGTCGACCCCACCCCCACCTTCCCTCCTCCTGCAGAGCGTGGCTGCACCCAGAGCTGGAGCTGCAGGGGGTTTGGTCTGGGTCCCAATCAGGCCCTCACAGCCAGGTAATGAATGTGGACTTTGTTCTGAGCCTTTGAAAGAAAACAAACACCGCACTAATCTATTCTCGCTGCAGGCTCCTTATCGCTCACTTTTAGGCCCGGATGAAGAACGCAAAAAGAAAAGACTGCCTTGCTTTTTCTTCCAGGCTGCAGGAAGGCACGGACACAACCATATTCTTCTCCCTTTATTTAATACCTTACTTTCTTTGAAGTAAAAGAGAAGAGTGAGGTATTAGGTCATAGTCATTAAGAGCTCAGGCTTCGGAGGCAAAAGGACCCGGTTCTAATCCCCTCTTCTGCACTTAATCACTTAATAACGCAAGTGCCTTAACTTCAGTGCCCCTCTGTTTCTCATCTGTAAAATACCACTGACCACAGTGTTGTTTTAAGGATTAAATGAGATATCGTAGGGCAAAGAGCTTATCTTGGTGCCTGGCACAGAGTAAGGCAATCAACTACAGCTATATCATTATAAACTCCTTGTCAGAAAATCCATAAAAAAGATAAGCACAAAGAGTAGAATTAAAGTTACCTGATATCCCACCACTCAATGCAATGAGAGTTAATCTTCCCAATTACTTTCCTCCTCCTGTGTTCTACATACATAGAAGCTGATGCGATTTACATAAACGTCACTTCCTACCTTTTTCATTTAATATTATATCGTGAGCACATTCCAATGGCCTTCACTGTTCTTCAAAAATGTGACTTGATATCCTACGTCTCACCAGAATGGCTTTCTCCATTTCTTTATTGTTGTATTTAAATGATGTGCGAAGAATATCCTGGATATATACATTTTGTAGCCTCGTCTCTGATTACTGCCTTAAAATAAAATGGACTTTCTGGTTCAGAGGGCATGAACTCTAGGACTCTTGGTACCTCTTGAGAGCCAAACCAAAGCAAAACAGTGAGACCAGTGACCCCGGTGAATGTGTGTCCATCCCCCACCTCACTCATCCCTATTCCTTTTTTTTTCATTATTGCCAACCCGAAATGCAAAACTTGATCAAGACCCATTTTTCAAATGCAAAAGCCCAGGTTTGGAGAAAGCATGTAAGTCAGAAATATCTCCACCTTCCAGCTTCTGTGCTGTGGCCCCGAACGCCCAAGATGCAGCTTCTCAGGTGACCTCTGGGTCTCCCCGACAGTCCCCTTGGCACACCCATTCTTCCTCCCTGCCATACAACGGGAGCATGGACAGTGGTCACACCTGAGCTATGAGATTATAGGAAGCAATTTCACTCCCTCTGTACTGGGTGGGGTTTTTACCATAATGCATTATCAGGGAAAAACAACAAAGAGAGTTGCATTTAGAGTGTGGGGTGCAGACACCCGCTTTGTCCTCGCTGTCACCTCGTGATGAGGCTGTGGCCGCTTCTCCGGCTGTGGCTGCCCCCGGCTCCCAGTAGCCGGCGGGAGGTGCGGGGGGGTGGGGCAGCGTGCCGGCCTCTCCCCCACCCTGCCCTTGCTGCCGGGCTCAGCTGTCGCGTCCCCTCAGCGCCACCCCACCGCCCTGAGCCTGCACCCCCGGATACTCACAACCGCTCCAGCTCCTTCATGTCGTCAAAAGCCCCCCGCTCCACCACTCCAATCTGGTTCTCCATCAGCTGCCTGGGGGAGCAAAGAGACAAGGACAGCCAGAGGACGTTGGACAGGGACCCCGAGCAATAGCTAGCACCAGGGAGTGAAATAGGTGCAGGGCCCAAGACGCACGCAGACCCAGGTCCCAGCCTGAGCGGACAAAAGTGCCCCCCAACCTTGCAAATTCCCGGCAGGTATCCTCAGCACGCCCAGGCCTGACAGCAAGATGCACTTCCAGCCCCTGAGCCCGTGCGGACCCCTCTGCTGCCACCAGGCCCACGGGGCACCAGAGCGCCAGGCCATGGCTCCAAAGGCATCCTGGTTCTGGGAAGCTGGGACCCAGGCGGCAGGGGCCCTCCTTCGGCCCGGAGGGCGCATGTCTAAGGGGCAGAGCCGGGGGGGATGGGCCAGTAGCAGGCGGAGGGGAGCCTGTGCCAACCGGGCAAGGCCCACACATGCAGCAAACACACTGCGGTTGGCAGACCACAGCCCCTCTGCCTGCACCCCTACACCGCCTGGCCGAATCTGCTGCCAAGTCAGCCTCTGGCTCCATGAGGCCATACCTCCTCACCGCCAGCGTTCCCTGCAGCCCAGGACAGCCGGCTGCCAGGCAGTGGGCTTGTTGCGTGGTACCTTCTAAGATCGTCAAGTGTATTTTCCTCCCTGCGTTTTCCCCTGTCCGCTCCTAAGCAGTGGACCTCAGAGGAGGTTCGGGGTAGGGCAGGGGGCTAGAAGTCTGTGATCAAGGTGCTCTCCGGGTTGAGGCTAGAACACGCTTCTCTCCCTCCACCTTGTTTCCAAAAGCCTGAGCTGTCGAGGAGCCCATGCTGGAGGACAGGAAGGGTGAGGGATGCCAGGGGGAAGAGGGGTTTTCCCAGACTCAGAAGAGATTCCTGGAGCCTGGGAAGGAGTCAAAGGTCAGTGGGTTTGGGAGCAGCAAGACCCCTGCCCAGCGACTAAGAGCTCTGACCCCAGTGAAGATGGAGACCACAATGTCCCCAGGCCCCCCAAAAGACCCTCAGAGCTGCAAAGTAGTTCTGAAAGAACTGAGGCCCCAGGACCCTTGCACTACCCTGGGAGTAGGGGGTGAGGACCCTATGACTGTCTGATGTTGAACGTGTCAGAATGCATGCATGAGTCTGAGAGCTGCAGAGCAGGAAGAGATGAAGGGATCCACCCCTTCCCCCTCCTCACTCCTCACCCCTGCCCAGCTCGACAAGGGAAATGCTACAGACGGCTCCTTGACTGGCCAGTGGCCAACCCCAAAAGAGCCACACCTGCCACCTCTGGTATCTGCCACCTCTGGTATCTGCCACCGTCCAGCACCCGAGGAGAGCCCCTCTGTCCTCAACTGTCCCCACTCACCTACCCTCTCGAGTCAGGGGGAGCTGTAGCCTCACTGGGGAGTCTGTCTGAGGCACAGAGTCAAAAGAACGATGGAGACAGTCAAGGGCTGAGATGCATCCGCCAAAATTCCTACACTGAAGCCCCGACCCCCAGTGTGATTTGGAGATGCAGCCTGTAGGGAGGTAATCAAGGTTTAATGAGGTCAAAAGGGTAGGGCCCTAATCTGATAGGACTGGTATCCTTATGAAAAGAGGAAGAGACACCAGAGACCACTCTCTGTGCACACAGAGGAAAGGCCATGTGAGGACACATCAAGAAGGTGGCCAACAAGAGAGGCCTCACTACGAACAACCCGGATGGCACCTTGATCACAGACTTCTAGCCTCAAGAACTGTGAGAAAATACATTTCTGTGTTTAAGTACCCCAGTCTGTGGTCTTTTGTGTTGGCGGCCCCAGCAGACCAAGCCAGAGACCTAAAGCTTCCTCACGGTCACCTGGCCTTCCCTCATTCCAGGATAAGACGCCCTGTGGGCCCAGCCCGGGTCCTGCCAGGTGGCGACCACTGGTGGCCGCCACGCCCAATTTCTCAGCCCTGCTCAGGCCTCACCATCACTCCCACCTGCCCCACTCAGGCATCTGAAGACTGACTCCACAGGGAGAGGCCATGCCTGCCTACAACTCTACAGCCCACAGCCAGGGCTCTGCCTAGGACCCACAGGGCCATTGCCAAGGGTGGGGCAGGAGGGAGATGATGAGCGGGGGCGGCAGCCCATACTCACAGCACCCGAAGCTGCTTGAGCCCCGCGAAGTCGTTTTTGTGGATCCGAGTGATATTGTTCCCGTTGAGTTCCCTGGTGGACGAAAGGAGAAAGAAATGGTGAGATGCCCAGGGTGGGCCCCCAGGCCAGGGCTCAGTGCCACACTCCCTCTCCACCGAACTCCAGGCTGTCCTCTCCCCAATGGGGCCAGGTGCTTCCCAGCCGAGCCCTGGGACGCCCAAGTCTATGTCAAGGCCCAGCAAGCCGAGGCCCATCTTTGCAGCAGATGTCCAGCCCGGGAAATGCACAGGGCACAGGCTCACCGCTGGGAGAGCTGTGGGAGCCGAAATCGTGGCTTCTGCCCAGAAAGAGCTCAGGCTGATTGGACAGACAAGACATTCATGCAGGGAAGAATTTGGAAACTAGCCAATGGGAGGTTATTCAGGTGGATCCCCTATCTGTAAAGTGCGGATAATAACTGTGACTATCTCATTGGGTTAGCCTGGGGCCTAAACAAGTAAAGAGCATGGCCTGTGCTGGGCGCCTGGGTGGCTCAGTTGGTTAAGCAACTGCCTTCAGCTCAGATCATGATCCTGGAGTCCCGGGATCGAGTCCCGCATCGGGCTCCCCGCTCAGCGGGGGGTCTGCTTCTCCCTCTGACCCTCTTCCCTCTCGTGCTCTCTGTCTCTCATTCTCTCTCTAATAAATAAAATCTTAAAAAAAAAGAGCATGGCCCGTGCTGGGAAAGGGCCCCTTGCAGACAGCGATGCTATCATCTGGTGGCAGAGGCTCCTACGAGCTGTCCAGAGTCGGAGCAAGGGAGAGCAGTGTGGGTCATGCATTTTAAGAAGACTGAGAGTGTGGGACTCAAGCTGAGGCCTAAAAGACAAGGCAGTTCTGCCCAGTGAGTGGGACGGAGTGGACATTCCAGGAAAGAACACCCCAGAGTATCTGCGGGCCGAAGGAGGAGACAGGCTGGGAGTCAGGAGCTGTGGGAAGCAGGGCTGGGGGAATGCGAGATCAGATCACAGAGGGCCTGAGAAAGCAAGCAGAGGAAGTCAGGGAGCTGAGGAGGCCTGAAGGCAGGAGCCCACCAGGAGGTCAGTCCTGCATCGAGGGGAAGGATGGCGGGGCTGAGGAGGGGAGGGGGCCCACTCTCTGGATCCCAGGGCCAGGCCTGAGCTGCAGTGTCTCCTCTGCCTGCAACCCCACCCCACCCCCGGCCTCTGGCCCTTCCTCCCTTCAAGGCTACATGTGTTCCTCCTCAGGCCACCCCAACCACAACCTTGGACATGGACCCCACCTTAGAGACTATCTGGCCCCTGCTGAGCCTCCTAGGGAAGCTCACTTGCCTCTGCCAGGACACTTCTCTTCACAGCGAGCTAGTGCAGCCTCAGAAAAGCAGGTCCCTCCAGGAGGCAGCTACAGCACTCCCCAGAAAGTTCTTCCACCGAACCACACACAGCAGAATCTCAATCAGGCCTAGCCCCACACCCAGCCCCACATCTGCTTCTGATCTGTCTCCCTGTGGCAGCTCTGTGTTCACACCCACCCCAACTCCTCCTCTTTCTCACCACGTCACAGTCACTCGTATGCTTGGCAACTACCTAACTACCCCTATCCCCACGCGCGTGCGCACACACACCCCCCAGTCCCCTGCAGCCCGGCTTCCTCACTTACCAACCCCAGTCAACCCAAATCCCAGCTCCTTTGAAAAACAGCAAGGTCCCTCTCCTGTAAGCATTTAGGAAGTGTGTTTGGCCTAGACGATGTTCTAGAGCTGCAACCACTAAGAACCCCGTATTTCAGTTTCCACATACTCCAGAAACCAGGCTCTGTGGACGCCCTCAGGAGGGGCTGGAAAGTATGACAGCACCTATCTTACAGACGAGGACATTTTGCCTCAGAGAGGTCAGGCGTCTTCCAGAGGTCAGCAGCTGCTACATGACAGAGCAGAGATGTGGACACAGCCATCTGATCCGGGGGCCCAAGCTTCTTCCAGCAGGCCGGGCCGGTGACAAGTGGATAACGCATTCAACCCGTCACTCTCCTGCCCTGCCCCTGAGCCCGTCTCCTGATCCTGAGGAGCAGCTGGGAAAACTCATTCCCTGCGCATCTCTTCTCAAACAGGATCTCTCAGAGGGGCTTGAGGCCTCTCCAAGGTAATGAGAGCCCCAGACTGAGGCACGTCCCACCCTAGAGGCTGTGAGGAAGCCCTCTCCACATGAGACAGGCTCTTTTTTTTTTTTTTAAGATTTTATGTATTTATTTGAGAGAGAGATCGAGATTGAGAGAACGAGTGGGAGGAGGGGTAGGGGGAGAGGCAGACTCCCTGCAGAGCAGGGAGCCGGGTGCGGGACTCAATCCCAGGATCCTGGGATCATGACCTGAGCTGAAGGCAGACGCTTAACCGACTGAGCCACCCAGGAGACCAAGACAGGCTCTTCCCAACGTGAGGGTCTTTTCTCTTGAACTAAATATTCTTCCCTGAAACAGCCCCTCTAAGCCTCACCTACACTGCACCCCAACCTGCTCCTTCTGCTCACAATCGTGCTTCAAGCATCGAGAACATCATCAACAAGCCCTTCAAACTGGTTCCCTCCGCAAGCAGGGCTGGTTTCTTTTGGGCCATCCTGCTGAAACTTTCATCCCCAAACCCAAAACCACAAGGAATTTTGGGTTGTTTTAATTTCTTCATCATAACGATACATCAGCACTGATAACAAGAGCAAAAATGTTAAACTTAAATGGACATCACCAGAGCAATGCTTAGTTGACCTTCCAGCACATCTGAGAAACCAGATACTACGCAGCCATTTAAAAGGGTACAAATCATTTTGTACTCACAGGGAAGGATGTCCATGATACAGTTTGTGTTTTGTAAAAGGGTTACAAGACAGCTTGTATTCTATGAGCCCCCTCATGTAAAATCTACACCCATGTCCATCCTGGGATGTGTGCAGAGCAAGCTCCCTGGGGGCTGTTTGCCACATATTAATGCCTATAACTGCTAAGTGCTGGTTTTAGTTTCTTTTTTATGCTTTTCTGCACTGCTTGAATTTTTTTTTTAAGATTTTATTTATTCATTTGAGAGAAAGAGAGAGGGAGCACATGAGCAAAGGGGGAGAGGCAGAGGGGGAGGGAGAAGCAGGCTCCCCGCTGAGCAGGGAGCCCGATGCAGGACTTGATCCCAGAACCCTGAGATCACAACCCAGGCCGAAGGCAGATGCCCAACCATCTGAGCCACCCAGGCACCCCTGCTTGAATTTTTAAAATTATATCTATATTTTTATAAGCCAACAAAATATTCCAGTTACTGCATTTAAAAATAAGAGTAATACAGGGCACCTGGGTGGCTCAGTTGGTTGGGTGTCTGGCTCTTGTTTTTGGCTCAGGTCATGAGCTCAAGGTCCTGGGATCAGGCCCCCCGTCAGGCTCTGTTTTGGGCATGGACCGGCTTGGGGTTCTCTCTCCCACTCTCTCTCTGCCCCTCCCCCACCCATGCATGCTCTCTCTCTAAAAAAAAAAATAATAAAATAAATAAAAATAAGAGTAATACATGCACATTGTTGAATTTTTTTCAATTTTCTGAAGAATAAAGAAAAAATTTAAATCACACATAAATTCATTCCCCAGAATTAACCCCTGTTAAAATTCTGGAATAGTTTCTTCCAAGCCTGTTTTCTTTGGACACAATTTTTATGTAGTTGAAATAATTTAATAAATATTGATTGAAGACTTACTATTTGCAAAGCATTTTGCAAGGTTCTGAAGATATGGGGATGAGTGAGACAGACATACATGGTATGCATTCCTTCCACAATGCTATACCCTGTTCATTCCCCACTGATGATTTTTGATGGCCATCAATTATCCCTGCATTTGAATATATCAAGTTACTGGGACATTCCCTGAACCCCGGCTACTGGACACCTGGGCTCTTTTGATATCATTCAATTATAAACAACACTGCACAAAGCTTGGTGGGCATTTGGGAGGAATACATTCCTAGATAGGGTATTATTCAGCCAAAAGTCATGAAAAAGCTGATGCATTTTACAATAACTGGCTCATTCTTTCTCGTGGCAACCATGGTTTATAAGACAATTGACTTCAATAATTGTTCATTTCACAGGCAGCAAAACTGAGGCAAAGGAAAATGTTAAAAGACTTGTCTGAACAAGGCAGGGCCCAACATGGAAGTCAGGAATCCCTGAGGTTGGAATTCCCACGAGGTGGGCTGGGGGCTGGGGGTGGAGGGCTCACAGGGACTTCTGGCGACATCATAGTCACATGCCTCTCTTCTTCCCCTTTGGCACCAGCCCCACTGCTCAGACTCCAGACCCGTTCCTTAGCCCACCATCAGGCGGCTCCACCCCGTCCTCCTCACTTCCTGCACCCCACTCCACCCCCATGCAGGAAAAGACCTGGGACAGCAGGTGCAACAATGGAACAAATACAGCCTCTCTCTCAGGAGGCCCTGATGCTTCCGGACGAGAATGTCCATGGACACCCTAGCTCCCCCAGCCCCCTGCCTCCCCCCATCAGCCTCGCTCTCTAACCCAGGAGCCAAGCGTGTCCTCTCAGGGGAGCGCCCTCTGGAGGCAGCCTGGGAGGCAGCGGCAGCTCCCATCAGGCACCCAGGTCGGAGGGCTGCAAAGGAGGCATTATCGCCACCTGGGCCCAGAGAATCGAGTTCCCAACCTAGGCCAACCACTTCCCCTCAAACCCTCAGCAGAGGCCGTTGGAATGAGGCAAGGAGGTCATCTTTCTCCAGCGCCTGATTCCTCCAACAGGTGGTCCTTGAGTGTTGCCATGGAGACTCCCTCCCCAGCAAGCTGCCTGGGAAAAAAGAAGCTGGGAGAAGCTGCTGTGACCTTAAGACCTTTGCAGCCAGAGCAGCCAAGTGAGGTGGGCCTCCAGGGGGGCTCCAGGCCTGGTTTCCAGGAAGAACCCCGATCCAGAGCTCCCCAGGCTCCCTGAGGTTCTTGCCGCCAGAGCCCACATCCGCCACTCCTCCCGACCAGGTACCCACTGTGTGCAGGCTCTGAGCCTAACTCCGAGCACGCTTCATCTCACTCCACCCTCACGCTCACAGGGAGTCGAGTCATGTTCTCTCTACCTTGCTGAGGAGGACACTAAGGCACAGAACTGGTGAAGCGATGGCCCAGAACCTCACAGCTAACTAGGGGTAGGGCTACCGGTATGATTCCATGTCCTTTCCCCCCATCATGATGCCTCCTGCCGACGACTCTGTCGAGGCCACCCCTCACCCCAAGTGCTCATGAGAAACAACTTGGAGACTTTGGGTAGGAAACCCTCGGGGCCTGTTCTAAGACCATGTGCTCTGCCTAAGCAACAATATCAGGGGGTCCCCAGCCGGCTGAACCATGTGTGTTCTTAGTGGCTAAGAGCTTAGCCTTTAGAGCCAAAATGTCTGGCTTCAAATTCCTGCTCCACCATCACTAGCTGTGTAACCTTGGGCATGTAGCTCAAATTCTCTGTGCCTCAGTTCCCCCATTTGTACAATGAGGATAATGATAGTACCCACCTCTTAGAGGTGTGGTGAGGTGTAAATGACTTAATATTACTTTCTTTTTTCTTTTTTAAAACTTATTTATTTTAGAGAGGGGCGGGCAGAGGGAGAGGGAGAGAGAATCTCAGGCAGCCTCCCCACTGAGCACAGAACCCAACACAGGGCTTGATCTCAAGACCTCGAGATCAGGACCAAGTCAGACGCTTAACAACTGAGCCACCCAGGCATCCCAATGACTTAATATTTCTAAAACACCGAGAGTAAGGCCTGGCACGCTCTCTGCATCAGTATTACCTACGGAGATTAATTTACTACCACTATTGCTGTGGTTTCCCTCAAGGACATGGCTCCACCAGGAAGGTGGTGCCCCAGGCTCGGCTCAGGCTGGAGCTGGACGGGCCGGGCCCCACTGATCAGGGAGGGGCCAGCAGCTGCCCATGCCCTGCAGGCCCCGTGATGGGAAAGCCCAGGGAAGATGGCCTAAGACAGTTCTCTCTCTTCCAAAAGTGAGGAGTGTGCATCCATCCTTCTCCCCCAGGAGGAAATACACTCCAGCGGCCAATGGCCCTGGTTTCCATCAGCTCCTGTGTGGTCCTACCCTGAAAGAAAAGCCTCAGTGGTAGAAGATTTTGGAGAAAATCCTCTGAAGCAAAGTTACCAAGATAAAAACAAAAACACACAAGGATTTCTTGAATCCTCTCAAAAACAAGAATCTGATCCCCAGAACCTGGGTGTTTGGTGATACACTGAAAGAACCCCTCGGACCTCTAGCGCCGTGGGAATAAACAGCCTGGGTCCCTCACAGCGTGTTCTGGGGGGTCCCACGTGCCTCACGAGCAGTTCTTACCCTAGGGTTCCACCACCTTCTAGGGCTAGTTCCCTAAGGGACCAGAACCTTCCCACAGCGCCCCAAGCCTGCAATGACAGCGGGGAGGCTCAGGCCACCCTCCAAATCCCTTCCTGCCGGATCCCCCAAAAAATAAACACGCAGCTCTGACTGGGGCTGAAACAGGCCTCTGGGCTGGGGAACCATACACCTCGGCTCTATCCTTAGAAACACTACGCGGGCCAAATCGCTGGCAGTGAGAGCCTGCAGAGTCAGAAGGGAGAGCGGAGGGAAGGAAGAATCTCCCCACCCAGCCATGGCCCCGGACGGCAGGCTGAACACCCCAACCTGCAGGCCACCCAGCCGCACGCCCATGCCCTTGTGCCTGGAGCCCCACAGAGCCACCTCACTGGGTGCCCCACGTTCCCTCTGGCTCCCCTCCAATCTGCTCTCCTAGCCACAGCCAGGGGGCTCCTTTTAAGATGCAGATCTGATCATGTCACTCCCCACTTAAGCCCTTCAATGAATCCCCATTGCCCTTGGAATTGAGACAAAAATGTCCTCACCGAGAGCTGCAAGGCCCCCGTGGCCTGCCCCACACGCCCCCCGTTCTGATCCGCTCCTTCCTGTGAACAGCCATCCGCTCTGCCTAGAATACTCCTTCCTCTTTGCCTGATTCCAACTCTTCCTTCCAGCGGGTCAAACTCCCTATCACAGACCTGCAGAACGCCCCAGCCCTCCTGTAGCATGAGCCAGAGGCAATTTTATATGGGTAAGGGGGCTTCCTTGAATGCTCTCTCTGCCCCTACAGAAGTTTATAAGCTCCTCGAGGACACAGGCTGTGTTGGTTGCTTCTCACCATTGTATCCTCAGGGCCTAACATGGTACCTGGCACCTCAGAGATGCTGCAGGAAGTAGTCCTTGAAGGCCTGAACAGATTTGCATTAAAATGTACATATTCCAAACAGCGATGGGCTGAGGGAGTTTTCCAAGTTTCCCTGCCCCCCCAAAGCAAAGGAAAAAAAGAAAAAAAACTACACTAATTAAGAAATGTTCTCCCTTGGGGCACCTGGGTAGCTCAGTTGGTTAAACATCCGAATCTTGATCACAGCTCAGGTCTAGATCTCGGTGTCATGAGTTCAAGCCCCATGTTGGGTTCTACCTTGGGCGTGGAGCCCACAGAAGGAAGGGAGGGAGGGAGGGAGGAAGGAAGGAAGGAAGGAAGGGAGGGAGAGAAATGCTTTCCCTTATCGAATCATTATGTTGTACGCCTGAAACTAATCTATCACTGTATGTCAATTATACTTTGACTTAAAAATAAATAAATTTGGTGGGCACCTGGCTGGCTCAGTCAGTAGGGCATGCAACTCTTGATCTCGGGGTTGTGAGTTCGAGCCCCATGCTGGGTGTAGAGATTACTTAAAAATAAAATATTTTAAAAATAATAATAAATAAAATTTTAAAACAAAAAAAAATCAAAAATTAAAAAGAAATGCTCCCCCAAACGGACATCCGCCAAGAAAAGCTCCACACACAGAGGACACTGAGCGTTACCAATGACTTCCCACACAGCCCACAAGTTAAAAGACAGATTCTTCCTCAGTAGCTCTCACAGGAGAATACCAGCCCGCAGGGTTTCAGCTGCTCCGCTCCCCTACTTCCTTCAACACCCCAGCACTCCTGCCTCAGAGCCTTTGCCCATGCTGCTCTCTCAGCCCAGAACTGCCCAGAACAGCCCTCTCCTCCTCACCTGCCCACCAACACACACACCTGACTGACCCCTGCCATCCTTCAGGGCTTCAGTGGAAACATCTGTTCCAAACCAGCCCCCGCCGTGCGTTCACTCAGCTCCCCTCCCAGAGCTGGGATTGGAATTTAGAGTCGTATGCAATATGAGGTCCTTTGTTAAAGGCCGGTCTCTCTCCTGCCAGGCGAGGAAAGGCAGAGGCCACCTCTGGTCCGCTCCCTGCGATCTGCCCAACACCCTCAACACAGTAAGCGTTCACTAAATAGAGGGAAAATAGGCTGAATGAGCAATCCTGCCCACCGAGCCCAGCTGCTGCTGGCATATCTCAGCCGAAGCGTGGCCCACACTCCCATCAGCGGGTGGAGCCCTGCCCACAGTCCTCAGGCATCGGCGGGTGGGTCATGATCAGGAGGCTCCCCCAACCCCCCCTCAGCAGAGCACACAAGCCTGGTGCCAACCCCAGAGCTGCTGGGACTGCCCTCCAGCATGCAATAACTCAAGAAGCCCCAGGGATGAGTAGTCGGGGGCCCCAGGCCAGGGCAGAGTTGCTACTGATCCCTCTCTTCCCCAGGCTCCTGGGGACCCGTCTTGTCGCCTTGGCTTGAATACTAGCAATATCTATACTCTCATAACCAAGCCAACTCATTTAAGCCTCATGATAACACCTGATTCAAATGTTTATTATCAGTTCTGATTCACATTATGAGGAGACTGAGGCAAAAACATTTCAGTGACTTGTTCAAGATCAGCTAGCTGATAATTAGGTTGAGGAGGCAAGCCCAAGCATGTCTGACTCCAGGGCCCAGCTCGCTCTTTTTT
Source organism: Leptonychotes weddellii (assembly GCF_054177405.1). Taxonomy (NCBI): domain Eukaryota; kingdom Metazoa; phylum Chordata; class Mammalia; order Carnivora; family Phocidae; genus Leptonychotes; species Leptonychotes weddellii. The sequence goes on along the minus strand of NC_138374.1, from coordinate 27,967,136 downwards.
TTTTTTTAATTCCAATAAAATACGCATAACAAAATTTACCACTTTAACCATTTTAAGTTCAGTAGTGTTAAGCGTATTCACATTGTTGTACAACAGATCTCCAGAGATTTTTTCATCCTGAAAAACCAAAACTCTGTTCCCGTTAAACAATAACTCTCTATTCCTCCCTCCCCCTTGACCCTGGCAACCACCATTCTGCTTGTCTCTATGAATTTGACTGGTTTTTTTTTTTTAAGATTTTATTTATTTGAGAGAGAGAGAGCAAGAGCAAAAGAGAGCAAGAGAGAGAGAGCAGAGAGAGAGTGCATGAGCAGGGTGGAGGGGCAGAGGGAGAGGGAGAAGCAGACTCCCCGCTGAGCAGGGAACCCCACCTGGGTTCGATCCCAGGACCCCGGGATCATGACCTGAGCCAAAGGCAGATGCTTAACCAACTGAGCCACCCAAGTGCCCCGTGAATATGACTATTTTAGATACCTCATATAAGTGGAATCATACAGTATTTGTCTATGACTGGCTTATTTCATTCAGCATAATGTCCTCAAGGTTCATCCACGTTGTAGCATGTGACAGGACTTCCTTACTTTTTTAAGGCTGAATTATATTCCACTATATGTATGCATACACCCCATTGTGTTATCCACTCATCTGTAGATGGACACTTGGGCTGCTTCCACCCTCTAGCTCTTGTGAATAATGCTGCAATGAACACGGGTGTACAAATATCTTCAAGACACTGTTTTCAATCTTTTGGGTGTACACCCAGAAGCAGACTTGCTGGATCATATGGTAATTCTATTTAATTTGTTGAGGGATCATCAGAATGTTTTCCAGGGGGGTGCACCATTTTACACTCCCAGAAACAGTACACCAGGGTGCCAATGTCCCCACATCCTCCCACCAGCTGTTATTTCCTGGTTTTTGAGAGCAGTCATCCTGATGGGTAGAAGGTGGTCAGGGCCCAGTTGTTAACCCCATTTCCATGCTGTATTATGTTCTGAGGTCCAGACCCCACCCTAGTCTCTTCGTTACCAAGGCCTGGCCTTGGTTTGCCTTTATGCTTCAATGCTAAGCCCTGACAGGGGTTTTATAGGGGCTGAATAAATGTTTGATAAATGAGTGGATGAAAGAAGCCAGGACTTACCAAGATATGTGGTACGGTAGTCCGATTTAAAACTAAACATGTACACGTCTCAGAGCCTCAAGACTCGGGGACCCTGGGCACCCCACTCACCAGCCATCTGTGCCCCCCAGCAGATGATGTACCTCTCCGACCTTCTCATCATCAGCAGAGTGGTGATAATACCTTCCTCCCAGGACCGTTGTGAGCAGTAAAAGGGCAGAGGAGGGTAAAGCATCGCTCAGAGCCTGGCCCGGGTGGGGGGCTTTCCATGGTGACCGCTGACACCATCCCAATTCCTCGCTGCCACTCTCCTTCTCTGACCCATCTCCCCCATCCCCAATTGGCTGGCTCTTCCTTTCCAAATCGCTGCCCTCCCCTCGGTGCTCCAGTCCACCTGCTCCCCCTCGGAGCTCCTGCGTGTTCTCTCCTCCCACAGACTTCCTCACCACCAACTCGCTCCCAGCCATCTGCCTTTGCCTCCCACTTCTCCCAGGAAACCAGCTGCCCAGCTTGGCCAGTGAGCCCCCACCACAGGTCCAGAAGCTGTTCTCGGCCCTGGTCCTCAGACAGCCTGGCTGCTCTCCCAGGTTAAGCCTCCTCCCCATCTCCAAACTCCTTCTCTGGCACGGGCCGAGTTCCGATCCACCGATGGCCAGGAGCTCCTCCGGCCTCCCCACCTCCTCCTTCTCATTGCCTGCCCTCTTTTTTTTTTTTAATTGAGATATACAACTGACATACAACATTACACTAGTTTCAGGCATATAACGTATTGATTAGATGTCCATATATATTGCAAAATGATCAGTGCAGTAAGTCTAGTTCACATCTGTCACTTCACACAGTTACTTTTTTTTTTTTTGTGATGAGGACTTTTAAGATCTACTCTCTTAGCAACTTTCAAATATACAATAATATACAATAGCGTATTATTAACCGCAGTCTCCATGCTGTACATTATCTCCCCAGGACTCACTGACTTTGTAACTGGAAGTCTACCTTTTAACCACTTTCAGTCATTTTACCTCCTGCCATCTTAATGTGGGCAGAAACTAAGGGCAATCTTCATGGGTCTACGAAGGACGTACTTTCCTCACCAGGAAGCCCCAGCAAGAAGCAGTGTTTCCCACATGGTGTTTTGGGCACCTCCTGCATCTGCATCACCTGAATTGCCTTTGCAAAAACCTGCTGAATCCACATCTCTCTGGGATGGGCCTGGGAATCTGCATTTTATGCCAGCTTCCCAGGAGTCTTTTTTTTTTAAGATTTTATTTTTTAAAGTAATCTCTATACCCAACATGAGGCTCAAACCCACAACCCCGAGATCAAGAGTTGCATGCTCTATCAACTGAGCCAGTTAGGTGCCCCCCCCAGGAAATTCTTATTCCCGTTGAAGTTTCTGTTCCAACTCTTTGCCATGAGGCCCTCCCAAATGTCTCTCCAGTCCACATACTCTACAGAGTAACCATCCTCTATCCCTATCCTTAGGGTCGTCTTTTTCCTGTAGCTGATTATTGGCAATGAAAACAAAAGAGATAGAAGCCAGTTTCCCGGCTTCTCCTCCAGGATCAGCCGCCCTCACCATGTTCACTCCATTCACAAAATCCTTCTCCCAGGCTGGAGCCTTGGGGCCCCATGACCCTCCTATGTGCTCTCTCTGCACCTTCTGCCTCGGTCTAGATCTGTTTCCTCCTGTGCCTCGGCCTCTGTGGCCTAACTCCATGAGGACTGTGGCCACGGCCTACTGCTGATGTGACAAATTACCACACGCTCAGGGGCTTGAAACAACACAGATGTATTCTCTTACAGCTCGGGAGGCCACTTTTGGCTCATGGCCCCTCCTGTCACCACTCCCACCTCTTGCTTCCATTGTTACATCTCCTTCTCCAGGCTTGACCTTCCTGTCTCTCTCTTACAGGGACCAGGGATGACGTCGTGCCCACCCCGATGATGCAAGATCATCTCTCATCTCGAGATCCTTAACTGCATCTGCAAAGCCCCTTGTGCCACGTAAGACAACATAGTCACAGGTTCCCAGGACTGGAACATGGACATCTTTGGGGACCATTACTCAACCCATAATGACTATATTTTCTAAAGCAAAGATCAGAAACAGAAAAATGTCTTACTAAATGTTTAAAAAAAAAAAAAACTCATCAAATACACCTTTTGTGAGCACCTACCATGCACCAGACAATGGGAATACAAAGATACATGAGACACAGCCCCTGCCCTCAGGAAACTCAAAACCCAAGGTACCCATCAAACAAACCAGCTTCTTAAAAAGCAATAAAGTGCTCTTCCCTACAGAAGAATTCCAATTAATAAATGTAGAAGGAATGAGGGAAATAGAAAATCAAAATTGGATAATAATGGTTGCAGGCAAGATAAATTAATGGGTGCTAAAATTAGTAGGTAAGAATTTGAGGACAAAAAAGCAATGGCAGTCTCAACATATCTCCCCCAGATATTTATTAACTGCAGATGCAAATTCAGGAATGTCAAGGGGAAGAAAACTGGCAGAACACCATCGTAACCAAGAGATTAAGGTTACCATCACCAGCAATGAGATGTATCAGTGTCACCGACTCCCCGATGGGATGCCCCGAGAAGAGCACACCATCCCTATTGCATTCCTGCCAAAAATCCATAACCTCAGTCCAATCAGGAGGAAACACCAGACAAAGCCAAAGTGAAGAGCACTCTACAAAGTAACTTACCAGTACTTTGCAAAAGTGTCCATGTCATGAAAAGCAAGAAAAGACTAAAGAATTGTCACAGACTAAAGGAGAATAAGGGGAAATGACAACTAAACACCATGTGGAATCCTGGACTGGATCCTAGAATAGAAAGAGGACATTAGTGGAGAAGCTGGTAAAATCTGCATAAAGTCCGTAGCTTAGTTAATAGTCTTGTACCCATGTTAATTTCTTAATTTTGATCATTGCACTATGGATAAGAAAGACACGAACACTAGGGGAAGCTGGGTGAAGGGTATATGGCAACTCTCTCTCAGTACTATTTTTGCAACTTTCTGCAAGTCTAAAATTATTTTAAAATGCAAGTTTTCAAAAATTTTTAAAGAATAAAAATACAGCAATGGCAGCAAAACTGTTGTCCCAGACAAGCCAGAAATCACAGTCACGGTCACCATAACCAACTGGTCTCCCCATTGCCAGCTGGTCTCCAGCTCCATTTATTCCCCCACACCAAAGCCAGGCAACAGAATGTCTTAAAACACTATCTTGCACTTGTCACCCTCCACTCAAAACCTCTGGGGGTAAGTGCTCAAAGGGTCTTTTCAAAAGGACACAGGGGCAGCTTGAAGGGGCTCCCACCAGCCAAATGTGGGACACTCTGAACAGCAAAATAAATAACGACAATAACAAATTATAACCCAAAGAATAAAATAACAATCCATGAGTCCATACTGTAATAAAGACAAACAGACGGAGGAGAAGGGAAAGTTCCTTCTTGCAGTAGAATGCCAAGTAATAAACGGAGAAGAAAAGAGGAAGTCAGAAATGTCTCAGCAATGGGTGTTAACCCTAGTGAAAGTCTGGTGAAGAACAGGATATTTACATAGCCTCGAAGTAGCCCCCCCCCCACAAATGGCTTATTAATAATAAAGGGGGGAAATAGTAACTTTTCAGCAGAGAAGCCTGGCAGACACCCACTTACCAAGTGATCAAAATGAAAATCACCAATATTGGGACAAACTGACGTCATGTGTCTTCTGATATGACCCACTAAGAAGGGCAGAACATCACTAACTTAGCATTCCTGCCAAAAGGACATAACCTCAATATGACAATGAGGACAGAGCAGATGAGGCCAAGCTAAGGGACATTCTACAAAATAACTGACCTGTATTCTTCACAAATGTAGAGGTCAAGAAAAGTGAAGAAAGGCCAAGTAACTAGGCCAAATTAAAGCAGACTAAAGAGCCATGACAAGTCATTGTAATGTGTGATCCTACACACACCTCTGATCGCTACAAAAGACACTGTTGAGACCATCGACGAAATGCAAACATGAACAATAGAGTAGATAACGGTACTGTATCAATGTTAAATTTTCTGATTTTGATAGCCTCTCAGAAAAACACACACCAAACTATTTAGAGGAAAAAACTTACATCTTCAACCTAATCTTTTTTTTTTTTTAAGATTTATTCATTTGAGAAAGAGAGAGCACACACACGTCCAAGTCGGGGGAGGGACAGTGGGAGAGAATCTCCAGGAGACTCCCTGCCAAGCTCAGAGCCGGACACGGGGCTCCATCCCATGACCCATGAGATCATGACCTGAATGGAAACTAAGAGTCGAGGGGCGCCTGGGTGGCTCAGTCGTTAGGCGTCTGCCTTCGGCTCGGGTCATGATCCCAGGGTCCTGGGATCGAGCCCCGCATCGGGCTCCCTGCTCTGCGGGAAGCCTGCTTCTCCCTCTCCCACTCCCGCTGCTTGTGTTCCCTCTCTCGATGTCAAATAAATAAAATCTTAAAAAAAAAAAAAGAAAGAAACTAAGAGTTGAACACATAACCAACTGAGCCACCCAGGCGCCCCTAATCTTTTAATTTTTTTTTAAACACTATGCCAATGCCCAACATGGGGCTTGAACTCATGACCCCGAGATCAAGAGTCACATGCTCTACCAACCAAGCCAGCCAGGCGCCCCTCCAACCTAATCTTAAATAGTTGCCCAAAAATTGTGCATGTGTATAATATATGATAAAGCAAATGGGGAAAAATATAAACAATTGAATCTGGACAACAGATATATAGGAACTCCTAATACTTTTGTTGCAACTTTCTTACAAATTTGAAATTATAACAAAATAAAAAGCTACAATGGCACAAAGGATTTTTTGGGGGTGATAAAAATATTCTAAAACTGGATTATGGTGATGTTTGCACAACTCTGGAGATTTAAAAAAATCACTGAATAGTTAAAAAAAAAAAGTATAAAAATACACACACTCCCTCTGATGGATCCCTATTTCCCAGCTCCATGACCTGGTACCCACCCATTACTTGAATCTCCTCTCTCAGAACTCAGCAACACAAATGTGCACCCCACTGGCTGGATCTGCTCCTTACTCTCCTCCCCAAACGCATGGCACACACCTTCTGATGCCCCTGATTCCCCGACCCTCTCACTTCAGCTCTGTGCCTCCCGAGGTCCTGCCCAGTCCTCAAGGCCCATCAGTCCAGCCCTTCCTTCCCACCTGCACGCCCATCTCCTCATCTCTAACACTGACAGAGTACTTTCTATGTGCCAGTATTATTCTAACCACTCTACGCGCAGTATTTCGTTTGAACTCACAGCCCTGCGAGGTAAGTGCTATTATTATTTACAGATGAAGAAACTGAGTCACTAGTGAGCCGGCTGGGATCCCTCAGGTGGTCGTTGATGGAGGCAGGATTCAAACGAGGCCATTCTCACACGAAAGCCTGCGCGGGCAGCCACTGTGCTCTGTGTCCCTAGAGACATCTTGACACATTTGTTCTTCTGCAGACAGACCTTTCTCGCCCACCAGCCTGCAGACTCCCTGGGGAGCGGGTCCCCACTCTGGACCTCTCTCAACACTATGCACACGGCAGGTGCCCAACAGCTGTTTGTCCGCCACAGGCTGGGTTCCAGAAAGAAGAGGAGGGGGTCGCAAACTCCATCAAAAAGAGGAGCCAGTTTTCCACCACCACCGCCCCCCTCCCCGAGCACAGCCCAGCTCCCTGGCTACTGCCCAAGGCCCGGCCGTCATCTGCTCTGGGTAATAAGTATTTGTATGGCGATAATTACAGCATTTGGGGAGAAAATCCCATTAAGCAAGAGCCCTGCCGAGCTGCTAATGCCAGCACAGAACGGGAGGCGGCAAGTCCGCCAAAGCTCCCGTCTGCTTCCAATAATGCAGGAGCTGCCGGTCCCCGCCGCCCTTCACCCGGCCCCAAAGAGCACGGCGGCCCCTGCTGGCAGCCTCGGGCAGCCGGGGCCACCGAGGGCCAGCCCCCTGCCTCAGAGCTGGCTGGGAGGCAAGGGCAGGGTTCGATGGGGATCCAGAGCACCGGGGGCTGCACGGGAAGGGAAGAGGGAGCAGGACCAGGCTGGGATCCAGCCCTGAGTGTCGCCCCAGTCCCTTTCCTGTCCCTGCCATTCTGTCACCTTAATAACCATAATAATACTACCACTTCTGGGGCCCTAGCTGTGTGCCAGGCCCAGTGCAAAGTGCGGCTCCCGGCCCTGCCGTAGGCGGTCCGCACAACCAGCCTCTCCTTTCAACCAGCAGGTCCTGCCATCATCCCCACTGCAAGGCAACAGCGGTGCTGAGAAGTCCCGCGCTCCTCCGGGGCACTGACCCCAGTTTGCAATTACGTGTTTATTCTCATATTGTGCTACTCATCGCTTCCTCCCTTGCCGGACTAAAACTCAGGGAGGGACAGGCTGTTTGGGCTTCTGTCCGGCACCATTCCCTCAGCACCATGCAGCCCTTCAATAGACAGCTATCTGTTGAATGAATTAATTAAACCCCATAATCCGCCCAAGGTCCCCCCAGCTGCTGCGTGGCAGAATGGGGCTAACAACGCAGGAAGTCTGGCTCCAGAACCATGCCATCACACCATCCACCCTGCAGAGAATCCCTGCCTGCTTCCCCGCCCACCCTGCTCCTTCTTCCAAATGCAGGAGATGGAGACAAAGATGTGTGGGGGCAAGGAAGGAGCACTCTGCGCAGCCAGACTCCAGGAGAGCCGGCTTGCAGCATGGCCAACTCTCACATGCTTACCTCCCAAACTCCCTCCTGCCCCACTGAACCCTCAAACCTTTGCTGAGCTCCTCAGATAATAAAAATAATAATAACATCATCACCTAGTTAAATCACAAAGCATTTTCACACACCAGCCCTGTGCCAAGCATTGGGTCCTCTACGTGCATTGGGTCCCTTAACCCTCACCACCAACCTGCAACACAGTCATCCTCCCCTTTTACATATGGGGAAACTGAGTCTCACAGCAGATGGAGTGATGGCACCAGGGGCCTGCCACCAGTCATGCAGAGCCCAGCAAGAAGCCCAGGGCACCTGCTACTGGAGATGCAAGCCCCACCTAAAGGCAGCATCCTCTGCAGAGTGCAGGTCTCCGCCCCAGGAGACCATGGTACAGACATGGCTTCTGTCTGGCCCCCGACCCCTCCCCATGACCACCATCCAATCGTGATTTGGCATTCCAAACAGGCTGCCAAACAATCTGTCTGGGGTGCCCTGGGAAGTCTTCCTTGGGCCTGACCACCCAGCCCCATTGAATGGGGCCTCCAGTATCAGGGGGCCAAGCCGGGAAAAGGCAAGGGCCCTCCAGGCCTCTGCAGCAGGCAGGGAGCTAGGGCAGTGGACCAACTGGCCAGGGGGCAAGAGAGCGGGCCCCCAGAAACTGATGAACAGCAGACCACGCTGGGCTGGGGGTGCAAATGGAAGCCAGTGGGCCTTCCCCAGGGTCCTTCCTGGCCTTACCATCCTCAGGCCTCTCCCATCTCTGCACCCTGTCCCCACAAGCCTAGAATGCAAGTGCCCGCCTGGGGTGGAAGGGAGAAGCAGTGTCCCCCCACACTACACTCTCTTACCACACTCTCCTGGATGCTCTAGTCTAAAAGACTTTTTTAATTTAAAAAAATCCAACTGAAAGTCAAAGTCCTTGAGTGGGAGAAAAGACAATTAATAGTGGCCACAGCTGGGTCCCTCTGAGGCTGAGTTCTACAAAGAGATGAAGCTTCCAGGCCTCCTCCACCACACCCCTAACCCTCACTCTGTATTTGAATTGTTCCTCGGCAGTGAATTATTCAGCGTCGCTTCCTCACCCAGCCCACCAGCCCCATAGTCCCTCTGGCTGAGCCAATTTCCTCCACAGCTCTGGGGCCTGCACAGCCTCTTCCCAGATGTCCCTGCAGCACACCAACTTCTTCCCACCTGGGGGGATAGGCCTGCACCCAGAGCTATGGGATATAGGATCATAAACTTGCCAGGCCTCACAGGCTGCCATAGAAACTGCCCACGAGACAAAAGGCGAATGCACAGCTGCAGTCTCTCCAAATTTCACAGCCTCGGGGGCCGCCGTTCCGGGCCCCAGTACTGCACGATGCCCATATCGATGAGAGAGAGCGTTTGCTACAGTTATTTTGAGTCTGGCTGTGTTCTCACCAAGGCCTCTTTTTGGGGTGTTCTTTTCTTCCTCAAATGGCTCTTTTGAGGCCTACCTGCTGCAAAGTCAGGCTCCCTCTGTTTTCTACATCCTTTCCGCACCCAAGAAGTTTTGCACACAGCAAAGACCAGACCTCCCCTGACTCCTCCACAATAACTCATCCGTGGATTCCATCCCCGAAGTCCCCAAAGGGAAAATCCAGGGAAAGAGGACTTCCTGACTCTTCCCAGCCTTCCCAGCCTCAAGCCCCATCACATCGGACTGGACACAGCACACTGGGGGACAGCTGATCCGTTCACCCATCAGGCTGGCTCAGGCGCACCTGCAGGCCTTTTGCTCATGCATTCCCTCTGTTTGGGCTGCCTGCGCTCTCTGCTGAGCAGGCTCCCACCAACCACTCTTGGGTCCCAAAGTGTGCTAATAAAATGGTCTATCCTCTGAGAAGCACCTTCCCCCCAAGAAAAGTGCTTCCCACCCCAATGGTCCCCACCACAGCCCCATCACACTGCTAGCCTCACCCTCTCCCAAAAGCTTACAGTTAGGTGTCCCCTGTCTGGGCCTCTCAGCTGTATGTCCCTTGAAGGCAGGGACTTGCTCACTCCCTGCTGGAGCCTCAGCACTGAGGGCAGTTCCTGGCCCTGTAAACGTTTGCTGAATTAAAGAACAAGACGCTTCTCCTGATCCTATTGTAATAATGCCTCTCACTCAGTGAGCATCATAATGAACTAGGCACTTTCCACACATTATCTTTGGTCCTCACAAGAACCAGAGACTTTTGTATCAGCAGTCCCATTTTCTGAGTGGAAAGCAACTAAGGCTCAGAGAAGTTAAGTAACTTGCCCAAGGTCACACAGCAACCTAGGCCGTTGGACCCCAACTCTTTCTTTTCACTAGGAAATTTCACTTCCATTCCACTCTGATTGCAAGAGAGCTCATGAGTTCCTGAACATCAAAAGAGACACTGTCCTCAAAACTAAAGGTGGAGAGAAAGAGCAAGGAATGAGATGACTTCAAGATTCAGATCCAAAAGCAAAGGTAAGGGGCTACTATGTCTCAGAGCTAGGCTGCTACCAGGGTAACAGCTGCAGGAGAAATGCCCTGTGGACGAGGCAGAGGAATGGAGAAGAGATCCAGAGTAAACAGGTGTAGAGAATGACCCTGCAACCTCAGGGGTCTTCTGGGCAGATTTCTGATGCCCAGTCCCTCTCCACAGCCACATAGCATAATGCACAGGAAACTTGATTCGGTCCAACCTCTCTCCACACCAGCATCTCTCCCCAGCCCCACAACACACTGTCCTCACACACACCATCCTCTCTCTCTCTCTCACACACACACACACACACACACCAATTCCCATCTAGATTGCATCTAGATTGCAAATTCTCTGAAACCTCCGTGGGAATTTTTCAGACTCAGCCAAGAAGAGTCTAGGGCAAATGTGTGCTCACTAATTGCTGACCTTGGTACGGAGTTTGATCCAGGAGACAGCTCTCCCCAGGGTCAAATTTCTGCCTCTGGCCGGCTGGGAGCCATGAAATTGTGCTCAAGTTATCGAAATCTGTACGCCTTTCCTGAGAGCCACTGCAGTTGCCCAGGAGTGTGGGAAGGAGCATGCAGGTTTCAGAGGAGCCAGCAGCCTTCTCCAAAGTCCAGTTCAAAAATCTCCTGAGGCAGTCAGCTCTGCAGGCAGCACAAAGGCTCCCGCATATGACCAAAAATCCACACACACGCCCACGTTACAGGGACTCTCACAACCCCCATTACTGAGGTGACACCACGGATACTAGGAATTCACACAGAGGCACATTCTGCAGGAGAATCTAGCAAAGCAAATTATATAGGTCCATATAAACACATACACGGTAACCATACACACACACACACACACACACACACCCTACAAAGCTCAGCGGGTCTAGAAAGGACCGAGTTTCCTCAAGAATTTAGAAGTGAAAGAGAATAAGGGAAGAGAAATGATTTTTTAAATGACTTTCCATGGTCAATGTCTCCACTCCAGGCTCCTGACCGCTCAGCATGATTCACGGGGCTCCCAGTCCAGATCACACCTACCCCTTTCCGGGTGTCGATGTAACATATCCCAGGCCCCAAACCCAAATCCCTCAGGTCCCATTGTCTGCCTGGGTTGGGGATGGCTGGATGGGAGTTGGGGGACCAATGCCTGACACCTGCAAGAGAATAATTCTTAAGGCTCTGGGACAAACAATGGGGAGGAAGGGGAAGCCTGGAAACTTCAACTCCATCCCATCTTGCTGCCCATCACCTGCCTCAAAGCCCAGTCCACACACAGTGCTCAGAACACAGCCCAAGATCCATGTGCCCAAAAGGAGATATGATGCCTGGCAGTGTGAGGAGCTTCCCCCTGGGTGCCAGGAAGGCTTTCTGGCACCAATTCCCAGCACCCTGGAGGAATAAAGTGCTGGCGCAGTGGGATGGGCCTGCCAGTGCTGAGTGCAGGGTGCAGGTGTGAGGTTGGGAGCCGCCAGCCCCGCCAGGGCCCTTTGAATCCCTGGAAAAGGAAACAGTGATGCCGCTGGCTCCTGGCTCGGGAAGGACCCTGGCAGGCACTGACCCCCCCTGTTGGCTGCGGAGCCCGGGGCCCCAACGGTGCTGCCCCCACCCCAGCCCCGAACTGCGTCTGGGTGGGAGGGCAACCTCGGGGCTCCCTGCGCGCTGGGGCTGGGGGCCGTACTCACAGGCGCTCCGTGTTCCGTGGGATGTTCTTCGGGATGGCCTGCAGCCCCGCGCCGTGGCAGTCCACCGTGGTGCCGGTGCAGGTGCAGAGGGCGGGGCACGCGGTGGCACCCAGGCGCCAGGCGGCTGCCCACAGCAGCAGCCAGAGCTCGGGCCGGACAAGCCCCGCCGAGGGCCCCCTCCGGGGCGTCAGCGCCATGGTGCCCTCACCGCGTCCCGCTTGTGTGCCAGACGGCGGCGGCCGCTTACCATCCCCGTCCGGGGCGGCCTCCAGGTGCAGTCCCGGGGCAGCGCCACCGAGGAGGCCCGTGCGCGGCGCCCTCACGGGCCGGGAGGCACCTTGCTCCTCCAAGCGACGGCGCCTGTGTGCGGACCGAGGGAGGGCCCCTGGGCGGAGGGCGCTCGGCTCCTCTCCGGTTTCGCGCTGGCTGCGTCTCCCTCTCCCCCTCCCGCCAGCTCCCAACTGACTGCTGCGAGGAGGAAAATGGGCAGGCCCCGCGCGCGCACGCACCCCGCGCACACACACACACACACACACACACACACACGCACAATCACACACTCACACCCGCACCGCTCGCTCCCACCCGGCAGTCATCCATCAATCGAAAAGCACACATCCAGGGCCAGACTCCTCCCCGCCCTCCCCCAGCACCCCCCTCCCCCGCCTCCCGAAGACCACTCGGCGGCTGCAGCGAGCAGCGCGTACAGTTTCAAAGGTGGAACCTTCGAGGCGCCGCGAGCGGCAGGGGGCTGCGGGGGAGGGGATGGGAGAATGGCCACGGCCGACCTGCCCAGTCTTGGCCCTGGCCAGCTATACACACACACACACACACACACACACACACACTGAGAGTATGTGCACACTTAGACGCACGCGCTCGGACGCGCAGCCCAGGCAGCTGGGCCAGAGTGCTGGAGGGAGATCTTATTTGGCTGCCTGGACCCCTTCCCCAGGGCCACAGACATGCTTTCCCCGACGGCAGAAACGCTTCCCAGGGCCCACCAGACTTGCTTTGTCAATACTCGGTGAAAGCAAGCCCCGTGCCCCAGGTCTCCAAACCACCTGCCGTACTTAGCCTAGGACTTGGAGGACAGAGCCTGGGGACAGGAGAGGGGTAGTGTACAAAAGCCCTAGGCCAAGTACAGTCTTCTCCCCTCCCTCCACCAAGATGGCAGCAACCCCATTTGTCTGATGAGAAGCCTGAAGCTTGCTGCACCCAGATGAAAATGGCCCTGATTTGGACCTTTGCACTCAGGGAGATGTTATTTCTCCCCATTGGACTACACTGGCTTCCCAGGTGGGGGTGAGGGGGTTGGCAGAGTATCAGTGGGCGTTGGAAATCCAGCAAATATCTTCCTCCACTCACACCAGCATTCTTCCATTTCTGACAGATGAAAATGAATGTTCAGTCCTGTCACCAGAGGGCTGCAGAGAGGGCTGGAAAAGGGCTGGGTGGCCTGTTTGGGAGAGTAGCTCCGCAGACCACCATTGTCAGACCCCCTCCTTCTTACTCTAAGGCAGGTGTAGACAGAGGTGTGGACATGGGTGTGAACAGGAAATCCAGAGAGGGAGAGAACTATGCTCAAGCCCAGATAAGATGAAGGACCTCCCCAAAATCAAGAACAGACGTGGTTTGCTAGTGCTTTATAGGATCCAGACATCCTTTGTCCATCGGTCCCCTGATTCCGGGCCACCTCCAGGGTGGCAAGAAGAAACACTTGAGCAGCTCAAGAAGCACCTCCCTTCCCAGGAGTTGGCTACCTGGGTTTCCCCTTGGGAGAAACCAGAAAGAAAGGTAGCTGGTCCAAGAGATGCCAGGATGAGGCACAGCAGGGATACCGCTTGTCAGAGGGGGCTGGTGGGATGTGGATAGGCTCCGCAAGATTAAAGCCTTATCCACCAGGTATCCAAGACTTGGGGGTTTTCTTTGTTTTTCTTTTCCATTTGATGAAAATTTTACAGTATCTCTACTCTCATAGCACGTATAGAACTGTGGCCTGTATGTCACAACTAATGTGGCTGGTGTTACGGGCTTTTGACAGTTCTTTTTAAAGTTTTTACACACTCCTGGCCTGACCTCCATCCAAGGCCATCGGTTCTTCAGCATCAGTTCAATCACAGCTCAGGAGGAAGGGGCTTTCTCACGGGTCCCCAGGGGGTGTGATCTTAGAGAAGCTCCCCACAAATTAAGCCAGAGCTCCTCAGCCTATGAGGGCCTCCTCAGTGCTCTCCCTCACAAATTTCTCCTGCTTCTCCGCAGGGTGCTCAGCCCCCCTCTCCTCACGGGCCCTCCCCTGCTGCCTCAGGCAGAGTTAAATCCTCATTCCTCTGAGCCTGCCGCTTTGTTTATCCCCTCTTAGCTGGAACTGTTTACACATGTGGCTCCTTCCCGGACACTCCTTCGGGGGCAGAGCCCCCCCTTCCCCTGCGGCTTACTCATTTCCTCACTTGGGCACTTAACCCAGCACCTGCACTTAGTAGGCCTGTCACAGATGGCACTCCGACTGTTGAAGACATCCAGTTTCCAACCTTCAGCTCCAGCGGTGTCTCCCCAGCACCGTGACCTCAGAGGGCTCCTCAGAAGCCAGGACCCATGTGGGGAAGAGGGAGGGTGTTGATTAACTGGGCCACATGCCCTGGGGGCTTCAGAGTGGTCGGGTGAAGGGGCGGAAGGAGGGGTGGGAGTGGGCAGGGGGCGGCAAGATCGGTCCTGCCTGTGTCTCCCAAGAGCCAGCCAGTGCCCTAGAAGCTTCTAGACTAGCCTGGACAGTGAATCCCAAATTGTCCCCACCTGGCAAAGCCTGCCCTTTCCTATAAAGGAGAGGGAAGGAAGGAGGGCCCCTTCGGACCCAGGACAAAGACTCCCCACGCCAGCCTAGCCATGGGAGGCCCTGCCCCAGCAGCCAGGCAGCTCCCCAACTTGGCTCCTATCCTCAGTTCCTCCACCCCAGAACCTGGCTGGCTCCCCAATTTGGGAGGTAGCTAGCCATGAATGAACGCAGCTCATTAGCGTTCCTAGCACATTTACTCGTGAAACAACGGCCTGGCTAGCAGCTCCCCCTCCACCCCTACGCTGCTCTGCTGGTTCAGTTTCCTCTCCCAGGCCCCTCCCTCTGTGGGATCTCCCTACCCCCTCCCTACAGCAGGGCCACCTGCTCCCTCTGCAGGGGTGGGGAGGAGGCAGCCCCGTCACATTGCTTCTGCCAGGAATTCTCTGCCAAAGCCCACTGGCCACCATCAGGGCAACCCCTGGGTGGGGGGGCCCTGCTTGGGACTGGGTCTCCCCATCCCGGTGGTGTGAATCTTCTCCAATGCCCTCAGCCATGCATGCTCGGGAGTTGAAGGCCACCTCCTCCTGCCTGTGACTCGGGGAGACTTTGGGGAGTGCCTCCTTCCAGCTTTCTGCACAGGGCCCTCTCCTCCACCTCCCACAGCCCTTCTGAGGCACCAAGAAGCAAGAGCCTGGGTGAGGCTGCCCAGTGGCTTGGATTTCCAGACTGCAAAAGGCAAAAATGAGACAAATTCCTGCTATCTGGGCATTTGTTAAACAGCATTTCTTAAGTATCTAGGTACTATGTGCCCGGAACTGGGACTTGGCAATTGCACAGGGAATAAGAGCTGCCGTGGCGGGGCGCCTGGGTGGCTCAGTCAGTTAAGCGGCTGCCTTCGTCTCAGGTCATGATCCCAGGTCCTGGGATCGAGCCCCGCATCGGGCTCCCTGCTCAGCAGGAAGCCTGCTTCTCCCTCTGCCTGCCACTTCCCCTGCTTGTGCTCTCTCTCTTTCTGTCGGATAAATAAATAAAATATTAAAAAAAAAAAAAAAAAAAAAGAGCTGCCGTGGCCTGCACGGAGCTCACAGTCCAGTGGGGAACAGAAAGGGGAAAGCCCACTCTGCATGGTTAGTTTGGTAACAGGGAGCGTGGAATTGCAGAGCAGCCCCAGAGTGTGGGGCTCAGCGTAGGGCCTGAAGGCTCCCTGGAAGAGGAAGCACTTGAGCTGAATCATGAAGGATACATAGGTATTGGCTGGGCAACAAAACAGGAAGAAAAGCTTTCCTGGGCAAAGAGAAGGGCAGAGATAAGGCACACAAATGGTGGCAGTGTCCTCAGTGGCTGAGCTGGGGCAAGTTCAGCAAGGCTGGAATGTGGCAGGGGTTCAGGTAGGAAATGCAGGCAGAAGTCAGAGCTGGGGGAGGAGGGGGAGAAGAGGGGGAGCACATCCCAGACGCCCTGGTGTGGCCGTTCTGGTTTTACTAGGCTTGCAGAATTCCCAGGCCTGTCCCTGTGCTCAAGCACAAGCCCATATATGTATGTGCCCGCAATGCACTATCTCTGGACCCAGTGGCAGCTCCCAGGGAAGGTCCTGGATGATGGCAGGGGGACAGTTTCCGCATATGCTTCTACTGTTAGGATTTTTTTTACCTGTATAGTATGACTTGACCTCTCCATCACCACCAATGCATTTGTTTCTACCACCAATACATTTTTAAATCCCCTTGGATGCTTATTATAAATGCCAATTCCCAGGACCCACCCCAGACCTTCTTAATCAGAATCTCCACTATTAGCACACTAGAGAGTGAGGTAGTATGATTCTGACGCAGGTGGTTCCAGAGACCATGCTCTAGAATCAAGGCCTGGTGTGCTGGGTTAATGAGTTTGAACTTGGACCTGAAAACTCTGGGAGCCACTCAAGGAAGGGGCCCAGCAAGGACAAAGGGTCTGAGGCCTGTCTGCCTCCCTCCTCTTCAGTTTCCACAGGCTCTTAGCAAGGATGAGACACATCAAAGAAAAAGATAGCCACAGGGAACTGGAGGGGAGGGGACAGAGCCATGTGACGCTGGTGCATCCTAGCTTCAATCGCAAAATGTCAGAGCTGGAAGGGGATAAAGAAACGATCAAATCCAAACACCACCATACAGTTGGCAGCCCAGAGAAGTGAAGCAAGCAGCCCAACCTCACGTGGCGAAGGAATAACAGAGGGGAGCCATGAAGGACACTGGATCTTGTTGTGCTAGGCCACACAACTGGGAAGAACACAGCATTCTGTCCATCCTGGGCACTTCTCCTGACCCTGCAACCCCCACAGGGACTGAAAAGCCAGGGGTCCCGGGGATCCCAGTAGTGCCAGCAGGGCTCAGGATATTTTAGCTTTAATCTCTAAACCCCGTGATGTACTCAAATTTGAAGGCAGTTGACTGGACTGCTTTAGGCTTTCAATGACAAAGCCTAAAGCAGAAACAAGCTCCTAGACTTAAGATCAGTGGCTTTTATAGATGCTACCATATGCATGCAGGACAATTCCGACAGATAAGAAGCAAGAGAGAAGCAAAGAGGGGAGAGAAGAAAAAGAAGGAGGCGAAATGAAGGGAGAAAGCAGGGGGGAGAGTCTGCAGGCAGCAATTTGCTCATTCATTTATCAGACATTGATTATAGGCCAACTGTGAGCCAGGCATTGGAATTTAAGAGACTTTCTGCTTGGGAGTCATTGGGCTTCTTGCATCTTGCTCGTGGTTTTCATCAGATGTGATATTTTCAATCATTATTTCTTCAAGTTTTTTACATCCCTTCCTCTCTCTTTCCTCTCCTCTGGGGACCCCACATACCCGTATATTAGGCCACTTGAAGTCGTCCCAAAGCTTACTGATGCTTTGTTCATTTTTTTTAGTCTTCTCTGCATCTTTCATCTTGCTGAGTTTCTACTGCTGTGTTTTCACGTTCATTATCTTTTCTTCTGCAGTGACTTATCTGCGGTTAAGCCCATCCAGCACAGTTCTATCTCAGACATTGTGGTCTTCATCTCTAGATCTATTTGGGTGTTTTTTTCTCTTCCATGTATCTTCTTAACGTGTTTATGCTTCCTCTGCCTTCTCATGCAAATGGAATATAGTTGTAATAACTACGTCTATGAATTCTATTATCTGCATCATTTCTGGGTCAGTTTTGATTGCTTTTTTTTCTCATTTTGGGTCATATTTTCTCACTACTCTGTATCCTGGTAATTGTAGATTGGATGCCAGACATTGTGGTGGATTTTACCTTATTGGGTGCTGGATATCCTTGTATTTTTAAAAAATAATCTTGGGCCTTGGTCTAGAACAGAGTCAAGTTATTGGGAGCAATTTGATTCTTTCAAGGCTTACTTTTTTTTTTTTTTAAAGATTTTATTTATTTATTTGACAGAGGGAGACACAGTGAGAGAGGGAACACAAGCAGGGGGAGTAGAAGAGGGAGAAGCAGGTTTCCTGCAGAGCAGGGAGCCTGATGCGGGGCTCGATCCCAGGACCCTGGGATCAGGACCTGAGCCGAAGGCAGACACTTAACGACTGAGCCACCCAGGCGCCCCTCAAGGCTTACTTTTAAACTTTCTTAAGCAAGACCAGAAGAACCTTTAGTCTAGAGCTGATTTTCCCACTACTGAGGAAATACCCTTCTGAATATCCTACCCAATATTCTGTGAATTCAAAGGCTTTCTACTCTAGCTGTTGTGAACACCAACTCTGTGGGAGCTCCAAGGATTGTTTTTGCCTACTCCATTTGGGTGGAGCTTTCCCCAGCTTCAGGTAGTTTACAGTATGCCCTGATTGGTGCTCAGCTGAAGACTGGGGTTGGGATGGATCACAGGAAGGAACCATCTGCAAATCCCTGGCTGCTCTCTCTACAGCAATTTCCTCTCCCATCTCCCTGAGAACTCTAGCAACTCTCAGCTTCAGCTCTTCAACTCAGCTTCATGCTGGGTTACACTTGGGTGCCCCTCTTGCTCTGTGGTCTGGAGACTCTAGCCTATAAGTCAGGTCAATTATAATGTTCACCATACTTGTTTTCCCTCTCAAAGGAATCACCACCCCACATTACCAGTTATTCAACATCTGAAAACAGTTGTTTCATTTTTTTGTTTTTTTAGCTGTTTAAGGTGGAAGGGTAAATGAAACAGAAGTTTGTGAGAGTTTTAGCAACACTCTGTACACTTTAAACACTCCCAGCATGCTAGGGAGATACAGCCAAACAGTCACTTGACTCTGACAAGTACCGTGAAATTGGCCAGAGAGGAAGGGGCCTCAGCCACACAGGGCTTCTCTCCGTTTATAAAGCACCTCACACTCCTTGCATAGGACAGTCCTCTATCAGCATGCTCTTTCCGCCATTCTCCACCTGGCTTAGTCCTCCTCATCCTAAGCAGCACCTCCTCAGGGAAACCTTCCCTGACCCCGGGTTGAGTCTGCCTTCTCCCCTGTCATGCAATCTCCTGGCTCACTGTGCCCCCTTCAGAGCACTGATACTGTCGTTTGTAATTACTTGTTTATCTAATGTCTCTCCTCCCTCCTAGGCTGGAGCTCCACAAGGGCAGGTTCCCATCGATCTTGTTCCCTAATGCCTAGTTTAGGGACTGGAATATAGAGAATGCTGAATAAATATTTTTTACTGAAGCACGGGGCTCTTTCAGGGGAGGTGTATCTTGAGAATAAAGGTGCAAAAAAGGCAGGTCTCCTGTCAAAATCAGGGCAATGAAGAGTCACTTTTGGCTGGAAAGAGAATTCCCCAGGGAGCAGTGAGTTAGGGTGTTGGGGAGAGAGCTGGATGCTGAGGGACCCAGAGGCCAGGCTAAGACCCTTGGATGTTATTCTGGGGGTATTAATGAGTCACTGGATGGATGGTAAGAGTCAGCACAGGTTGGGTTCCCTGGGAAGAGCCTCTGGGATGAACAAGAGCCTACAGAGCATTTATTAAGGAATGCTCTCAGGATCAAGGTTCTGGGAAGGAGGGAAAGGGCAAGATTGCACAGAGGCAATGCTGATCTACGATACCGTTTCAACAGCAGACTTGAGATGCTCTACAGAAAGTTCTGAAGAGAGGTCCCTTTGCAGCTGTCCCAAGTTGTGGCAAGAGTGCTGGGCCTTTATCCCATGGCACTGACCAGTCACTGGACCAAGGCTGCTCCTGAAGGGAGGTGTAGACTTGTATGAGGCCGTTTTTCAGCTAAGGGCAAACCCCAGAGAGGACTGACAGCTGAGGACCATCCTCAGGCAGCTCTTCCAGCAGCTGGGGGAGAAGTCCTTCATTCCCGAAGGTAGATCTGGGAACCGGGTAGGAGAAGGCCCACAGGCAAAAATAGGCACAGGGTCTTTGGCATGACTGGGAGTAGCTTTCCAGAAAGGAGATGAGACTGGAGTGGTGGTCAGAGAGGGTCAGATCTTGAAGGGCTGAGTAGATCTGTTGAGGAGTTGAGTCAAATTCCAAGGGGAATGGGAAGCCATGTGGGGGCTTTAAGCTGAGGAGTGAGACATGATCCATTTCTCTGCTCTACTCATCCTCTGATTCAGTCCCTCTGCCTCTTGCATGTGCGAGAGAAAGAGCCCTGCTTCGAAGCACATCCTGTACCCAAATCCAGACGTGAAAAGGAGGAAGTAGTCTCTATTCTCTCCAAAATCCAAGAAGATGACAGAAATTGTCACCAGGGAGCTCATTAAACGCCCCCACCATCAAGTTTCAGGGGCATCATTTGTTAACAGCTAACCAAAAACTTCCATTGTGCCTATACATTCTAAGGGTTTCTACGATTCCAAGAGTTTTACATATTAAATCATTTAATCTTCCCAACAAACTTATGAGGTAGGGACTATTTTTACAAACCAGAAGCTGGAAGCACAGAGAGGTTTAGTAACTTGCCCAAGGTCACACAGCATTCGAGTGGCAGAGGCAGGATGTAAAATGGGGTAAAGCTCTACCTCCTGGAGGGGAAGTGGAATTGAATGAAAGGTACATATGAAAGTGCCTCGTGCTGTGCTGACCCATGGTAAGTGTGTTCATTTTTTTAAGAAAGCCAAAACTGGTACTAATGACAGCTTAGAGAAAAAGTCTATCTAGAGGAAGTTCTTTCTGATAAACATTATATGGTTAATTTTAGAGGATTCCCTCCTCTCCTTTATCCTCAGCTCCTGCAAATGAATGCCTTCCGGGTCTACTTGGCAACGTAACCCACACAAAGACCCGATATCTTCAGAACTTTCCTTGCCATCAGAGAGTACAGGGATCTTCTAACCTCAAATGTGATAATCTGGGGCACCTGGGTGGCTCAGTTGGTTAAGCAATTGCCTTCAGCTCAGGTCATGATCCTGGAGTCCCGGGATCGAGTCCCGCATCGGGCTACCTGCTCAGCAGGGAGTCTGCTTCTCCCTCTGACCCTCCCCCCTCTCATGTGCTCTCTCTCTCTCTCTCTCTCTCTCTCATTCTCTCTCTCTCTCAAATAAATAAATAAAATCTTTAAAAAAAATGTGGTAATCCTTCTCAAACTGGCAAAGTCCCAAGTTCAGCAGGTGATAGCTTAGAAACATCAAATGAATTTAATGTAAATCTAATTTTTTTGCAGATGACATGAACTTTTTTTTAATTGGAGTATAGTTGACATAATATTATTTTAGTTTCAGATGTACAACATAGTGATTTGACAATTATATGTATTACAAAATGCTCACAATGGTAAGTGTAGTTGCCTATCACCACACAAAGTTATGACAATATTACTGACTATATTCCCAATACTGTACTTTTCATCCTCATGATTTATTTTATAACTAGAAGTTTGTGTCTCTGAATTCTCGTCACCAATTTCACCTATTACCCTCTGGCAACCACCAGTTTGTTCTCTATATTTATGGGTCTGTTTCTCTTTCTTTTTGTTTGTTCATTTGTTTTGTTTTTTAGATTCCACATATAAGTGAAATCATATGGTATTTTTCTTTCTCCATCTGACTTATTTCCCTTAGCATAATATCTTCTAGGTCCATCCATGTTGCCATCAACAGCAAGATTTCATTCGTTTTTATGGCTGAATAATATTCCATTACATATATGTATGTACACACACATATGTATGTGTGTGTGTGTATACAGTGTCTTCTTTATTCATCTATGGGTGGACACTTGGATTGCTTCCATACCTTGGCTATTGTAAATAATGCTACAATAAACATATGGGTGAATATATCATTTTGAATTAGTTTTTTGTTTTCTTTGATAAATACCCAGAAGTGGAATTACTGGATGGCATGGTATTTCTATTTTTAATTTTTTGAGAATCCATACTGTTTTTCATAGTAACTGCACCAGTTTACATTCCCACCAACAGTGCATATGGGTTCTTTTTTCTCCACATCCTCACCAACACTTTTTGGTACTAGCCATTCTGACTGGTGTGAGGTGATATCTCACTGTGGTTTTGATTTGCATTTTCCTGATGATTAGTGATATTGAGTATGTTTTCATGTATCTGTTGGCCATCTATATGTCTTCTTTGGAAAAATGTCTATTCCGGTCCTCTGCCCATTTTTAAATCAGATTATTTTTCTTTTGGAGTTGAGTTGTATGATTTCTTTATATTTTTTGGATATCAACCCTTTATCAGATATATCATTTGCAAATATCTTCTCCCATTCAGTAGGTTACCTTTTCATCTTGTTATTTTCCTTTGTTATGCAAAAAGCTTTTTAGTTTGATGTAATCCCAATTATTTATTTTTGCTTTTGTTTCCCTTGTCTGGGGGAGACAGATCCAGAAAGATATTGCTGAGGTTGATGTCTGAGTTTATTGCCTATGTTTTCTTTAGTTTTATGGTTTCAGGTCTTACATGTTTGTTTGTTTAAAAGAGAGAGAGAGAGAGCAGGGGATGGACGGGGCAGGGGGAGAGGGAGGGAGGGAATCCTAAGCAGGCTCCATGCCCAGTGCAGAGTCTGACGCGGGGCTCCATCTCACGACCCTGAGATCATGATCTGAGCCGAAACCAGGAGTCGGACACTTAACCGACTGAGCCACCCAGGCTCCCCCATTTTGAGTTTATTTTTGTGTATGGTATAAGAAACGGATCCAGTTTCATTCTTTTGCATGTAGCTGTCCAGTTTTCCCAGAACCATTTGTTGAAGAGACTGTCTCTTTCCCATTGCATATTCTTGCTTCCTTTGTCACAGATTAATTGGCCATATAAATGTGGGTTTATTTCTCAGCTCTCTATTCTGTTCTATTGATCTATGTGTCTATTTTTGTACTAGTACCTACTGTTTTGATTACTATAGCTTTGTAGTATATCTTGAAATCTGGGATTGTGATACCTCCAGCTTTGTTCTTCTTTCTGAAGATTGGTTTGGCTGTTTGGAGTGTTTTGTTCCATACAAATTTTAGGATTATTTGTTCTAGTTCTGTGAAAAATACTGGTATTTTGAAACAGATTGCATTGAATCCATAGATTGCTTTGGATAGTATGGACATTTTGATAATATTAGTTCTTCCAATCCATGAGCATAGTATATCTTTCCATTTATTTGCATCATCTTCAATTTCTTTCATTAATGTCTTACAGTTTTCAGAGTACAGATTTTTCACCCCCTTGGTTAAATTTACTCATAGGTATTTTATTCTTTTTGATGCAATTGTAAATGAGATTTCTTTTCTTAATTTCTCTTTTTGCTAGTTCATTGTTAGAACTAGAAGAAATAGTGTATAGAAGAAATGCACAGATTTCTATATATTAATTTTGTATCCTGCAAATTTACTAATTTCATTTATTAGTTCTAATAGTTTTTTGGTGGAGTCTTTAGGGTTTTCTATATATAGTATCATGTCATCTGCAAATAGTGAGAGTTTTACTTCTTCCTTACCAATTTGGATGCCTTTTATTTCTCTTTCTTGTTTGATTGTTGTGACTAGGGCTTCCAGTACTATGTTGAGTAATTGTCAATCTAATTAAAAAAAAAAAAAAACTTACCAAACATTAACATTATTGGGATAGCCTCTTCTTTTATACTCTTTTATATTTTCCATATTTTCTACAATAAATGGGATATAACAAAGAAAAAACATTATTTTAGAAATAAAGTTGTAATCACTAAATCTATAATTATTGCCTGAATAAAATTACCATTAAACTTAATATTCCAAATTTAATTATTTTATGAGCAAAATAAATAATAATATATTTTACACTCCTGCATTGAAGAGCTGTTATAAATCTCCAAAGGATGCTTTAAAAATAAGTGATGGCTTATATGAAATATCTAGAATAGGCAAACTCAGAGAGACAGAGAATAGATTAGAAGTCACCAGGGGCCCGAGGGAGGGAGGAATGGTGAGTTATTGCTTAACCAGCACAGAGTTTGTTTGTTTGAAAATAGGGGTGATGTTGCACAACACTGCAAAAGTAATTAATGCCACTGAAATGTACACTTAAGAATAGTTAAAATGGAGATAGATAGATAGATAGATAGATAGATAGATAGATAACCACAGTAATAAGTGATGGTGCAGTTAAGGGAGAGGCTGTGTTACAGAATGCCTGTCCAATCACTGGTTTGTCACCAGCTGCCCAGGATGGACCCAATAAATGATGAAAACAGTAGTGAACACTAATAATAAGCAACTGTTACCCAGAGGTAAATAAGCTGCTCATCCTCACTCACCAACAGGGGCAGGGGATTGAACCCAGACAATGTGACTCCAGATGTCACACCTTTAACCCATTTTATTGCACTGCACAACGGCAAACCTGTCTGCTGAAGATTTCCTATGACATGACCCGTCTGTAGATAATCCTGCAAGGGAGGTGCTGCTCTTCCTCTTTACAGACAGGAGTCTGCAGCTCACAGAGAACTGCTTGCCAGGTTATCCAGCTGGAGGGGGCAGGGTGCCATGCTTGGACCCAGGCCGGTGCCTGCAAAGGCCTGACAACAGTATAAGTGACTGACTGCTGATTGGAAACAACCCATGCAGTATTTAAATTGAGGGGCGCCTGGGTGGCTCAGTCGTAGCCTCTGCTTTCTGCTCAGGTCATGATCCCAGGGTCCTGGGATAGAGCCCCACATCCGGGTCCTTGCTCAGCCGGAGGCCTGCTTCTCCCTCTCCCACTCCCCCTGCTTGTGTTCCCTCTCTCGCTGTGACTCTCTGTCAGATAAATAAAATCTTT
>NC_138374.1:27918256-27941670 GCF_054177405.1 Leptonychotes weddellii | reverse complement strand
CCCTGCGCACGCCGACCTCTGCCCCCTGCCTGCATCTGAACCCCAGGTCCTGCGCACGGCCCGCCTCTGCCCCCTGCCTGCATTTGAACCCCAGGTCCTGCGCACGTCGGCCTCTGCCCCCTCCCTGAATCTGAACCCCAGGTCCTGCACACGTCGACCTCTGCCCCCTGCCTGCATCGGAACCCCAGGTCCTGCGCACGCTGGCCTCTGCCCCCTCCCTGCATCTGAACCCCAGGTCCTGCGCACGGCCCGCCTCTGCCCTGGGGACTTTTCTCACAGAGCTAAAACAGCTGAGCTCTGCCAAGGGTCACAGGGAACAGACACAGCAGCATGACAACCCAGGGTCTCCCCCCGCAATGAGTGCACAAAGTTAAGACTCTGATGCCTTTGTTGTCAGCTGTCAAATTTCATTTTCTGGTTCCCAAATTCTCTACTGTGAATTCTGCTAAAATCTTTGTGCCACCATAATGTGCCGTCACCGGGTCAGGATTGGAACAGCTTTCTGTCAGCCTGTGGCGATGAGTGTCCCAGCACGGGGTCCCTGGTGCTCACGCAAACACAGCCCCTGGAGTACACAGGACGATGCTGTGGGTAAGAATGCAGCTCTTGTTCAGACTGCCTGGGTCCAGATCTGGGCCTGCCACCTGACCTCACGCAACAGGCTTACTTAGGATCTCTGGGCCTCTGTTTCCCCATAAGTGAAGCAGGGCGTTGTTACAGTATTTATTCTCTGGGGTTGGTACAGGGCCTCGATAAGCTGCAATACGTCAAGTCTTTGAAAAGAGAGCCTGGCTCAGGGTAAGTGCTCAGTGCCTGTCCTCATTTCACTTAAGGACACAGCCCCAGGCTCACAAGAGCCAGGAGGAAAAACAAGGAGGAGGGGAATTTATCCATCTACTGACCTTTCCCGTGTCCTGGAGATGGGGGAGCTCGAGAAGTCTTGCTGCTTCCAGACCTAATTGTCCAGCTGCCTGGCTGAGTTCATACCTCAAGCTCAACATGACTGAAAACCCAATTCATGAGCTCCCCTGCCCCTCTCCTCCAGCCTGATCCTCTTCCAGTGTTTTCTATCTGTCTGAACAGCAGTAGTTTCTATGCAGTTCGATGAGCCAGAAACCTGAGGGGCGCCCTGTACTCTTCCCTCTTCCTCACCTCACTGCTGACCCGTCTCCACGACACATGGACCTCACCTTCTAAGCACATCACAAAATCACTCCCCTGTCTCCCACTCCCTGCCATCTTCCCCTGGGAGCTCATGCCGCATGCCTCTCCTCATCACTACCATGGCCACCATTTAAATTTCCTTCTAGGGTTGTTTGACTAGGATCGGCCTCCCCCACTAGACCAGACGTTCCAAGAGGGCAGGCGCCATGCCGGTGTTACTGAACATTGAGTATGCGCCAGCTTTTAGCACACGCTGGCCCATCACGGGTGCTCAGTGAGGATGCACAGAGTGAGATAAATGCTAGAGTTAAAAAGGAACCCGCTTCCCTCATTTACATGCTGCGGCCCAAGGGAGCCTGCCACCTCTGCAGCCCTTAGGGCCTTCCCTATAGGAGCCACATCACCTCTCTTCACCTGCTCCCTTCCATTTCACCTGCCTTGCCCGCCCCTCAGAGCCTCCACACCAAATGGGGTGGACCTAGATTGTTTCCTTGAACTGAGGCAGCCATGGAAGCCTGGCCCCTCTGGCCCCACTGAGCCAAAACCTTCCCTGCAGTCCCCACCCCCACCCCTGGCAAGCCAGTGAGTTTGGGTACTTCCCCAGAGGTAGGAGGAAAGACAGAACCACAGTCAACTGAAGAACCTTGCTCCGTCGCAGAACCTCCTTCTCCCTCGCTGCTCTGACGGCTGGAGCAGAGGGAGGGCCCAGAGTCGCTTGTTCAGTGAGTACTTACTGAGCACCTGCTATGGCCAGGCCCCGAAGGAGACAGTTGGGGCAGCTAGGTGGACAAACATGGCAGATGCAGCCAACAGCCATTCTCCCCTTCCTCCTCGCCAACAAAACCAATTTTGTTCAGTCCCCTGCCCCAGTTCAGGGCATTTTATTCCTCTCGTAGATGCTGGTTTATCAAAGGGCATATGACAATTTTAGCCGAGGGAACTTGAGGGGAAGTCTGCTGGGGAGCTGCTAGGAAAGTTTCCTCACTCTTACAAGGGGAGATAAACAAGAAACACCTCCTTCTCAGGCCTACACTGGGTGATGCCTTCAGCCAGGGCGGCCACCTCAAGACCTGGAGGGAAGTGGACGACACGCTGAGCACGGCAGGCTGACAGACAGGAAGAGCCTAGATCCTTGATGACACCGTTGAGCTTCTGAATCCACCGCCCTGGTCTATCACGCAGTGATGAAAGCCTTCACGGTTTAAGCTATCCTCCGGTGAGTTTTCTGTCCCTTGCAGCCCAGAGCCACCTAGAGGGGCAGCACAGGCAGTCAACACTTCCTGAGCAACTGTGGGACAGCAGACACTGAGTGGTTCTCTCTCAGTGTCCCTCTCTCCGCTCTTCCCACTCCTGCCCGGGAGCTGGACTCGGTCGAACCCATTTTACAGCCGAGGAAGCTGAGACACAGAGGTGTGACAGAGGACGACTTGCTGTGTCACACCTGCCGAATGCAGGTGCCAGCACACTTGGAACCAAAACCCAGTCGTCGGCCCTCCTCCTGCCACACCAGCAGAGCCAGCGGGTTTGACCGCCGTGTTGATCGGAACTCTCCGTTACCAGTGTAACGGGTGGGAGCCAGCCAGCCTAAGCTTCAGAGGCAGGTACTGGCTCTGCTCCCAGCTGCAGACAGGGCAAAGAGATGGCTGGATCCAGGAACTCAGAATCCGTTCCCTCTCGTCTTTGCTTCTCTCTGACACCGTGCCTTCAGACCAGCCCCCTGCTAGGCTGGAATCATGGCCACCAGCAGCCTTGGTCTCACATCCCAACGGCCAAGGGCCAAAAAGGACAGAGGCCTCACTCTCCCCAGTTTGAGTTTTATCAGCCAAACTTGGGCCCCATGCCTTCACTGTAAGTCTGGATCCTGAGTGCCACTTTCGGGTTCTGTGGCTTGGCCACTCCAACCTCTCTATGCCTCGGTTTGCCGGTCCTGAACTAAGGACTTCACTGGGCTGTGGCGAGTGTCATTCATGTGTCCAGCAAACACTTCACTTCGTGCACGCCAGCTACAAGTCAGGCAGCACGGGAGGTGCTGGGGCTACAGTAAAGGATAATGAGACCCAACCCCTGCCCTCGTGGAGTTTACAGTCTAGCAGGAAAGAAAGATATTAAATAAACAAATGCGGGAATGAATATCTCTGTTACAACTCTGCTAAGTGTTCTAAGGGACAAATACAGAGCACAGTGGGAGAGAAAGAAAGGAACCAAGCTCAGACTGAATGCATAGCATTAGAAAGCCTGACTCTGGGCATGGAGTAAGCATTCAAGGCTAGGGTAGCTATTACCTAGGTTTTCCCCTGGCATCTTCCCAGTCACCTCATGCCCACAGTGACTTACTGCGAGGAGAAGAGCTAGGTGAACTGGTGGCCCTGCTCTCCATCGCTGCAACCAATTATAAGCCTCCTAGGGGATGAAGCGCAAGGGTGACGCATGCATTGGGACAGCACGAGTACAGCAGGTCCCGGGGCAGCCTGTTCCTGGTGGATGGCACACACCCAGCTCTCGGCAGCCCCTTCCTGGCTCCGGCTGAGGCTCCAGGGGCTTCTCAGGCTCCAGGGTCTCCCAGGCTCCTTCCGCTGGCTCTGCGTCAAACCCTAAATGAAGGAGGGCTGGAGAGAGATTTACTGCGTAACAAGCCAACTTTCCATTCACCATTGCCAGGCTGTGCTGTCCCCACAGCTCCTGGCCACAGGGACAAGGGCCCTGCCCCTGCCCCAAGCCTCTGGGCTGTCTAATCATGTCCTGGTGACCGTGTCTGGAGGGACCGTTTGCGAAAATCTCTTTGTGATCAGAGGATGTGTCTGTGAACACACTCAGGCCCCTCTGGGGTTCCACTCCCATCTCTCTTGTACAGACATACTGTTTTTTCAGAGAAGAAGAGCCAAGAGCCACTAGGTTAGACTAATTGCCACAAATGCTGACTCCATTCCTAAATCCCATCATTGTTGCCATGAGCCCAGCTCAAGCCCTCAGGACCCTAATCTGGACCGTAGTGCCAGCCCATCTGACCTCCCAGCCCCCAGCTCTTCTTCTGCCACCGTGGAGACAGCCAAAGGGGCTGCCTGGCAAACACATCACCCCTCCATTTGCCACCTTCCATGGTTTTCTGGATCTGAACAATCCAAACCAGCCCCGTTAATGTGGCCAACAAGGCCCCCTGTGATCTGGCCCCCCTAACATTTCCAACTGTGTGTTCTCAGGAAACCATGCAGGGTTTTCTACTGTGTATGTGTAGGGGGGTTAGCACCCCAGCCCCCACGTTGTTCAAGGGTCAACTGTACTCAGAGGTACCCCAAAGTTGCAGATATAGCTCTTCTGCCCCCACTTTGTAGCAGCAACCCAACTTCCCTTTGGTTCAGAGGCACAAGGAGCCCAGCATGGCTGGGTGGCAGTCTCAATTCAATGGACTCATTGCTGTGTCCCCTGATGGAAGCATACCTCCATCACAACTGAGGCCTTCAAACCAGCTAAGCTCCAAGTTTCTGCAGGTAAGTTAGAGTGACTTGCCTCAAGATAACTTGACTAACTTAACTGACCTTAACTGAGGGTAGATTAGAAGACAAGGAAGGGCCCTCCCCCTCCCACCCCTTGATTGCTTCCATCAGGCCAACTGCTTCCAGGTTACAGGGCATGTGATAAGACTAGTGAATTCCCATGAGCACAAATCTGTTACTGCACTTACATTACTCTGAAAGTAGATCCCCCCTGGTCAGAAGCAACCTTGTGTAGAATACCAGGACAGTGCATGAGGGATTCTGTGAGCACACAGATGGTTAAGCTGTGGAAGTATTTCAGGAAAGGGTGGAAATCCACATCCAGAATAAGTGTTTATTCCAGTGATGACCAAACCGATGCCTTCCATGATGGAAGGGGTCCAGTGCAATCAATCTGCCACTGGATGGCTAGCTGACGGGTCCCCACCACCTTTAGGAACAGTAAGCTTCTAAAGTGTCTGGAGGGCATTTCTTTCCTTCCTTTCCCCATTCATACAATAATTTTCTGAGTGTCCCCCTGTGCCCCGGGCCCAACCCTGTGCTTATCCTGTAAATGGCACAGTAGGGGCTGGGCTCTTGGCCATGGTGTCAGGCTCAGGGTTTTTGTACACAGAGACAGAGAAACAAGACGGCTGCTGCTGCCATCGCTTCTCAAATGGAAGGACGTGATGGAAAGAGCACTGGACAGGGAGCTGGAGTGCCTGACTTCTAGTTCTAGACCAGCCATCAGCCCTCCTGTGATGTGAATAGAGGCACATTGCCTTGCCGACCTCAGTTTCCCCATTCTTAAAACAGAGTGAGGGGCACCTGGGTGGCTCAGTCAGTTAAGAGTTGACTCTTGATTTCTGCTCAGGTCATGATCTCAGGGTCATGAGATCAAGCTCCACATCAGCTTCCATGCTCAGCGAGGAGCCTGCTTGAGATTCTCTCTCCCCATCTCCCTCTGCCCCTCCCCCCCTCTAAAATAAATAAATAACAAACAGAGTGAAAGCCCCAGGATAGCAGGTACCAGTGGTACCAAGGGGAGGGGGGGGCTGTGTGGTCAGATCGGTTTCCCTTGGATGCAGGGTTGTTTATGGAGAGTTGTTTTGTTTTGTTTTTAATAATGAACTAGCAGTTGGTCTGCTTTTTATTATCACCAAATACCTGCAATTCCAAAGAGTATCAGTGAAAGAATACTCCTCACCCAAAAAAGCCTTTTGTTTGCCTAAGTTCTAAACAATTGTTACCATTACTATTAAATTGTAGTAATATATATACAATATATTTCTAAATAAGCACATTTTTACTACCTATCTTTTAATAAACAATGGCATTTTACGTGGTTGTCAACTTGGAGCAATCCCAGTTATACAATTGGCCCCAGACACACACAGATCCAGCTGCAGGTGTTTATTTCTAGAGTACGTTCATAATGGTTTGCAATCTTTCAAGCTCACTTCTGGCTAAAATTTAAACAAATAAAGACAGGGAGATTTAAGAGATGTCTCCACCCACCCAACCTCTAACGCCTGGTGCATTAACTGGGGGAAGGTCACCTGCGCCATCTAGTGGTAGAGGTGGTGATTACAGGCACACATGCTTCATTTGAAAAAAAGAAAGTAAAATGGATCGCATGTGGAAATGATAATATTGTGGAGGGTGGGAAACAACCAGGAGATTTAATTAGTCAGCCCCAGGGCTGACTGTATCACAGCTTTTCCTAGATAACAGTGAGCAAGTTCCTTCATTTCTCAGGGCCTCTGTTTCCTCATTCTTAAAATGGATTAATGATACCTCTATCACGGAATTGTGATGATTAAAGGTGATAAGGCATATAAAATTCCTGAGACGCAGTGGGTGCTCAGAGCTGATCAAAATGGGAGAAAAACTAGAGCAGGCAGTCTCCCCAGGCACTGCCAGAGGCTCCTGATTTACTTTCCTTTTCCTACACTATTGCTAAGCTGTGGGTGCCATGACTGAGTATTAGCTTCCCTAACTTCGAAGGACCAGTTGCAGCTGCAGCCCTCCTGGGGACCCCACTGGGGGCGGACTGCATGCCCACACCAGCACCAGCTCACTCCACACTCTGCCAGGCAAGGCTGAATCTGCCTTTGCCTAGGTGTCACCAGGCCCATACACCTGCTCCTCCCCTTCCTACAGGGAGCTGTCCCCTGCCCCTCTGGCCCCCGTATTCCACACCCACAACTGGTCACAAACCGCTCACCCACTGCCACCTCTCCATCGGCAGTTCTCAGGGCGGTCCCTGGACTGACAATATAGCATCCCCTGGGGACCTGTTAGAAATGCAACTCACTGAGCCTCAGACCAACTGACTCAGAAACGCCACGGGGAGGGCCTAGCATGTTGCTGCATATCCTCCAGGTGGCTCTGACACGGGAAGTTGGAGAACCGCTGCTCTACAAAGTCCCCCACTCCACCAGGCCTATTCCTCTCAGATTCCTGGGGTCAGGTCCCACCTTCTCCTCTGCCACCCCCTCCATCCAGCGACCCCCTATTCCATTATGGAGAAACTCACCCAGCACCTAAAACCATCCTACACTCTTCCTCTTGCCCACTTCACCTACAGTAACGTTGAGCAAACCTGTCATTAGCAAACCTTCAATATATTTATCACACAAGCAGACCACTTTCCTATTTTCTTGCTCAACATTTTTAACTTTGACACTAATTCAAACATACGCTTTATCCTGGTCCTAAAGAATCTATAAATTCAGACAATATGTAAGTTATATTTTTGTTGTGCATTGAAATAAACACTATTAAAATTTAAGCAGTTCATCCAAAGTACCACCTAAATGTTATTTTGGGGGAAACAATGCCTTAAGTGTAGTCTGGCTCTCTCAGAACACACTCAGACCCACCCTGTCCACCCACCCCAGAGCCTGCATGTCCTCTTTGCTTCTCATCTAAATTCCACACTTTTGTCAGTAATACCTTCCTGGGCCACTTAGCACCCCCATTCATCAGCCCTACCCATGACTCTAATACCCCTGAGAACTCCCCATGAAACATCACCAGTTCAGGAAATATATATGGAATGACTCAACTCTGGACACCCAAGATGTCCACTCCTGCTCCACAGCACCCAAGCCGCCAACATTGTATACTCTGCCTAAGCACAACCTCCAGGAAGGGTCCCTGGGCCTCCCCTGCCCCCATCTTTCCACCTTCTCTCTGCACCACCCCCACCTTCTCTCCTGACTTTCCACCCTCACCAAGGCCAAGAGCCAAACACTTAAATAATTTGTACCCAGTTAAAAAGCAATCCCCTGGGGCACCTGGGTGGCACAGTGGGTTAAGTGCCCAACTTGGTTTCCACTCAGGTCCTGATCTCAGGGTTGTGAGATTGAGCCCTGCATCAGGCTCTGCGCTCAGTGAGAAGTCTGCTTGGGTTCTCTCTCCATCTTTGTACCCCCCGACCACGCACGCATGCTCTCTCTGTCTAAAATAATCTTTTCTAAAAATTGAAAAAAATAAAAATAAAAAGCAATCCCCTTCACGCCCCTCAAAATACACACACACACACACACACACACACACACTTTCTATCTAAGCATAATATACACAGAGGAAAGTACAAATACTGTAAGTGGACCGCTCAATGAATCCTCACGAACTGAACACACCTGCGTAACCAGCACCTCAGAACTGCCCCATGCCCACTGCCTGTTCATTAGCACCCACTGGCCACCCTCCGCCCAGAGTAACCACTGTCCTATCTTCTCATAGCATACATTCATTTTGCCCATTTTTAAACTCACATAAATGAAATCATACAGTATGGTCTCAGCCATATTGTTACACGTAATCGCCAATCATTGTTCTCATCGCTGTGTACTATTCCACTGTATGAATATTTCGTATATTAGTTTCTCATTCCTCCGGTAACAAACTACCACAAATTTAGTGGCTTGAAACAATACAATACAAATTTATTATCTTGTGGAATTTAGATGAGAAGCAAAGAGGACATGCAGGCTCTGGGGTGGGTGGACAGGGTGGGTCTGAGTGTGTTCTGAGAGAGCCAGACTACACTTAAGGCATTGTTTCCCCCAAAATAACATTTAGGTGGTACATTGGATGAACTGGAGGTCAGAGGTCAGAAATGGGTCTCACTGGGCTAAAATCCAGGTATCAACAGGGCTGCATTCCTTCCCAAGGCTCTAGGGAAGAATGTTTCCTCACGTTTTCCAGCTTCCAGCGGCCACCCACATTCCTGGGCTCACGGCCCCTTCCATCTCCAAAGCCGGGAATGATCAGTTGAGTCTCTAATACTGCCACCTCTGGTTCTGACTCTTGCATCTCCCTCTTCCTCGTTTAAGGAACCTGGTCATACATTTGGCCCACCCTAATAATACAGGATAATCTCTTTATTTTAAGGTCAGCGGATTGACCTGTTATTCCCATTTGCTACCTAATGACCCCCTTGCTCTGTAACACAACATATGCACAGGACGTCAGCCTCGTCCTGCCTACCGTGTCCACCACGCAGGTATCACTCCACTGCTGATGGGCATCTGGGTAGTTCCAGTACAAGTCTGTTGGTGAGCGTATGTCTGTTGGGTATAAACGTATCTGGGGGACAGCCAGGTTATAGGCTAGATGTTCCGCTTTAGTAGATACTGTTTTTTCCAAAGTGATTGAGCCAATGTAACACTCCCACCAGCCACGTACGAATTCCAGTTGTGCTCAGTGTTGCAACACTTGGCATGTCCCATGGCTCTCGCTGACACCAGGGACTTCCTTGCCGCTCTGCCTTTCTTCATGTTTGCAGGGCCCAGCAAGGTTTCACCCTGACCATCCATTCATTTCCATTTCTGTTCCCAGGATGCAAGACCTTGTTGGAGAAAATGGCCATTTTCAGGGCATTTTCTGATCTAAACCTCGAGTTTGTATGGATACTTGTGGGCACGGGTGGCCATTCAGCTAAACCTACTATTTACAGAATCTTAGGATGACAGCAACTTCAGGGACCACGTGTAGCCCATCTCCCCACTCAGAGCAATTATGTCACATGCACCAGGGTCTCTCGCGCTGCTGTGCCTTTACTTAGGCTGTTGCTCCTGCACCCAAATCCCTTTCCACAGGCTACTTCTCACCACCCCTCATGGCACGTGCCCTCCAGATAAGCTTCCCCGAATCTCTCGGTTGGACTCTATGACCCTCCCCTCTGCTTCCACAGCACTCAGCACTCCCCACCACCTACCGCACCGTAGTAGAACCCACCATCTCTCCCACTGCACTGCACCACCAGGGCTCCAGCCCTTGAGTCTATCATGCAAGGCCAGAAAGCTCAAACTCACCTGTTTTCATTAGTGATGGGCACCACCGCTACCAGCACATTTTCATCCAGGAAGGAACCGAACAGCTTCTCCACCGGGTAATCATTCCGTTATTGGACAGATCTGATTCAGTTCAGTACATTTACTAAGAGCCTCCTGTGTGCCCAGTGCTGTCCTAGGTATTGCAGAGACAGAAAATAAGGAACAGCTCCTGCCTTCAGGGAACTCGGGCTTCCACAAGCTAGATTCACTCTTTCCTGCCATTGGCCTCAGAAACAGAAACATGTAACACAGGCCCTTCCTCCTCCACATGGGAACACTCAGATACTTAAAGTCAGCCAGGCAGTGAAAGTAGGCATAGTCAACACTCCCAACTGCAAATCAGGCAATGGGATTAGAGGCAAAAGTAACCTCCAGTGATAGAAAGGAGATGGTACCTGGGGCAGGCACATGGGGGACTGACTGCAAAGTGGCATGAGAGAACTTTCTGGAAAGATGGAAATGATGTACTTCTTAATTGGGGTGGTGGTTACAGGGATGTACACATCTTATCACACTATGTGCTTAGAGTTGCTTTAAAAGGAAAGATGGAGTCAAGTCCATTCGGGGGCACTCGCGGCCATTCACTGGATGTAGCACCTCATTTCTATCTGTAAATCTCCATTTCTATCTGTAATACATCATTTGTGAGCTAGTTCCATGACTTCCAGGCCCCTTATTTAAATAAATTCTTACTGTGAACCAGAGACCAAGGAGCCAGCTCCCTGGCTGAAGCAGGCGTGGGCAATCTGGTGGTGTCCTTACAACCCCTTCCCCTCCTCACAATGAGAGGGTGCCACTGTCTCGAAGTCCCAACTAGCTCTGACAGGCGCTGCTTCTATGTCTCTGTTGAGGATTTGCCAAAGGCTAAATATATCCCCTTTTCCTCCATACCATATGGTTTCTAGATTCCTCTGGAAATCATAGGCTTTTGTGTTCCCATTGAAGAGGGAAGCAGAAACAAGGAAGAGGGCCATGCGTCTCCTCTCCCTTCTCCTCCTCTTCCTGGTTCATTCCACACAATACCGGCAGCTAGTGTTCAAGAAGTGGCTGCAACACGAGACCTCTCATTAATGGTCAACTCCAGTTACATTAAAGTACTTAATAAAACCTGGATTACTGGGTCATTAAGTTTCCGGTAAATCCCAGTGGCTTTTCATCAGGGGGAGGCAGAAGGCCCTGGCCCTAGGCCTCTAAGCTGAACAGAAAAGTTAATGGGTCTTTATGCCCAAGATAGTTGGTCATGGGGAGGGAGGTCACATTTCTAATGTTTTCTCCCCTGCTCTGACCAGCCCAACTTCCGCTCATTTTGCTTTCAGAGAATTTATCACTAGTTCCCTGCATTTGGGAATATGAAGACCCTTCTTAACACCCACTTTACAGTTTCTACACTTTACAGCTGCATTTTGATCCATATAGAAACTACAGGACACACACACACACCTTATTATGATTTCATTAACTTAAAAAATACCTTGATGGATCACGACACGGACAAACACTGAAGGGCAGAGTCGCCTCTGGAAGAGGCAGGCAGTGCCTGGTGCACACCTTGACTTTAGGTCCCCTTGCAGTGATCCCATCGGCCCCCAGGGCTGTGCACACCCATGAGCTGAACCGCGCTGAGGCACTCCCGTAGCCAGCCATGGCAGGCAGGGGCCAATCCCAAAAAGGCCAGTGGATAAACCTTTCACCACTTTCTTTGCGACCTTCTGTGCCCTCTCCAGGGTGGTCTCATGACTAAAGGAAAAGAGAAGACATGGCCACAGATGCCAATGCAGTTGAGGAGCAGGTTGGGGGTGGGGAGAGAAAGGATAGCCTAGGATTAGAGCCCGAGAGGTTCTGGAACATAGCAATATAACATGAGCCATTTATGTAATTTAGTATTTTCTAGCATCCATGTTAAAAAGGTAAAAAGAAAACAAAATTAGCTTTAATAATTAGCCCAATATATCCAAAATATCATTTCAATGTGTAATACTTAATAAAAATTGAGACATTTTTACATTCTTTTTTTTTT
Organism: Leptonychotes weddellii; assembly: GCF_054177405.1. Taxonomy (NCBI): domain Eukaryota; kingdom Metazoa; phylum Chordata; class Mammalia; order Carnivora; family Phocidae; genus Leptonychotes; species Leptonychotes weddellii. Next base: position 27,929,671 of record NC_138374.1, on the reverse strand, counting down.
TTTTTTTTTTACTAAGGCTTTGAATTCTGGGGTGTATTTCACGTGGAGAGCATATCTCAGTTCAGACTGCCACATTTCAAGTACTCAATATCCACAGCTAGAGGCTACTGTCGGAGAGTGTGTATGAGAAGGCAGAAAGATGAGGAAAGACTCTCCCTAGGCAGTTGCCAGCAGTGGGGGGCCGGGGGGGGGCGGAGGGGAGGCGGTGGTTATGGCGGACACCACCCTCCCGTAGCTCAACAGCACTCCTGACAGACACCTGCTGTCTCCCAGAGCCAGCACTGAGCACCTCAGGAGAACGTCCTGCACAGACCCAGAGCCCAGCCAGAAGATGCGCGGCCCAGTGTCATACAGAGGATGCCGAGGGGAGCTCGTGGGCCAATCCAGGCCATGGAGGAGTTGCGTTTGGCTCCCACAGTGTTTTTCAATCTCTTGAAGTAGTTGTTGTTTTCATAACCTTAGATTTCCTTCTTGGCTCTTGTAGACCTTGGGTGGGTAACTCCTCTCAAAGACCACAGTTCTTGAAGTCAGGCAGTCCTGGGTGTTAATCTTGACTCTACCACTTTTTAGCCGACATGGATACATTAAACTCTTGATATGTCTTCTACTATAAAACTGGACATAGCAATACTTCACGGAGATGTTTGACTTTAGTGAAATAAGGAATTAATTGCCTAGCACAAAGCTTGGTACATAGTAAGTACTCAATAAATGATGGTATTAGTTTTCATTCACAGGAGGCCTGAACTCCTTAGAGCCCCTACCACAGTCCTATTTCAATGTGGGAAAACTGGGAAGTATGTGCACAGCAGGAACTCTCAAAAGCAACCCCACTTACATACACCGATGTTGAGGAACGACTCCTGCACTCACAATTTTGAGACAGTCCGTTTCTCTGTTGCCCTCAGGTCTGGTTCAACTGAATTAAGCAGTCTTCGGTAATAGAGCAGTACAAATTTTAAAAGGCTCGTATCTGGGAATGAAAGGGGAAAGCTAGCATGGATACCAGCGGCCCCTCCTGCCAACCTTCATCCCGCTTCCCAGGTAGAAGACTCTAGGAATCTGGGCACTGGATGCTGCTGGTAAAGATATTAATGACCAACTTGGACCAAGACTTAGCCATTTCCTAACCCCAATTTTTGTTTTTTGTTTTTGCTTTTGAGGGGGGAAACTAAGAGGCTGGGACTTTAAAACATCTGAACAATCCTGATGAACTCTATACCACGACCCTCTAGCCTGGGGTTCAGCCTTCCTTACCATCTCCACCCCCGTATGCTTTTAATTCAGAAATGGAGGTAGGAGCAAAAGGTGGGCAGCCAGCCCTGGGGAACAGAGGCCACAGAACTGGCCCAGGAGGAAGGGGAGACTAAGGAAAACTCTGTTTTCCCATCTTCCCTTTCTGCTGTTTAATGCAGATTTGTTTCTTCATTCCTTTCTACAATTTGCATATTGATTATGTGCTCAGCGCTGTACTAGGCATTTTGATCCTCTTATTTTTCAAAATAACTCTTGTCCCCTCCACCCCTTTTTCTTTTCTTTCGCATTACTGTTTCCTGTATGCGTCACTCTCAAGAAAAAGACATGGCTCCTTTCTTTACAGTAAATAACAAGTTGGTCCTTGGGGGATTAGGAGAGGGACAGACAGTTCTGAGCAGCAGCTAGAGAGCCAACATGGCAAAAAAAGGAGCACATGGGTAGATAATGGAGCAAAGACAACTGCAGGGTTTTTATTCGTGGTCCAGATTTAAGTAACTCCTTTGTTATCAAAAATAACTATGTCAGCATCAATAACCTGCTGATTATAAAATGTATTCTTGGCAGAGAGAGAGAGAATTAACATCTAATGAATACTTGCCATCTGCCAGGCACTGTGCAAGGCTAGTGGTTCTCAGTATTTTAGTGGTCAAGGACTCCTCTGGGATTCTTGTGAAAACTATAAAATCCCTCCCTTAGAAAAATTCAAATGTACACAAAATTTTACATAGAATCACAAGGGCAAACAATGTTCCAAAGCACAATCACAGACTCCAGACTAAGACCTTCTGTGCTAAGCCCTTAAGATCTGAGAGCACGTCATTATTGAGACAAGTTACCATTATCCCCACCTTACAGATGAGGGGACATCCCCAAGGTCACATACATAAGTGGCAGAAACATTTCAACCAGAGTTGTCTAAACACTACTTGCTGTCCTAGATAAAAATGTCATCTGGTTTTTACTGTTATTATAACTGTCACTCCTTATTTTTAAACGAGGAAATAAGATTACGTGAGAAACTGAAATCTGTGCAAAACATTCTAGACTCAGCCACAGGACATCAGAAAGCTCAGAATTCCCAGGGGTTCCAATCCCATTTCCTATCAGCCAAAAGCCCCACTCCCCCCAGAAAGAAAACAAGCCAAAGAGGTGCTTTTCTTAGACAGGTTTCACAGGACTCAGAACAAGAAGCAACCTGTCAATAATATCTCAATAAAACTGGGGGGAAAAATTTTTAAGAGGCAACCTCTCCTTAAGATAGTCTATTGGTCAAAATGGGAATTGAGAGACCAGTCAAAGCCTATGGCTATGAACAAAAGAAATTTAATTTCAGAATATTACAGGAATAACAAAGAAAGATAATGCATATGATTGTTTCTTTACAGTTACATATATATATCTGATACATAAAGTCAAATAAGAATGAAATACAAAAAATGGTGAAACAGTTAAGAAACCTTGTTTCTCTTGTTGAACAAGCTCAGGGAGAGCCAAGGGCGACCCCTGTTATGAAGGACCCCGGGCGGGAGTGTTTTTTCCCAACAGGCTCTGCCAGTCTCCAAACGTCTGGGGGAGTGCTCAATGGCTCTTCAGCCCCCCTGGCTGTGGCCTCGCACACTCCAGTTTCCATGGCAACCCAAGCACTCAGGCTATTATGTACTCACCTCCTCACTAGCCCCTCCACTGACTCTCCACCAGTGGAAAGATGTCGGTCGGCACTGGCTGTCTAGGAAAGCTAGCTTTTCCGTGGGGTTAATTACCACTGGTTTGAAAAGACTGTGCATTTAAGGACCCAAATTTTCCCCAAATTCTAGAGCAATCTTGACAAACGCCAGTACCCAGGTTTAGATCAAGGTCCAGTCTTCAGTACAAAAGCTTTGGGGCGGGTGGGACAGGGATGAGGCTCTCCCTGGGAAAAGGAGTTCTATTTAGAAAAGACCTTCCAGCATTTGTGTGAGGCCCCGTACGATGGTAAGGAGGCAGCGAGAGTCTAGGGAAGTCCGTTCCCAAAGATGACTTCCCCGGTTATGCACGGGCCACACAGCTGGTCACTGCGGGGCCCAGGTGCGAGGACCACAGGTTCTCCTAGGAGGCAGTATTTAAGCCATATCCGAACAGAGGCTCCTGGGAAGGAAGCTGCACAAAACCACCACTACGCGGGAGGAGAGAAAGGCTCTGCTCTGACACTCCAGGACCTGCGGGCTTCCTTACAAGCCAACAGAACGGCCGCCTCTGGATCACCCAGTTGTTACCACAGTCAGCAGCCCTCCACTGCCCCATTTCCCAAGGGTGCTCCCGAGAAGGCTATTCCGGGTGAGGAGCGGGTGGAGGACCAGCTGCGGGTCAGCACCAGCTCCTCGACCATGTGCTGGCACGCAGGTACAGTCAGGATCTTCTAATCCTTCACTGTGGCGGTGGCGTCTTCCAGATTCCCTGGTCCCAGGGCAGAGGTCTGTCCCTGTAAAAGGTTAGAAACTCCAGTGTCTATGGTTTTCACTGCTGTCACCAGCGCAGCTCGCTCAGTGATGTGAATCGAGGACGCGCTCTGCGTCCTCACGCTCGTGCCCACTGGCACAACGCCGCTGCGCTGACACATCAGAACCCGTTTCAACTGACCGCAGGAAGAAGGGAAATGTTAAAAGCCACAGAAGGAGGCATTTCCAAAGAGACTGTTCCAACACGAAAAATAACCACAGCAGACTGAAAAAACATCTTATAGATTAAAAAAACTGTTAAATACTGGCTCACAAATACCTACCCACCAAGTCAAAAGGGAGACAGTAGCTTGCTGTGGCAAATGATAAAGGGCTTCCGTCTCTGAGTTCTCCGTAAGATTCCACCGGATTAGAACACTTACATATTACAAGGAAGAAAGTTACGCTGTTTATTTCTCAAATTTGGATTCCAACTGGATCACAGCTTCTATTTAAAAATGACCTATCTATCACACCCTTTAAGCAAGGGAAAATATATTTAATAAATAACTTAAATGAAACACACATGCCCAAATTCACACATAAAGGGCCCAAGGGGGCGGGCCATACAAAAGCAGTTGCGTGTGGCAAGCATCTCTCTCACTACGCTAGCCCCAGCACACTACCCTGGGATACCAACGCCATTCAACCAAAGAAAGTCTCCTAAATCTCAGCTACCTCCCTCAAATAGAACCCCAGGACAAACCTGATGACAGGAAGGTATCAGGTCACTGCTCTGCTCTCTCCACCCAATGCCACGCCACCCTGGGATGAACCACTTAGAGAGATAAAGAAAGGAAGTACTGGGTTCAAGGAGATCACTATTTCAGTCTGGTCCTATCAAAAGCAGTCTCTGTCTGCACCCACTGGTAGCTGGTGCTTATTTTCTCAATAAGGAAAAGCCAAATAGAAACCTACACAAATAAATTTGCTAACAAGTATTTTTAAGAATGACACAGAAATGCTCTAGACAAAGGAGCCTCTAAGAGGCTTACACTCCTCGCCATCTATGGTTCACAATCCATCGAGTCGGAAGGCCGAGTTTTACACTTCTCTTCACTATAGCTGTTACAGCAGCCAATGAAACAGGAAGTATGGAAGAGAGACTGACAGCTGGACACAAAACCAAACCGTGCTCTCCCAGCGTCATCCTCCGTTTCAGCAGAAACGCAGCTTTTTCAAGAGTTTAAAGATGGTCGGCAAGTCCCACTTTGCTGGGCAGCTGCTCCCCCGCAGAGCCTGACTCGGCTCTGGCACAGGGTGAGGGCGGCTACACAGCCCCACAGAGCAGTCCCGCTCCAAATGCTCTCGCCCGCCACACGGTGCTCTCTAGGCAGGTGAGTATTTACACCAGATCAAAGCCACGCCGCTGCCTACCTCAAACACACGTGAACATCCCCAACCCAGTCAAAGCCCCAGCCCCACCTCCAAACGACTCCTGTGCCCATCCTGACAAGGAGAGGGGAGGTGCGGCAACCCTCCTCAAACACTGGTGCTAAGCCACAACCGCTTCCAAAGGAGAACGTGCTCTTTCAAATCCTCTCAGCCCTGCAGAGAGGGATGCTCCCTTCCTCCCTGGGACTCCAGCTTGCTCCCAGCAGACAGTCTAGCCTGCATACCTGATCTCTTAGAAGGATGCAATATAATCCCACCCACGAGGAGTCACCCTGGACATAAAGCCAGCTGGCCCCATCCTAGCCACACCCCCAGAGTTTCCAGTACATTCAGATATTTCAGCAAATCTCTATCGAGCCGCCGGTGACTTCCCTTGGGTCACAGTGATTCGGCACAGAAGTACCAGAGGCGTTTTAGGCAAAGGGAGACTGAATGAAGATGAGTTCCGCAACCACACAATTACTTTGGCATCACTGAGGAAAGGGGAAGAGAGGCAAGGGAGGGAGGAGGGACAAAGTTTAATAACTGACATTTATGAAAATATGCTATCATCCTGAATTCTCCTTTTTCAATAACGCAGGTCAAATACCCTGCAATCTCAGGTCCAAGAAATAATTTTTGTATTTCCAGGAAAGCTGTAGTTCTTTGCACACAAATGGTATTGAGGAATACGGCCTCATGAGATAAAGAGCTTTCCCAAAGCTTACGGTGAAAAAAAAGGGAAAGACATCTGTCTTAGACACAATTTAGATGACCTATCCAAAAAGTGGCTTTAAAAAAACAAACAACAGATAAACAAGAAATAACCAAAATACCGCCCATACTATCAAAACAGAGAAAAGCCCCAAGTATCAGTTAAAAATAGTATCAATCCACCAGGACTGACAGTACTTAAAAAAAAAAAAATCACTGGTAGTTGAGCACAACTTTCATATTTTTAAAAATAATATCTGCTTAAACAAATACATGGAATGAGCACTAGAGCCCACCTGGTTCTGCCCATTTACTGTGCTGTGTGAGCTGGCTGGCTGGTTAGTGGTTTCCCCATAATGTTTTCAGAGAGAGAGAAAGAGAGAGATGCCAGCACCCATTCAGAAGAGTCTGCAGACATTATCCAGTGAGTGGGGTTAGAGGTATCAGTCAGGTCATAGGATTAGTTGACTTTCACAATACAAAACGCAGCAAGCTGCAAGTCCAAGCTTCTCTGTGAGCAGTAATGATGCCTGGCTCACTAAAGGGAAAGTTCCAGGTGGACAACAGGAGCACTCTGGATCCTTCAGAGGAATCCTAGGTTGAAAGAAAAACAAGAACGTTAAGCACATTTATAAATATTTCTTTTTGCAAACATCCCACCTGAAAGCTAGAGAAGCTATACTTAGTATTTTCTACAAACAGAGTTAAAGAGCTTAACGGAGAATTTATGACTTTCTACCAAGTAAACACCACCTTGTCCATGTGCCCTAATCTCAGTTCATTAAAACAACTTAATGGCAGTAACAGCCACCGCTGTGCTAAGTACATATTTTGCGCCAGACTCCGCTCTGAGTTCCTTTTGTTCATGACCTCACTTATCTTCACAACAATCTGTGCATGAGATAGCGCTCTTGCCATGTTACAGGGGAAGAATCTGAAGCCTACACAAGTTAACTTTCCCCAAGATAAATAGATATAAGCAGCAAAGCTAGGAGTTGAAACCAAGCCTAACTGAACGCAGAGCTCGTGGCTTTACCACCACTACGCCTCTCAGCAGCGAATGCTTAACTAAATGCCTACTAGAGGTAAGGCACTCTCAGAGGCAGAGGTAGAAGGAGAGGTAAGGTACTCAGTACCGGGAGGAAGAGAACAGAAGATAGGTCACAAATGTATTCTTAAGTCTGGCCCTTGTGTTCCAGGAGAGAAACTAGCTATAGATATCAGACAATACATGTGAAGTAAATAACTACAATAGATCATACTAAATGTCAACATTTTAGTACCATCAATAAGAGTTCAAAGGAAAACGTACATCTGGCTGGCTTAGCCAAAGGTTTCAAAGAGGACGTGTGGTTTAGGTTGGGCTTTGAAGAATGGGTAAGATTCTCACTACTCAAAATAATGCCCATTAATAAGAAGATACTAAATCGGCAGTTCTCCTCTGGGGGTGAATTTGCTCCCTCCTCCCCAGGGGACACTTGGCGATGTTTAGAGGCATTTTGGTTGTCAAAACTGGGGAAAGAAGGGTACTACTAGCATCTAACGGGTAGAGACCAGGGGAAACTGCTAACCATGGTACAATGCACAAGGCAGCTCCCCACGACAAAGAATTATCTGACCCAAAATGTCCAGTGCCACGTTGAGAAACCCTGTGCTAAAGAAATGTCTTTTGGGAGTGTAATCGTGATGATGATAATAAAATTGCATTATTTCCCTCAAATAATATTCCTTTTACAAAATCACCATCAAAAACCTCTAGTTAGTATTCATTGTATAGAAGAATTAGACGGCAAGTAAGTGGATCTGTGGCCTTGGAAACTGGAAGAGAGTTCAGATCTGGAGATGCAGGTCTGGGAGCAGTTATCCTACAGAGAAAATAGAGCTGTGGGTTAGCCCAAGCTGCTAAGAAGCAAAAAGCAAGAGTAGAGATAAGCAGAGAACTCAAGATAGAGCACTTAAAAACACAAAGAGGAGGGGCACCAGGGTGGCTCAGTCAGAGGAGCGTCCAACTCTTGGTTCCACTCAGGTTGTGATCTTGTGGCAGTGAGAGTGAGCCCTGCATTGGGCTCCGTGCTCAGCACGGAGTCTTCTTGTCCCTCCCCTTCTGCTCCTCCTCAACTCCACTCGCGTGCTCATTCTCTCTCAAATAAATAAAATCTTAAAAAAAAAAAAAAAATGAAGAGGGGAGGGGTAGGCCAGCAATTTTAAGCTACCACAGAGGTGGAAAAGAATTCACAAGGAAGAACAAGAATAGGGTAGCATCATGACAGCCAAGGCAGGCCTTTCAGGATGTAGGAAGTGACCAAGGAGAGAGAAGAATGAAAATGCCACTGTCTAATCCAATCCAATCCAAAGTGTTCATTATGTGTGGGCCCCCACTTTTCTGCATCACTTTTTTTTTTTTTTTCAATTTTTAAGTAGGCTCCATGCCCAAAGTGGGGCTTGAACTCATGACCCCGAGATCAACAGTCACATGCTCTGTTGACCAAGAGACAGCTGGGCACACCTAATTCACTCACATGTTTGAGAATCTAATAAAACTATATGTCTGTCCTCCAGAAAAATGTACATAGGCACCTACACATAAAATGACATCAACAATACCAGGAACTTGATCAGAGCCCTTAGGAGGTCCACACATAACAGCTCAAGAATCCCTGCTCTAAATCTTCTGCTAAAATATGAACTTGGCTTATTTCTTTAATGCATTTCTCTCTCCTGAAAGTATAATTGTCAATATAAAAAGACTTACCATTTCTTGATTCTTTTCTATTTTAAAGATTTTATTTATTTATTTGAGAGAGAGCAAGAGTGAGAGAGTCACAGAGGGAGAGGGAAAAGCAGACTCCCCGCCAAGCAGAGAACCCAACGCAGGACTCGATCTCAGGACCCTGGGATCATGATCAAAGGCACATGCTTAACTGACTGAGCCACCCAGGCGCCCCTCTTCATTATTTTCAAAAATGAGAGCCACAAAAGATGTAACTGATAAAAAAACAATGTATCCCTCAAAAATAACTTACGTGTAGTTTTGATTCACGGATACATACGATTCATGATTCACGGATATATACGTAGAAATATTTAGACACGAATAACTCAAACACGTAGAAATATTTAGACACATGTAACTCAAACACCCAACTCCCCTCAATCAGACAGACCTGCCTGCAAGTCAGAAGCAAGATGGAAAGAAAAGAGCGTTCAGATACTTCATTAAAGGATATGGAATGAGACTATACTGAAATCTAATCTTCTAGAAAAGAATAAAGATTTATCCGTAAGGACTGGACTTTGGTTCTCTTTCTATTGCTGATGTCTCAATAATTACGCTCATGTCTCAGCAGTAAAATGCACATGTCAAACCAGAGATCACTTCATCTGCCACACAAGCCTTACAAAACAAAACAAGTCTCAGCCAGTTCTCTCTAGTCACAATGATGGCTACTTGTTAATGCTTCTAAAATATTATTTCAATTAAGCCTCATAAAAAATCTGTGAACTCGATATAACTATTATCCTATTTTCAGAGGAGGAGACAGGCTCAGAGAGAATGAATGGTTTTGGGGCACATGGGTGGCTCAGTCGGTTAAGCATCTGCCTTTGGCTCAGGTCATGATCCCAGGGTCAGGAATCGAGCCCCACATTGAGCTCCCTGCTCAGTGGGGAGCCTGCTTCTCCCTCTCCCTCTGCCTGCCGCTCTCTCTCTCTCTCTCAAAAAAATAAATAAAATCTTTAAAAAAAAAAAAAAGAGAGAGAATGAATGGTTTTCCTGGGCCAGAGGAATGATGACTCAAATCAGGTACAGCAAATCCCCTGGTCCTCCCCATGGACCACACGGCTTCTTCAGAGGAAAGGACAGCAGCGGCTGCCTTTTACCAGGACCCTGGGGCAACCAGCAGTCCCCGCACCAAATAATCTTTTTTGCCCTAAGTATCCTCAAAAATATGTTGTATGATATGATTTGCAGGGTCCATCAGCTGTTTATTAGCTGGAAAGCCTCACTGAATAAACAAGGCCAAAGTCTACACAGAAAAAAAACATAACTATTCCGTGTTTATTGAGCATATTCTTAGCACTTCTGTACTTGGTTTCACAAATTAGTTTACACTTGCTTTTAATTTGCTTAACAAGAATTCTTAAGATTTTTTTCACATGTGACAAATCTGTCCAAGAATGCAGGGACCGTGTGGGTCAGTCTTCACAGCTCTGCCTGTCAGCACCTGGGACAGCGCTGAGTAGATGATCAATAACCATCTGCTGAACAAAGGCAAGGGCAAAGACCCAGCCTGGCAACTGTATGCTGCTTCTGACACTGGGAATTCAAACCACTACTGAGGGACTAGATGCAGAGAGGACTTACGCGGAGTAAGAACACAGAATAAGTACAATCAGTACCTTTTTTCCCCTCTTTCTTCCCCTCAGACCATTTCAATCTTGTTGGTGTCATCGTGACAGCTGGAGAGCCAGAAAATAACTGTAACAAAAACATTTTATAGTGGCTTAAACGCTCTAATGTCATTCCTACAGACAGACTTTACTAACAGAAGAATTATTTGCTTGTTCAGTTTCCATGTGAAGAGTTTTACTGAGGCTGATTATATTTATATCATTAAGATATAATGATATTTATATCATTAGTCTTAACTGATTTTATGGCTGGCTTAATGAAGCAGCATGTGTGGGATACCCAGAAGGACTACCCAACAGATAATGCAGTGCCGAGTAGGCCCAGCTCAAATGCTACCTGCCCCATAGAGTCTCCCAGTAAGAACTAGTCCCTCCAGCACTTTGTTTGCGGAGCTCTTTCACTGTTATTTGTCATCTCCGCATATGACTGGCTATATCCTCCTGGAACTCCACATGTGTTTCTTTTGACCATCAACATAAATGAAAGAATTAAGAAAAAGGCACAGTTGAATGGCCCAGAGAAACACAGTAAAACAGATGACAGTCTATCAATATTTCTCCTTCCTACAAATATACACAAAGAGGAAGTCCAAAGAACAGTATCTTACTAAGTTCATATTTTCTTTGCTGGCTCTCTTCAATTCACCAATGGCTACAGATTCCGGAGTAGGGTACTTGTTTTTCTTTTCTGACATCATCTGATTTCCCAGGACCTTCCGCTGATTTAGGAAGAGAAAATACGTGATTTATAAAGATCTACTATATCTGTATTACAGCCATACTGGTCTTTAAATCTACAGTTTCTTAGTTTAAAAGAATTTCAGATTTCTGATAAATTCTCCCAGGCCATCTTATACAAAGGAGGCCAAAGCATGTTACAAAAAACCCTGAAATCATTGCCTTTCTTTAGGTGATCATTTTTCCTCTATATTTAAAACAGCTGAAATATAAGAAACAGTTTTATAGTTGATTTAAACAAGCTAATGCAGGCCAATTACAGTGTGCTTCTGAGACCATTAACAAACAACCCCCACCAGTTATTTACCAGTATAATTTTTGCCCCCAAGACGTGCTGTCTCCGGCAGCTGTTAAGAGCCCCCTCCCAACTCAGGGACACTTCTGCTGCATCCACTCTAAGACTGCTTCCCTATCACGTCCTCGCACAGGATTAGAAAACTTGGAGAAA
>NC_138374.1:27904387-27918156 GCF_054177405.1 Leptonychotes weddellii | reverse complement strand
TGGCTCAGTCGGTTGAGCGACTGCCTTCGGCTCAGGTCATGATCCCAGGGTCCTGGGATCGAGTCCCACATCGGGCTCCCTGCTCTGCGGGGAGCCTGCTTCTCCCTCTCCCACTCCCCCTGCTTGTGTTCCCTCTCTCGCTGTGTCTCTCTCTGTCAAATAAATAAATAAAATCTTTAAAAAAAAAAAAAAAAGAAAACTTGGAGAAAGTCTTTAAGAGTTTCTAATACAGCCACAAGAGTGTTCAGGCCTTCTTAAGGGGGTCACATGACCATACTGTCATTCAGAGCAGGACTAAAAGTCTTTCCTCTCTGAGCAGCTTAGAAACTGACATAACCTACTCTAACAGCTGACAGTGACAATTCTACCATCTTTGGGGAAACCTTCCCTTTTTTCTTCTTAGAGAGTAAGTTTAAATCCTCAAAAAAGAACTTAACAAAACTAGAACATTAAACTCTACAATATAAATCTTAGCAGCAATATTAGGAATATTCCAATGTAATAAATTATTTACATAAGAGAAATTCTAGAGGAAAAAGCGTAGCCCGAGAAACGGATCAAAGCAGAATATAGATCAAATAGCTAAAACACAGAAATGCTGGAAAAATGAGACCACTACATCTTCCTTTCAGAAATCAGCTACCCTTTCAGAAATCAGCTATCCTTTCAGAAATCAGCTATCACCTCAGAGTAAGCTGAAATGGGGATGCCAGGAGCCACAGGACCGGCTATAAAGCTTCCAGTGAACTTTTTTTTTTTTTTTAGATTTTATTTATTTATTTGAGAGAAAGAGATAGCGAGAGAGAGAGAGCACATGCAGGGAGGGGGGAGAAGCGAGGAGGAGAGGGAGGGAGTTCCCTGCTCAGCAAGGAACCCCATGTGGGGCTCGACCCTGAGATCATGACCTGAGCCAAAGACAGCCACCTAACTGACTGAGCTACCCAGGCGCCCCTCCAATGAACTTTTAAAAAGACATTTCAGGGGCACCTGGGTGGCTCAGTTGGTTAAGCATCTGACTCTTGGTTTCGGCTCAGGTCATGATCTCAGGGTGGTGATATTGAGCCTCTCTCCCTCTGCCCCTCCCCCTGCTCGCACTTGCACCCTCACGCTCTCTCTGAAATAAATAAATAAAATCTTTAAAAAAAAAAAAAAGGGAGCGCCTGGGTGGCTCAGTCGTTAAGCATCTGCCTTTGGCTCAGGTCATGATCCCAGGGTCCTGGGATCAAGCCCCGCATCAGGCTCTCTGCTCTGCTCAGGTCATGATCCTGGAGTCCCTGGATCGAATCCCGCATCGGGCTCCCTGCTCAGCGGGGAGTCTGCTTCTCCCTCTGACCCTAACCCCTCTCATGTGCTCTCTCTCACTCTCTCTCTCTCAAATAAATAAATAAAATCTTAAAAAAAATAAAATAAAATAAAATTTAAAAAGTGGAGCATCCCCTTAAAAAAAAAAAAAGACATTTCATTACCCCATCACTATTGAGCAGAAACCACTATTATTAGCTCAAGTCTCTTCATTTATAACAAAAATAATTTATCCTTCTGTTTCATAAAATTTGTTAACATTTGTATTTAAAATTATCGTTCTAAAATGTCTAAAATTCTGATAGAATTATAAGCTCATTTATAATTCTAAAGTCCTAAATTCTCTTAGTAAAGAAATGGGCAGCTGCCAAGAGGATACTCCATATTTACATTTCAAGCCACACTTAGCAATACATCTAGAGGCACTGCAGAACTTTCTTTCACTAGGAAGAGAAAACTACACCCATCTAGCTTCAGTTAAAGAAATATTTGTTTGTGGGGCACCTGAGTGGCTCAGCCGTTAAGCGTCTGCCTTCGGCTCAGGTCGTGATCCCAGGGTCCTGGGATCAAGCCCTGCATCAGGCTCCCTGCTCAGCGGGGAGCCTGCTTCTCCCTCTCCCACTCCCCCTGCTTGTGTTCCCTCTCTCGCTGTGTCTCTCTCTGTCAAATAAATAAATAAAATCTTAAAAAAAAAAAAAAAAAGAGTTCAAGAACCTTTAAAAAAAAAAAGAAATATTTGTTTGACACATAGAGAAACCTTTATTTGACTAATAACTTTTCTTGTTATCAATCAGCTCAATGACAGGAAGTCAAAGGGAATGACAGACTTCCAAGTAAAATGAACCAAAAATGATGTTCATTTTACGAACTACACCTAGCAGTTGACTATACTGCTAGGGTAGGGTTCTAGCAAAATAAATTACTTTTTAATTATAGTAAAATATAAATAACACAAAATTTACCATCTTAGTTCATTCCATTCATATTGTTGTGCAACCATCACCACCATCCAACTCCACAACTTTTTCATCTCCCCCCAAATTAGACAATAATTCCCAATTCCCCCCAAACCCTTAGCCCCTGACAACCACCATTCTACTTTCTTTCTCTATGAATTTGACTATTCTAGGTATCTCACATAAGTGGAATTATATAGTACTTGTTCTTTGTGACTGGTTTATTTCATTTAACATAATGTCCTCAAGGCTCATCGATGTTGTAGCGTATGTTAGGATTTCCTTTCGGGGCGCCTGGGTGGCTCAGTCATTAAGCGTCTGCCTTCGGCTCAGGTCATGATCCCAGGGTCCTGGGATCGAGCCCCACGTCGGGCTCCCTGCTCTGCAGGAGCCTGCTTCTCCCTCTCCCTCTGCCTCTTCCCCCTACGTGTGCTCTCTCTCTGTATCTCTGTGTCTCAAATGAATAAATAAAATCCTTAAAAAAAAAAAAAAAAGGAATTTCCTTTCTTTCTGAGGCTGAATAATATTCCACTGCATGTATGTACAACCTTTTGTTTATCCATTCATCTGTCAATAGATACTTGAGTGGCTTCCACCTTTTGGTTACTGTGAATAATGCTGCTACAAACATGGGTGTGCAACTATCTATTCACGTCCTTGCTTTCAATTCTTTTGGGTACATACCCAGAAGTGGAATTGCTGAATATTTAATTTTTTGAGGAACTGCCATCCTATTATCCATGACAGGTGCACCATTTTACATTCCCACCAACAGTGCACGAGGGTTTCAGTGTCTCCACATCCCCACCAACACTTGTTATTTTCTAGCTTTTTTAATAATAGTCATCCTACTGTGCCTTGCTATCTCACTGCGGTTTTGATTTGCATTTTCCTACAGATAAGTGATATTGAGCATCTTTTCATTTGTATCTCTTCTTTGGAGAAATGTCTAAGTCCTTTGTCCATTTTTTAATTTTTTTTTCCTGTTTTTGTAAGAGTTCATTATATATTCTGGACATTAACTCCCTCTCAGACATATGTTTTACAAATATTTTGTTCCATTCTGTGAGTTGCCTTTTCATTCTGTTGATCACAAAGGAAATTTTGAGGGTAAGCAAGACTAATGTCTCAGAGGCTACTGCCCCCCAAAGATCAGGATTGAGAGTGAATTCTAAACTTCTATTAATGATAATAGCTAAGACCAAAATGAGGCTTAGATGATGTAGCAATGACTAACAACTGCAGCTTAAAGAAAAAAACATATATTACAAGGTATTTATTTTTATTTTTCATTTTAATCAGAGCTCATTACTCTTGCTGGATTTATAGATTTTAATAATGTTAAAACAATTTTAAAAAGAAAACCAGCAGAACACAGAACTGTGCTTAATCTCTCTCCAAGTTAACCAGAACCTTACCTTAGTTTATGCCTGAAAATTTGAACCCCGTTATCACATTATCTACTGCCACCTGATGGCAATATGCCTTAACTACAAGTTCAGATCGTCCATGAGGACATGTACCTGGAACCCGCAAGCATGGTGATGGCAGCAACAGCACAGAAGTAGATACTGTACTTGTTGTAAAAACAAGATTTTTAAGTAATTTGATACAAAGGAAGAGAATATACAACTGATTAAAATATTAAGCTTACAGAAATTTGAGTCAACTCGCTAGCCTAACAGAAAATCCATTCCTAACCATTTCTGGGAGTCTGTCAACTCCCTCAATTCTCCATAGCTTTTGCAAACTGTGCAGTGAACCTTGTAGCACAAAGCAAACTCTCCTCACTGCTCAGGAATGGGGACTCCGTCCTCAGTCCCAAAGAGAAGGAAGGACCTTTCTTTTACTCTCTGATCGTACAGCCCCTTCTCCAAATCGAAACACAGCAAAATGCTGTAAAAACTAAAAGTTTTTCCGAATTCTATCCTTATCCTCCTACAAATGAACCCTTTACAGGATCCCAAAGAATAGAAGAAAACTGTTTACGCATAAGAAAAGTCAGACTGTTAAGCTTTCTCTAAGTCAATGCTGAAAACGACAGCACAGCATACCTACCTTAATAAGGCCACTGAAGGAACGTGAACGGGCTCTTTTCTGTACCCGAGGAGAAGATTCTCGCCCTGGCGTTTGGGTCACAGATTGCTTATTAAACTAAGAGAAAACATAAACATTTTACTATTATTTCCCCCGTCAAGAGATAGGATTCTATGACAATCAAAAGCTAATGTAAATATCCAGAAAAGTCCAAAGAATAAGTGAGTCTGTACACATATGGCTTAGTAGGTTGGCAAGCAAATCTCAAAGGCAGAAATGATGTTGCCAAAAAAAAAGTCAAAATTTATTAAATTACTCTAAGGAGACTGCACTTCATTTTCCTTTTTCTTATGTACTATAAGGTTGGAAGTATTACCCCTATTTTACAGATAAGGAAACTGAGACCCAGAGAATTATGTAATTTGCCCAACATCTCCAGCTGGTAATCCAGTTTTTTTTTGCAGAAAGTATCTTGGACATAGAGAGTGACTAGCACAACCTAAAACAGTCCTTAATTTAACATAAATTGCATACAGAATAAAGAAGTTACTAAAGCTCTTTAAATGGAAACCTATCATGACTGCTTGCCAGCATTATTATCAGAGGAAATACATCAAAATAAAAAGTGGTCAATTTTATCAATATCAGCTCTGTTTGATGGTCTCTAACATGGAGAAATGGAAGACATAAAACACCGTATCGTCTTATTTAATGCTTTGATTAGCCATTCATCTCCCCAGTTAAAAAATAATGATACAGTACTTAATTCTTCTACTTGTCTGCCTTTTCTAACTACAGTTTTTAAATATGTGAATTGTAATTTTGCAAATTTTTATCAGTTCAGGTTCAGTTCTGGAGGTTTAAAAAAAATGACACTTTTCATACATACTATACAGGTACCAAAAAGCTCCCAAAGTTAATTATCAGAAAATTTAGTCACTTCTAAAGAGCTCAGAAAGCAAGCATCCCTCCTGGATATATTGGAACAAGTGACAAACCATCATTTCTGATAATGTTGGCAGGTGCAAGAAGGGGGGCGCTCTCTTGTATCCAGCTGGTGGGAGCATTAATAATTTTCTGGGAAGCTATTTAGCAATGTGTGTCCAGAATCTTTTCAAAACGCATTCAGTAGTCCCCCTTTATTCGTAGTTTTGTTTTCCAAGGTGTTACCCATAATCAACTGCAGTCCAGAAGCAGATGATCCTCCTTCTGATGTATTGTCAGAAGGTCAGTAGTAGCCTAATGCTGCGTCACAGTGCCTACGTCATTCAGCTCACTTCAGCTAATCACATAAGTATTTTACCATCTCACATCATCACAGGAAGGATGAGTATAGTGTAGTAAGGATTTTGAAAGACAACACATTCACATAACTTTTATTATAGTACACTGCTATACTTGTTCTATTTATTAGTTATTATTGTTAATCTCTCACTGTGCCTAATTTATAAATTAAACTTTATTGTAAGTATATATGTATTTTAAAAAACCCACAGTATATACATGGTTCAGTACTATCTGTGGTTTGCAAGCATCCACTGGGGGGTCTTGGAATGCATCCCCCATAGCTAAGGGGCAGGAACTACTGTATTAAAAAATACACACTACCTATGAAGTTCTTACCCAAAAACTAACTAAATAAAACTAATTGGTATTCAGATCAAGCTTCTAGAATTAGATCTAACTACAAATTTATCATAAATATAGAGGACTGAGGAACATGTTCAGTAACACCACAAGGGTGCAACCAGCAAAATCTAGACTGTGGAAAACAAACTATATGGTTTCTTTCACAAACAAAGGGCAGAGAGAGAGAGGGAGAGAGAATGTGTGTATGTGTGGGTCTAAATGCAGTGTAGTAACCTGGATTAGGTTCTGGCACAGAAAAAGGGTATTAGCAAAAAAACTGCTAAAATCTGAATAAAATCTCTCATGTTAATAGTAATACACCAATGTTAATTTCTTAGTTTTAACAATGTTAACATTAGGAATGAAGAGTACCCTCAGTGGAGGGTACGTGAGAACTCTCTGTACTATCTTTGCAATTTTCCTCTAAATCTAAATTATGTCAAATTTAAGTTTATTCAAACAAACTTTGGCAATTTTTTAGGGGGAAAACAAGAAGAGAGGAGAGAAAGGGAGACCTATATATTAAAAGGGACCCAAGAGCTGTTACCAGAAAAAAAAATGCATACCCTTTGGTCATGCCACTTCTAGGGAAAACTCTGCAATGAAAATACCTATGAACAAAAATTTATAAGCTAAAAAATAATCTAATTCCCAAATGTGTCCAATAGTGGACAAACTGTATATACATTAAGTTATATGTAATGAAATATTATGCAGCTGTAAAATGTTCACAGCCTTTTAACAACATGGAAAATGATCATGATATAATGTTAAATGACAAGGATAGGAATTTTAAAAACTGAATATATATTATGATCTCAAACAAAAGGAAAAAAAAGTCAAATACATGTTCATGGAAAGAAAATAATCATAGAAGAAAATACTCCAAAACTTTTATCAGTGGTTATCTCAGGATGATTACAGGTGATTTTCTTCTTTACACTCTTCTGCAGGTTGCACTGCTTCTACAGTGAATATTTACTATTTTTATAATAACAGAGGAAAATCAGGAACTAGTAAAATTATAGTTTTGTCAAAACAAAGTGGCAATATTTTATTTTTTTTATTTTTATTTTTTTTTAAAGATTTTATTTATTTGACAGAGAGAGCACAAGCAGAGGGAGAGAGAGGGAGAAGCAGGCTCCCTGCTGAGCAAGGAGCCCGATGTGGGACTCGATCCCAGGATCCTGGGATCATGACCCGGGCCGAAGGCAGCTGCTTAACCGACTGAGCCACCCAGGCGTCCCCAAAGTGGCAATATTTTAAATGTAGGCAAGGAGTTCACAAGCATGCACAAGAAAATGCTTATGCTGTAATGTTTAATGAAAAGAGAGAGACTGGGGCGCCTGGTTGGCTCAGTCGGTTAAGCGGCTGCCTTCGGCTCGGTTCATGATCCTGGGGTCCTGGGATCGAGCCCCACGTCCGGCTCCCTGCTCAGTGGGGAGCCTGCTTCTCCCTCTCCCTCTGCCTGCCGCTCTGCCTACTTGTGCTCTCTATCTCTCTGTCAAATAAATAAATAAAAATCTATAAAAAAAAAAAAAAAAGAAAAGAGAGAGATCAAAGAAAGTATGTGGTATGATCCAAACTATGTAGAAATTTATCGACAGGAAAAAGATTGAAAGAAAGATCCAAAATGTTAACTCTGGTGGGATGAATGATTTGTTTTCTTCTTAACCTTCTCTATGAGTTCCTATTTTTCTAGAAAGAGCAAAAATGATGTCAGTTTTTCCTTTGTATTATCTTTAAGCTTCTGCTTTCTTTTTTTTTCTTTTTTTCTTAAAGATTTTATTTATTTATTTGACAGAGAGAGACAGCGAGAGAGGGAACACAAGCAGGGGGAGTGGGAGAGGGAGAAGCAGGCTTCCCGCTGAGCAGCAAGCCCGATGCGGGGCTCGATCCCAGGACCGTGGGATCATGACCTGAGCCGAAGGCAGACGCTTAACGAATGAGCCACCCAGGCGCCCCAAGCTTCTGCTTTCTTGATGACAGAATTCATGACACTTTGCCCACCTGAACTGCCGTCTTAGTTTCCATCGAGAATAAATCACTGCATCGCTTTGAATCTGTGATAATACTCAGCCAACACCCTTGAAAATTCCAGTCATAACACAATTTGCTAGATATCAAAGTAACTTCAAAGAGTGTAACAGAAAACTTCTCTTGAAGGACTCTATCAATTGTTAAGAACAGCTCAGTTCAACATTTTCTGAGCACATGGTTATGTCTGGCCCTATGCTTCAGATTAGGCATAAAAAATAAATAAAAACACAGACTTCCCTCATGAAGGTCCCAGTTGAGTAAGAAGTCAAGAAGCTGACTTTGCCTGTTCAGCTAAAATTCAAGAGGGATAGAGACAAAATAAATTTCCCAAGAAAGAAACTAACGAAATCATTGGGATTTACTCAAACTACATTTTGAGTCTCAAAATGGCAAATGAGAGACCTAATTTTGCTCCCGTTAACTCCAAAATAAACAAACTTAGCTACCAGAATTCCTACTTTCTAATATCAAACTAGGTCCCTGAATTTACAGTGTTTTCTAACTGTAAACAACTCATTAGTAAGAGCTACCACTTTTGCTCTGCTATGCCAGCCACTTTACATAGATTCTTTCTAATCTTTATATAGTCATGAAACATGGACATTTCAACTACCATTTAAAAAATAAGGAAATTGCAGGGCGCCTGGGTGGCTCAGTCGTTAAGTGTCTGCCTTCGGCTCAGGTCATGATCCCAGGGTCTTGGGATCGAGCCCCGCATCAGGCTCCCTGCTCTGCGGGAAGCCTGCTTCTCCCTCTCCCACTCCCCCTGCTTGTGTTCCCTCTCTGGCTGTCTTTCTCTCTGTCAAATAAATAAAACCTTAAAAAATAAATAAAAAATAAATAAAAAACAAGGAAATTGAAATTCAGAAAGATTAAATTATTTGCCAAGAAAATCTGAAGGATTTAAACTTTGGAGCAATATATTGCAACTGCTGGTTCTCTTCTCAGCATGCCTGGTACATGACCAAAATTAGAGAAACTCTAACCATACTTGGATCCTTCTGTTTAACTCTAGAAATAGAAGAGCCTCCACCCTTTTCTGTAATGGGGCAGTAGTACAGAGACTGACGTTGAGGTTCCACTGACAAGTCTGCTTTCCTAAGCCAAGCCAAGCTTGGGCCAATAAGAGCCAAAAATTATATGAGATTCTTAGCAATATTCCCTAGTGATTCCACAACCTTGATCACAGTCCTAAAGCCCCATCACTGTTTCCGTGCCTTCAGGTACCTGTCTAATAAGTTGTTTCTTCTTCGCTGACTCTGGCATATTGTGAACATGTTGGAACAACTCTCTCAGTGCCTCTTCTGTACGCTGCTGGGTCTCCTCCTGGTGAGAGCAGGAATCTACCCAGTTCCGTTTCTGAGATCTTGCCCGTTGGAAGGACTTAGTAGGACATGAAGCTATCAGATCAAGATCATCCTAGAGAAAATTTTAAAGAAACGCGAATTAATATATCCTGCCAGCTTTGTTTTCAGGTTCCCACAACCCCTGAAACAAAAAAGGAGGAAGAAGTGGGGAGCGTGGTATACTCTTATACTTAGGAATAAGAAAAATCTAAATATAATTATCACATGAAGAGAAACCTGTAATTATAGACTATATTAATAGCCCACTCCCAAGACCTCCCTAGAGAACCTAAATTCATTTAGAATATTGCTACCAAAAATTATATTTATATGAGGTCAATTTTCAAAGCCTTTTAATTGCACATAACTCTCACTGCTTTCCTACGAGGTAAGCAGGGAAAGTATCATCATTCCCATTTGATAGAAGAAAAAATTAAAGTTAAGCTCTAAGTTTAAAGTCATTTAGATACTAAAGTGACAGACCCATCCTGGAGACCAAGTGCACAGGCTCTTGGTTGGTGCTCTTTGCTACACACAACAATATGATGGGACAACTACACAGCAGTGGTTGAGGAACAGAAACACCTCTCTAAGAAAAGCTACACTCCAGTTAAACTAGTTGAAATCAAATACTGTTTTCCTGGTCACACCAAATATTTACTGAATGAGAGGTAGAAACAAAGAGAAGCAGAAACAACAGCATAAGATGACAGCGTAAGTTCCTAACCAAGACAGACTAAATAGAGATCATCAAAAAGTACTTGTGTAGGGGCGCCTGGGTGGCTCAGTTGTTAAGCGTCTGCCTTCGGCTCAGGCCCTGATCCCAGGGTTCTGGGATCGAGCCCCGCATCAGGCTCCCTGCTCCACTGGAAGCCTGCTTCTCCCTCTCCCACTCCCCCTGCTTGTGTTCCTGCTCTCGCTAGATCTCTCTCTGTCAAATAAATAAATAAAATCTTTAAAAAAAAAAAAAAGAGTACTTGTGGAGTTTTTTTAAACTTCTCAGTTTTAAAGCTTAATAATTATACATAATCTTATTAATAAGCATCACACATTTGCTTTCTAAGCTCATGTGGTCTCGAAGTCTTTGAGACGTTTGACAGAGTGTTACCACTGAACCTGAAACAAGAATGTATTATCGAAAACCATGATTTATTGCTGTAAAATATTTAATACATTTGCTATTTACAGCCTGTTTATATCATATGCTATAAGAATGCACAGGGGCTTTATGAAAACCTTTAAACATGCAGTCTATGCCATCACTCATATGTAGGGGATACCATCCACCAGTGTAACACCTCTGAAAGGAAACAAGAAGATTCTATGTGGGGGCACTTTTATTTCAACATATAACTTTCCTCTCAGTCTTTTTCCTTATCTCAAACTGACTAGAAAACTTTGAACTATAACAGCAGCAACATTTTATTTTCCATGGCTTTACTCCGATTTCACACTTTGTTTTAAAACTCCACTAATCTTAATTAACTGTCTCCTTATTTGGGCTAAGAGCAGTTTCCTATTCTTACCTTTGATGCTTGAGTTCTGGAGCCCAAATAGTGCAATCTGGCACATTCCCGAATATAAACAGGAGCCTGGGCAGGATATAAAAAGAAAACCAAGAACAAGTAGTTAGCAGTATCTAAAATTCTTTCAGACCACAAGAATAGTGATTCTCGAAATAATATGACTGGCAGATTATTTCAAAAAATCAAAAGATCCTTAAAATGCCCTATTCCATAGCTTCCTATCTCTTGCCACTAAAATGATATCTCAACAAATCTGACAGGAAAACTGTTTTTGAAAGGACAATACTGTAGTTTTAAAAATCAAATGTGGCATGTATATACTCAAATGAGCCAGAAACAAAAGTATAGACATTTGTAGTAATGTTCATCTTTGACAAAAACTACCCCAAAAGGGGCAGCTAGGTGGCTTAGTCAGTTAAGCAGCCAGCTCAGGTCACGATCTCAGAGTCCTGGTATTGAGCCCCATGTGGGGCTCCGAGTTCACTGGGGAGTCTGCTTGAGTTTCTCTCCCTCTGCTCCTCCACATGCAAGCATGTGCTCTCTCTCAAATAAATAAATCTTTTTTTTTTTAAGATTTTATTTATTTATTTGTCAGAGAGAGAGCATGCGCACAAGCAGGGGGAGCACGGCAGGTGGAGGGAGAAGCAGGCTCTCTGCCGAGCAAGGAGCCTGACGCAGGACTCAAACCCAGAACCCTGGGATCATGACCTGAGCCAAAGGCAGACGCTTAATCGACTGAGCCACCCAGGCGTCCCTCAAATAAATATATCTTAAAAAAAAAAACAAAAAACCTTACAAATTACAAGTGGTCCCTAAGTCACATTTTAAAATCACTGTACAGAAAATACCATTTAGAGGGGCGCCTGGGTGGCTCAGTTGGTTAAGCGACTGCCTTCGGCTCAGGTCATGATCCTGGAGTCCCTGGATCGAGTCCCGCATCGGGCTCCCTGCTCAGCAGGGAGTCTGCTTCTCCCTCTGACCCTCCCCCATCTCATGTGCTCTCTCTCTCTCTCTCATTCTGTCTCAAATAAATAAATAAAATCTTTAAAAAAAAAAAAAGAAAATACCATTTAGAATTACTATGGGGTAACAAGAGACAAGAAAGAATTTAGCTCATTGATGTATTGCCCAGAATTCTATGACACATACCCTGATACAATACTAGCAGTAGCATCAAATAATACAACCGCTACAGGAGAGAATTCGGTCACATCTAAGAAAATTACATTTTCATTTACCCTTTAACCCAGAAATCTCACTTTGGGAAAACTATCCTGATGATAACAACTCCAGAAATCAAAAACATACTTGGATGAGATTAATCAAAAGATTAAACACAACCTAAACGTCTATTAATAGAAGACTGGTTGAATGAATTTTTACACATCCATACAACACAGGACTATCTATCATTAAAAATGAAAGAAGAGGGCAACCTGTTGGGGCCCCTCTCACTCTTGAGAGCTTTCTCTTTCTTTTTTTTTTTTTTTTTAAGATTTTATTTATTTATTTGACAAGAGAGAGACACAGCGAGAGAGGGAACACAAGCAGGGGGAGAGGGACAGGGAGAAGCAGGCTTCCCGCGGAGCAGGAAGCCCGATGCGGGGCTCGACCCCAGGACCCTGGGACCATGACCTGAGCCGAAGGCAGATGCTTAACAACTGAGCCACCCAGGCACCCCGAGAGCTTTTTCTGTATCTTCACTTAATAAACGTCTATCGCTTTACTCACAAAACAAACTGAGATTTATCTAAGTATACCTTTTTGTGTAGTTTTGACTTTTGAACCAGGTAAATATTTTACAGATTCAAAAAATACGATTAAATCCAAAAGGAAAAAAAGGCAAACCCTAAAACTGAACACAAACAGGAAAAAAAAAATGAGTATATCTGTGTATATGATTGATAACATAAACACAGAAAAAGAATTATTCTACCTAACTTCTGAAAACTGTATTCTGACTATACATCCTTAGTGAGATATATTCAAGGGAAAAGGAACTGTAAGGAAATCTTAAATCTTAAACTTCCATTAGCAGGTTTACATAGGCTTATTTTTTAAACTAATTTTTTTAAAGATTTATTTTATTATTTATTTGAGAGAAAGCGTGCACAAGTCGGGGGGGGGTAGGGGGGCAGAGGGAGAGGGAGAAGCAGACTCCCACTGAGTGGGGAGTCCAACACAGGGCTCCACCCCAGGACCCCGAGATCATGACCTGAGCCAAAGGCAGACGCTTAACTGACTGACCCACCTAACTATTAGCCCTAAAACTAATTTTTTATATACTGATATTTTATATATTGAAGGATAAAGCAAATAACATGTAAGTGCTATTAAAATCTGGAATTTGCAATGTGCAAAACAGATACAAATATAAAATAAAAGTCAAGAAAAAGCTCTGGAATGTTAAATCTGAATTGGAAATATTAATATGAACCAATGATTTCTTTTTAAAAAGAATTTTAATCTAAACTTCTTGCCCTCAAAGAGCCTAAAAGCAATGATACCCCAGAAACAATGAGTACAACTAGTGTCACTCAAAGAAACCAGGGCTCCTTGAAGAAAATAATTGACTCCAGGCCCAGGGCAGAGCAAATGCAAAGTGAGCTGGGGACATTTTATGCCAGGAAGAAAACACTCAGACTAATGGAGTCCTGTCAAAAAAAGACACAGCAGGGAAAGCTTGCAAGGGCTCTCACTGGCCAAATTTGAGACAATTTGAAAATTAAAACTAACAACTGAAATTGACTAATACTTTGAATAACTATAAACCTTTGTCTATAAAGATGTTCATAGGGGCGCCTGGGTGGCTCAGTTGGTTAAGCGACTGCCTTCGGCTCGGGTCATGATCCTGGAGTCCTGGGATCGAGTCCCGCATCGGGCTCCCTGCTCGGCGAGGAGCCTGCTTCTCCCTCTAACCCTCCCCCCTCTCA
>NC_138374.1:27881829-27903887 GCF_054177405.1 Leptonychotes weddellii | reverse complement strand
GCCTGGGTGGCTCAGTTGGTTGAGCGACTGCCTTCGGCTCAGGTCATGATCCTGGGGTCCTGGGATCGAGTCCCACATCGGGCTCCCGGCTCGGCGGGAGGCCTGCTTCTCCCTCTCCCACTCCCCCTGCTTGTGTTCCTGCTCTCGCTGTCTCTGTCTCTGTCAAATAAATAAATAAAATCTTTAAAAAAAAAAAAAACCTTTAAAATAGATAAAGAAATAAACAGAATTTAGAACCACGATTGTCAAGGTATGACAGATTATCCACTAGTGTTGGTATAGGGCCTGATCTGTTATAATGTTTAAACTTTTTTCTACCATAAATGATTTCCTTATACTTAATAAAATCAAATAGTACCTCTTTAATATCTTATCAAAAGCAGTGCCACAATTTATTTTCTAGGAAGGCTTTTATTTTGGGTGACTCATAGGTATTTGCCTTATCAAAGCAGTCCATAGAAAGAAAACATTTGAGAACTGCAATAAAAAATGTTCAAACTTTCGGGCGCCTGGGTGGCTCAGTTGGTTAAGCAACTGCCTTCGGCTCAGGTCGTGATCCTGGAGTCACGGGATCGAGTCCCACATCGGGCTCCCTGCTCAGCACGGAGTCTGCTTCTCCCTCTGACCCTCCCCCCTCTCATGCTCTCTGTCTCTCATTCTCTCTCTCGCAAATAAATAAAATCTTAAAAAAAAAAAAAAATGTTCAAACTTTCTTTACTGTACTCTCCAGCAATGTCATAGGGCATGAAAATCAAGGTGCCCCTGGTAACTACCTAAACTAAATCATGTCATCTCTCTCAGGGACTGATATACTTGCTTTAGTTTAGCTACTTTTTAAAATTTTTATTGCTGGGGCACCTGGGTGGCTCAGTTGTTAAGCATCTGCCTTCAGCTCAGGTCACGGGGTCCTGGGCTTGAGTCCCACATCGGGCTCCCTACGGCGGGAAGCCTGCTTCTCCTTCTCCCACTCCCCCTGCTTGTGTTCCCTCTCTCACTGTGTCTCTCTCTGTCAAATAAATGAAATCTTAAAAAATAAAATAAAATTTGTATTGCTAACTTAAGATTTTACTACTTAAGGGGCGCCTGGGTGGCTCAGATGGTTGAGCATCTGCCTTTGGCTCGGGTCATGATCCCAGGGTCCTGGGATCGAGCCCCACATCGGGCTCCTGGCTCAGCGGGGAGCCTGCTTCTCCCTCTCCCTCTGCCTCTCTCCCTGCTCATGCTTTCTCTCTCTCTCTCTCTGTATCTCTGTGTCTCAAATGAATAAATGAAATCTTTAAAAAAAAAAAAAAAAAGATTTTACTACTTAAGAAAATGAGAAAAATGACCAAAAAAAAAAAAATACTTTACATAATAGCAACTCAGTGAATGTACAGATGTTAGGAGGTGAAGCCCAGGGAGGAGCTGAGACCTGCCCACCCTTCACAGACACATCCCCTACCCTTTCGCTTGAGTGACATTAGAGACCGGAAGAATCCCGACGCCGGGCCAGCCCCACCAGGCAATTTAAGGTCCACTTCCCCCATCAGCTGAGCCAACTCAGTTCCAGGTAAGTCAATGAGCCTTGTGATATTGCTGACCACCAACTCGGTGAACACCTCAGGTTTCTCATGTCGGAGTTTTTCCACAAAAAAGTCAGGATTGAAGATAATGGGCTGCCCTCGAAGGGAAGAGTCATTGCAGATAACAAAATTACAGATGGCATCACTGAAAAAAATAAAACAGAAGACACTTTAGGGGGATCATTTTTACATTTTTCTCACGCTAAGCCATACAATTATTTACTCTTTCTGTGGGTTAATCTACATATTGGTCTTTTGAAAAACCTAATCCTTAATCTGCTCACTGTACAAAAGAAGACAATTTGAGCTTGTTGCTATTTAGGTTATACACACCTAGATACTTAGGAATTTCATTTAATAAAAAGATACCAAATAACCTCTAAATATGACCTGACTCCCTGCTCAGCGGGAAGCCCGCTTCTCCCTCTCCCTCTGCCCCTCCCCGCCGCTTGTGCTCATTCGCGCTCTAATAAATAAAATCTTTAAAAATAAATAAATAAATAAATAAGACCCGAATTTGCCCCTTAATTTCAGGCATATGCCATAAGAAGATACAGATCCTTACAGCCTCGCAAGCCCAACAGTATATTAAATTTGGTAGTCACATAGAACACATTTCCTTATTAAAATAGCCAAACCCTGGGCGCCTGGGTGGCTCAGTTGGTTAAGCGACTGCCTTCGGCTCAGGTCATGATCCTGGAGTCCCGGGATCGAGTCCCGCATTGGGCTCCCTGCTCGGCGGGGAGTCTGCTTCGTCCTCTGACCCTATCCCCTCTCATGTGTTCTCTCTCTCTCATTCTCTCTCTCTCAAGTAAATAAATAAAATCTTAAAAAAATAAAATAAAATAGCCAAACCCTGAATTTTTACTGTTAAATACTTATAAGACGCCAGACCTGCCGCTGTTCTTCCTAACAGAGCAGTGGGTAATAGTGAATTAAGGCCTTCTTGGCACTACAGCCTGTACTGTACAGTATTTCCATGCAGTGTCCCAACTGCTCACAGTACAACATCTAGGCCAGTCTCAAATGCCACAGAAACCACATGACAGTAAGCATGAGCCTATTTAAGAGCTAAAACTACATCTAAATAGTGTAATAGACATTTTGGAGACATTTACTCTACCCATAGGGTTCTTTAGTGCCTGGGTCCCTACACAGGCGTTTTCTTTCTTTTCTTCTTTTTTTTTTTTTTTTTAAGATTTTATTTATTTGGGGCGCCTGGGTGGCTCAGTCATTGGGCCTCTGCCTTCAGCTCAGGTCGCGATCCCAGGGTCCTGGGACCGAGCCCCGCATCGGGCTCCCTGCTCCACGGAGAGCCTGCTTCTCCCTCTCCCACTCCCCCTGCTTGTGTTCCTGGTCTCGCTGTGTCTCTGTCAAATAAATAAATAAAATCTTTAAAAAAAAAAAAGTATTTATTTATTCAAAAGAGAAAGAGAGGGAGAAAGAGAAGCAGACCCCCAACCCCCAGAGCAGGGAGCCTACACAGGCGTTTTCTAATAATCAGCCCACTTTAATTGAAACAGCTGCCCTTGGATTCTGTTCCTCATAATCGAACCGCCTTCACCAGAATGGAAGGCATTTACAAGTATATAAAATAGATATTAATTCCACCTTACCCAGGTCCAGAAATAGGTTCTATTTTAACATCCTTCAACTCTGGATGACTCTACCCATCATCCAAGTCCAACCTTTGTTCAGACAGGTTCTTCTCTCTAGGGCACTTGGAAAAATTCTCTATCTTGCCCCTAATTTCACTTTTCTGTCACTGAATAATACTAAGCAGATACGTTCTGTTGGCCCCTGATCTTAACTGGTTTCCCACTCCTACATTACCTGGGCTATATTCCTGGCAAAGCTCCTTTGACTCTCAAGAAATATTTTCTTCCCTATTCACTGTTTTCCAATGCGTAACTACTATACTCTTTTGTACTTTTAACATGTTACATATAAGAACTATATTATTCCATCTCTGATAGCAGACACAACACTACTTGTTTGTATCCATTATCAATCATCTCTAATGGCTTGTTCTAATCCTTATTACATAAACAGTCATCTGTTATATAACCAATGAGTAGACAGAACACAAAACAGAAAGAACAAGTCATCACATCTGTCAGGCAAAGCTGAAATTCACCTGACACATATAAACATTCCCATGATAAAAAAAAAAAAAAACAGTTACAACTTAAAAGTCTTCCACAACATCCTAGGTACCAAAAAACTGTTCCAGGAAAAATGACACTCTAAATATTAAATATTAGTAATCTATAATCTACTTTGTCAACACTACATGGATAATTTCTAATAATGGTATAATGAAAACATGGCATGGGAAAACTTCAAAGTTCATCACTTCTTCCTTGAAAAATTACTACATAATTTTACTCAATTGTCCACATCTTCAATTGCTGGCTTACTAAATTCCTTCTTTTCTCTGAAATGATAATAAAAGAATTCACATAAAAATTTAAAATTATGAACATGTATTCTCAAGCCAAAAAGTCATTAAAGAAAGAGATCTAAAACTGCTTATCGACTTGACCTTTTTATACCAAGGAAAGGTTATTTTCCCTGTAAAGGTACAAATGATTATAAGGCAATTAAAATCAAAAGCAAGTGTATCCTAAACCATTGACAAACCTCTTTTTTGTGTGTGTCAGCTTATTTCAGTTAAGAAACATGAGTCAATATAAAACTACTGTTTATAATCACCGCCAATGAGAAATCACTACTCTGAGCCAGAAAAATCATGAAATGTGTTAGCACTTCAGAGTCTTATAATTTACTGAGTCTGAACTATCATTTTATGGACTTCACATCCCTTTTAATTCTGAAAAACAGATTTCAGATCAAATTAGTTCTAACATATAAATATGCATAAATAGCATCCATTACATTCCTGAAGTAGAAGAAACACAACAGACATATAACCTTCAGACCTTTATTTTATTAATATCCAGAGCAATATTCGGTTAAGATTCTAAAACTTCCATCACAGATGACCCTCCAGCACTAAACTGGATCAAATACAAAAGTGAGAAAGGAGCTAGAAGCACAAAGCCCTAGCTACATAGTTTCTCAATAGAGTCCTTCCTACCTGGCCATCACCCCCAAGTCTGCCCCCTCCTAAATAGGTAGAACAGGTAGAAAAATAAGTAAGTTCAAGGCTCCCTCTACCTATTCACAAAGAATACCAGAAAAAGTTCCCTTGGAAGTCCTAACCCACAGGTAATAACCAATCTCAGTTTCTTTTCTCTTTCTGCTTTTTCTCCCCTTTCTTCCCATAATCATCACTCTTGTTTTGCCCCATTTGAATGTCTTTAACCTAGTTTTTTACTTCTCTTTTTTCACTTTTTCTGAGTGGAGCATCTATCTGGTAAGACAGGATGTAAGAGAGAGAAATGATTAAAAAAGAAGTAAAATGGAAGATGGGAGACAGAAAAGATAGAGTGGGTTACATTTTTTAATTACCCCCATACCACACAGGCTGCTAATCCCTTTCCACAGAATACACAATACCACAATATAAAGCCGAGAATATCAAGGAACATGATTAAGAACTTTAAGAGATTTCTAGGACTAAAGAAAAGAATACTACATTTAAGCAAAAACAACTTCCTACTCTACAGTATCTTATTTTAAAACAAAGTCTAAGTTTGCTCAAGGTTCAAGAAAAAAAATTTAATTTCTTACATAAGTGCTGAAAGCTTCTGATGAGGCATTGGTAAACCGAAGAGACAGGGAAAAAAGCTTTCTCCTTGTTTGTTGTGACAAAGGAACCCTCCTTTCCCTGCCCTATCCCAGCCTACACAAATTCCAGACATGTGAGAGGACACAAGGACACATTATGGGGCCTGAAAGGCAGTACTCATCAGGACTCTAAGCATTCATTTGCAAGTAGGAACAAAACAGAAATAAACTGGACCAGTTCGTTGTATTTCCCAACATGTAGATGAAGCTCAACAGTAGTCTCCTATCACACTGAAAGTTGTATTAGACAAAACAATCATATAATGTAAGAGTATAAGGACAAGTACTTTTATAGTATGGAGGGAAGGATGATCCCTACCTCACATCATACATAAAAAATAGAAAAAAGATCAAAATATGAAAAGCCAAACTTTAAACAGTTTAGAAAAGAACAACGAATAATAACGGAGGCAGAGGAAATGTGTCTTAAACAAGGCATAAAAAGCATAATCCACAAAGAAAAGACTGATATATTTAACTACATTAAAATTTTAAATGTGTGTACAACAAATGACATTATGAACAAAGTTCTTTAAAAATGAAGTCAAAATGCCTCTGGAGAGAGGAACTGGATGAAAAAACGGGAGTGGGAGAAAAACTTTTCATTGTATGTTCTTTTGTATTTTCTGGATTTTTGATTCATGTGAACATACTACCCATTCACAATAAATACATAAATAGATTTAAAACCTTAAATTAGAAAGCCATAAACCGGGAAAAAAAAAAAACTTGTCATGCATATAAAAGGATTAGTATTCAGAACTTATCAATCTAAAATTTTATGTCTAAAATTTAGAAGAAAAATACACTCAAAGAAAATTAAACAAAAGATATGATCAAATAATTCATAAAGGAGGGGCCTAAGTGACTAACACAATAAGAAAAGAATCTCAACTTTAAGTTACAAGGGTAGGGGTGCCTGGGCAGCTCAGTAGGTTAAGCCTCTGACTCTTGATTTCGGTTCAAGTCATGATCTCAGGGTGTGAGACTGAGCCCTACGACGGGCCGCATGCTGGGCATGGAAGCCTGCTTAAAATTCTCTCTCTCCCTCTCCCTTTGCCCACCCCCAACTCACGCAAGCACGCACACTCTCTTTCTCTCTCTCTAAAAAAGAAAAAAAAAGTTACAAGGGTAAGCAAATTGAAGAATGGTATCTTTCCCCATCCATCATTTTGGCAAAAACTACCAGATTCAGGCAATATCTTTTTATTCCTAGTTTGCTAGGGGTTATTTATTTATTATCATGAGTCAGTGCTTAATTTTACCTATTTTTGTGCATCTATTGATATGATTTTTCTCCTTTATTTTGTTAATGTGGTGAATGACACTGATTAATGTTAAACCAACCTTGTATTTCTAGTTATATTATCATTTTTATATATTGCTAAATTTGGTTTGCTAATAGTCTGGGTTTCTCCATATACATTCGCAAGTTGAGACTGTTGTGGAACTGCTTTCTGAAAGTAGAGAGTTCCTATGAAATCTTTCATAAGCCAAATGGCATTAAATAAAGAAGCAATTACCATTAACTTATATGGAAAATTTTTTTAGCATCCCCAGACCCCAAAATTAGCCCCTCTTAGCCTTTTTTGATCCCTTAGGACCTATTTTCCTGGTGGGTGCACAGAGTAAATCAAGATAAAGCACAGATGCCCACAGACACAGTTCCAACTTAGGACAGCTTGCTGCTGAGATGCTGAGTATAGTTCTCGGGGAAGGAGCTTGGGGGGGCCACTCTTGTTGATCAGGGTCTGAACTGCCTCTATAATGGCTCACTGGAAAACAAATGCTAAATGCTATTTTCACTTTTTGTCTGTTTTGTAAAAGTGGAAATCCTCTTTGGGCTTCTTTCATTAGTGAAAACAGGCACTAATGTAGGTCCCTCCTAAAAGCAAAGAGGCCTAACAAACGTTCAAAAAAGCAGGGGACACCTGTAGTAGCCCAACACCCCCTTCCACAGTTTCACTTTCTGTGGTCCACAAGCAGATAATCCCCCTCTTGACCTACCATCAGAAGATCAACAGTAGCCTAACAACTACCAAAAATGCCTACATCATTCACCTCACTTCATTTGATGACATAGGCACTGTATCATCTCACATGATCACAAGAAGGGTGAGTATAGCACAAAAGGTATTTTGAGAGAAAGACCACATTCACCTAACTTTCATTATATTATTATTGTTCTAGTTTATAATTATTTATTGCTCCCTTTTATCTAGTTAGTAGATAAGAGATTTCTATTATACCTAGTTATTAGATAAGAGACTTCTATTAATCTCTTAATGTGCCTAATTTATAAATTAAACTTTATCATAGCTGTGGATGTATAGGAAAAAAGTATATATGGGGTTCAGTACTATCCACAGGTTCAGACATCCATAGTGGGCAGTCTTGGAACATAAAACCCCACGGATAGAGGGGGACTACTGTACTGTCTTCATTAGGTTTTATATCAAGGTTGTGCTGGCCTTATAAAATTATTTGGGGAGAAGGTCTTATTTTTCTACTTTCTGAAAAAGTTTACGTGAGATTGGTGTTATTTCCTCTTTAAATGCTTGCTCAAGGGACGCCTGGGTGGCTCAGTCGGTTAAGCATCTGCCTTCGGCTCAGGTCATGATCCCAGGGTCTTGGGATCGAGTCCCACATCAGGGTCCTTGCTCGGCGGGGAGCCTGCTTCTCCCTCTGCCTGCCACTCCCCCTGCTTGTACTCTCACTCTCTCTCTCTCTAGCAAATAAATAAAATCTTTAAAAAAATAAAAAATAAAAAAATAAATGCTTGCTCAAATTGGCTGATGAAGCCATCTAAACCTAGAGTTTTCTTTGTGAGGTTTTTAAGTATATATTCAATTTATGTTACAGGACTATCCAAATTTTCTATTTCTTCTTATATTAATTTTGGTAAGTTGGACATTTCTAGGAATTTAACTATTTCGTATAAATTTTCAAACTTTATTGGCATAAACTTGTTTATAATATTCTCTTAGGAACTTTTTTAAGATTTTATTTATTCATGAGAGAGAGAGCGCATGCACGTAAGAAAGATCATAAGCAGGTGGAGGAGCAGAGGGAGAGGGAGAAGCAGGCTCCCTGCTGAGCAGGAAACTTGACACAGGGCTTGATCCTAGGACCCTGGGATCATGACCTGAGCGAAGACAGACACTTAACAGACTGAGCCACCCAGGCACCTCTCACTATGGAACTTTGTAGTTCTTAAGAGGAACCATTAAAGGGCGCCTGGGTGGCTCAGATGGTTAAGCGTCTGCCTTCGGCTCAGGTCATGGTCCCGGAGTCCTGGGATCGAGTCCCGCATCGGGCTCCCCGCTCTGCGGGAAGTCTGCTTCTCCCTCTGCCTCTCTCTCTCTCATGAATAAATAAATAAAATCTTAAAAAAAAAAAAAAAAGAGGAACCATTAAAAAGTTCCTAAGAGGGGTGTCTGGGTGGCTCAGTCGGTTAAGCGTCTGCCTTCAGCTCAGGTCATGACCCTAGTATGTCTTCAGCTCTGGATCCTGGGATGGAGCCTCGAGTCAGGCTCCCTGCTCAGCGGGGAGCCTGCTTCTCCCTCTCCCTCTGCCTGCCACTCCCCCTGCTTGTGCTCTCTCTGTCAAATAAATAAATAAATAATCTTTAAAAAGAAAAAAGTTATGTCCTCCTCTTTGTTCCTGATGTTGATAATTTATGTTTTCTCTTTTTTAATTTATGAATCTTATTAGAAGTTTATCAACTTTATTAGCTTTGTCAAAGTTCCCGCTTTTGATTTTGCTGAATCCCTCTATTACATGTTTGCTGTTTATTTCATGAATGTCTGCTCTTATCTTTATTACTTCCTTTCTTTACTGGATTCAGGATAAAGGTGGTGCTGCAAATCAGTGGGGAATGGATGACCTTTTCACTAAGTGGTGCTGGAACATTTGGATATCTACAGAGGGGAAAAGTGAAAATTGATATCTATCTCACACTATACACAAAGATCATCAATTCCAGGTAAACAGCATATCTAAAGGTGAATAGCAGAATGATAAATCTACTAGAAGGTAATAGAGAAAAATACACTCTTGAACTGAGGCTGGGGAGATTTTTTAAATAACTTTAAAATAACACATTAAAAATATTAACCACAAAAAAAGATTAACACATTTGAGTTCATTAAAATAAGAACTTGTGCTTATCAAAAGACATCATTAAGAAAGCCACAGAGTAGGAAAATATATCTGTAATATATAGCAAAAAAAAAAAAAAAAGGGGTCACCTGAATATACAAAGAATTCCTACTAATCAATAAGAAAAAACAAACAACCCAATAGAAAAACAGGCACGAGGGGTGCCTGGGTGGCTCAGTCGTTAAGCGCCTGCCTTCGGCTCAGGTCATGATCCCAGAGTCCTGGGATCGAGCCCTGCATCGGGCTCCCTGCTCCACGGGGAGCCTGCTTCTCCCTCTCCCACTCCCCCTGCTTCTGTTCCCTCTCTCGCTGTGTCTCTCTCTGTCAAATATATAAATAAAATATTTAAAAGAAAAGAAAAACAGGCATGAAATTTCAATAAAATCTCATAAGAAAAGAGTAGCCAAGGGGCACCTGGGTGACTCAGTAGGTTAAGCATCCAACTCTTGGTTTAGGCTCAGGCCATGATCTCAGGGTCAGCATGGAGTCAGCTTAAGAATTCTCTCTCCCTCTGCCCCTCCACCGGCTAGGAAGTGTGCACCACACTCTCTCACTCTATCCCTCTCAAATAAATAAATAAATAAACAAAATCTTTAAAAAGAAAAAGTAGCCAAATACCCAATATATTCATGAAGGAAAAAAAACTGTTTAACATCATTAGATATCAAGGAAATCCAAGTTTTAAAACAATGACATATTATTATCCAACAGAATGGCTAAAATTAAAGAGAATGACAATACCAAGGTTTAGAGAAACTAAGTGTAACGCTTTTATACCGATAGCAGGGCTATAAATTGGTACAACCATTTTGGAAAACTGGTCTTATCTACTAAAGTTGAACAAAAGTGTGTCCTATGACCCCATCAATTCTAAAACATGCCTAACATGTGTAGCCACAGGTGCACCAAAAATCACAAACAAGAATGTTCACTGGGGCACCTAGGTGGCTCACTGGGGCACCTAGGTGGCTCAGTTGGTTAAGCATCTGCCTTCAGCTCAGGTCATGATCTCAGGGTCCTGGGATCAAGCCCCGCATCCGGCTCCATGCTCAGTGGAGAAGTCTGCTTCTCCCTCTCCCTCTGCCCCTCCCCCTGCTCACGCTCACATGCTCTTTCTCTCTCATTCTCAAATAAATAAAATCTTAAAAAAAAAAAATGTTCACTGAAACATTAATTTCTAAACAGCCAAAACACCCAGCAGAATGATTTTTTAAATTGTGGCATATATAATGGTATATTTTACAGCAATGAAAATGGACAAACTCCAGACATATGCACCATCATGGATGAATCACATATAATGATGAGCAAAAGAAGTCTCACACACACCCACCCACCCACACACTACTTACTAAGTATGCAATGACATTTACAACAAATTTTAAGAATAGACAAAAGCATATTGTTTAGCAATACTTGCTTAAGTGGTAAAACTGTAAAAAGAAGCAAAGATATATTTACCATAAAATTCAGGATAATGGCTACCTTTGGGGGACAGTGATTAAGAGTAGGCAAGAGGGTATGAGGGGAATTTTCATGGTGCTAGCCATATTTTTGTGATAAATCACTGAGCTATGGAAAAAGGGAGATTCATTTGAAGTAAATATGGCAAATGTTAAGGTTTGTTGAAGCTGGGCAATAGGAAAATATTGATTATATTATTCTACATACTTGTATGTAGAATCACATCTTTCAAGACAAATTAAAAAAAAAGTAGCTTTGACGTAAATCTTGCTACTACTTGATGTAAATATCATAAAAAATCAAAGTTAATAGTAATGGTCAATTTCCTCATCATAAAAGTTTTTGCATAGATAACCAGAACCAGGAGAATTAGTAGTTAGGTATATAGGCATACAGAGATAGCAAGGACTCTAGTATTTAAATGCATGTATTAGGCAACCATCCCAAAGAAGGGTAAGAGGCAAAGCTTATCAAAAAGGGTAATTTGGGGGCACCTGGCTGGCTCAGTCAGTAGACCATGCGACTCTTGATCTTAGGATCGTGAGTACAAGCCCCACATTGGGTGTAGAGCTTACACTGGGAAAAAAAAAAAAAAAAGGAAAAGAAAAGAAAACAATTTTCATTACCTACTTATCATCTGCTATGATTACTCTTACCACTAGATGGAACTCTACACGTAAGGCGATCTGCTTAGTGAAAGGACTAGAAACAGAATCCACAGCTGAAAAAAATCAATTACAGAATAATGAAATGCAAGTGCTTTTCAGGCATGTTGAACCCATGAATCTGCAAAATTCAAGGCAGTGGGGGGAAAAAAAAAAACTTATCCTGCAGATGTATCTTTTGGCTGACTGCTACCAAAACTGCATACCCACAAAACGAAATGTTTCCTCCCTAGTGAATTGCTTAACTTGATTTGTTCTCCAAGAACCACAACCTTGGCAACATCTATCAAAATACGAGCTATATTTAAAGCTGTCTAAATCTGACTTACCACCCTAAGAGAAGTATGTACTCTCTTACTACTTTTTCAAACCTCTGGCTCTGAAACATGGCTTTCATTGTGTCGCTTCTGGGAGAGCTGTTAGATAAGAATACATAGAAATATTAAACAAGAAGTTATTATTCTTCCCTTTTTCTATATATCAAATTTAAACTGGTATCATGAAAGCTGTATATATAGAGAAAGGATAAAACAGGTCCCATGTGCCCAAGCTGCCAGGATTTTTAAATAACAGAAACAGTTCAAAGTTAGTAAGTAGTACCACAAGATTTCAGGAAATTATATCCAATTTCTTAGACAAAAATTTTGAAACATTTACATTCTAAGGGCTGCCCTTAGAGTAACTGTCCAAGGTTTTGTAATTAGGACCTCTTATCTCTAATTTAGACTCCAAAAGTCTGCAAAAGCATATCTGACCCCTATATTTGATCTCAAACTAATTTCAAAGTACTAGAGCAACTTAATCTGAATTAAATTAAACTAGTTAGAAATTAAAGAATTCCTGATTGCTTATCTTCTTAACCTTAACATTTTTTGGAAACCTGACCTAAGATTTCGCCCTATGGAATGACAATGCAATGTTCTCAGTCAAGAAAGCAAATTATACTTCCTCCAAGTATCAATAACACAAATTTATTGACATCTATTTACTTGTCAATTTTTATCCTTTTGGGTTTCACAAGAATTGGTATTAATTCTGTTGCCATCACCTCTCTCAATTTTTCTCCCTCAGGCGGAATAAGAAGAAAGTTTATTTGTATTAGAAAAATAACATCAAAATTCCCTATTTATTTGGAGAAAGTTCTATAAAATGCTTTGTTGACAATACAGTATCTCTTACCATTACCTAAAAGTTGTTAACCACTCAGAAAAGTATAGTCCAAACTTCAGGAGACTCTTTTCCAACAGACTTTAAGTAACATGAGCCTCAGGCAACCGATACACAAAGTACTTCTATGTGTGATCACATCAGGTCCCAAAAGACTACTTCTAAATCCATTTGTTCCAAAGTCCAGAGTGATCCTATCCAAGAGAGACAGCAAGTGCTTTTGCTCTGGCATGTGACATTTGTATCTCACACAAGTTCTTAAAAAAGAGCTTCTATTACCTTAGTCAATATTCTATGAACCTAATCATAAATCTCTTCATCAACAAGCATAAGAAGGTGAAATCATAGTTACTCATGTGTCATTTAAAATCAAACTAACCATGATCTACTGAATGCTTTGTAATTTTAAGAAATTCTAAGGTATAGGGACAAGATACTAAACTAAGTTGCTGGCCTCCGGAAGCTTAAAATTCACTAAGGTTTTATTCTTTTTTTTTTCCCCCACTACCTCTGTTTTCAAAAATACAAGTAGCCAACTGCAGGTACAATTAGCACATGAGTACCTAGGAGGCCCAATGAGATGACTTTGAAAATTAGGATGCAAACAATTTTTGTTTTATTGCATTTGCATATGTACACACACACACACACACACACACACACACGTTAGCCTCTGGAGCATCATTATTTTAAAGAGATCTTAGGGGGTGCCTGGGTGGCTCAGTCGTTAAACATCTGCCTTGGGCGCAGGTCATAATCCCAAGGTCCTGGGATCGAGCCCCACATCAGGCTCCCTGCTCAGTGGGAAGCCTGCTTCTCCCTCTCCCACTCCCCCTGCTTGTGTTCCCTCTCTCGCTGTGTGTCTCGCTCTGTCAAATAAATAAATAAGATCTTTTAAAATAAATAAATAAATAAATAATAAAGAGCTCTTAGGGCAATTGCTAAAAATCCTTTGAAATTTTAAGTGTTTAGTCTTAAGCAACCTCCACTTTGGGAAAACACAATATACTTTCCCATTCATTCTGAATGATACCAACTCTTGAGATGATGTAGTGTTGAAAAGATGGCATTCTAATATATGAGTTTTTTTTTTTAAAGATTTTATTTATTTGAAAGAGAGAGCGTGAGAGGGAGAGAGAGAGAGGGAGGGAGCATAAGCGGGGGGGGGGGTGGCCAGAGGGAGAAGCAGACTCCCTGCTGAGCAGGGAGCCCGACATGGGACTTGATCCAAGGACCCTGGGATCATGACCTGAGCCGAAGGCAGACGCTTAACCGACTGAGCCACCCAGGTGTCCCAATAAGGGGCCTTTTTAATTTTTTTTGGTTGGTTTTTTTAAGAAACATAAAATGTGTTCTCCACCTATTATCGGCAAGCCCTTTTCAAAACATAACCCTAAATAAAGGGGGGTGTACAGGGGTTACTAAGATAGTGCAGTGCACATCTGTTATTTTTGCATCCCCAACATCTATCTTCCCTTTCCTCTGATAAC
Source organism: Leptonychotes weddellii (assembly GCF_054177405.1). Classification (NCBI taxonomy): domain Eukaryota; kingdom Metazoa; phylum Chordata; class Mammalia; order Carnivora; family Phocidae; genus Leptonychotes; species Leptonychotes weddellii. The sequence continues at coordinate 27,889,625 of NC_138374.1, read as the reverse complement.
ATCACCCCAATTTTCCTTTGGGCAATAACCTCTCCCCATCTTTCAGTATATGTGGTTTGGTGGGTTATCCCTACTCCCTGGGCAGCAAGTGTGAGCACCTGACCCAGGCTTAACTAATCAAAACATTCTACCCTCCTCATTGACTGAGGCAAAGGCCCATAAAATCAAAAAAGGAGAAAAAGACTCAACTCCAAGACTCTTGCTGGATGCTAAGATGGCTAAACCTGTGGAATGCCAGATTGAAGCTGCTGGTGGTCGATTACTGCCATCTTTGGTGAAGAACTTACCTCTTCAGAAAGCAAATACACAGGAAATCAGATCTAAGAAAGTAAGAGGCAGATGCCTAGTGACATTGAGATTTGAGAATTTCAATACAGATTAAGCCATGCTTGATCTACCCCCTGGACTTTTCAGTTTCTTGAGCCAATCAATAGCATCTCTTTGCTTAAGCTAGTTTAAGTTGCTGTCACATATAACTGAAAGAATCCTAACAAATATAAATGTTAAAAATGTCAGCTGCTAGTATAAATCCAAGCCCCTCTGTGGTCATTTTGGTTTTTCTCTCTCCCTACCTCCTTCTTGGGAAATCTCTGTTCTCTGAGATCACTTCTTGCTGGGCTCATTATCACCCCTGCCTCCAAAGCCTACCCCTGTGGCTGTGGCTGGCAGCCTCTACTAAAAAGTCACCCTCTCTTCTCCATACTGTCCTTTTTTAATTTTTGTCTTATCTCCTGTGCTTCTCCCTTCTGTACCATTTTTCCAATGCTTCTCAGTTTTTCATAAGCCAGTCTTGGTTTTCCTGACAGATGTGAACTTCTGTTCAGCCAAATGCACCAATCACAGCACACGGCATGCAGCCTTTGGTTCTTCGGCTCAACTCGTTTAAGCAATTTTCATTGTTCTACATTATTCAAAAGTTCTTTTTAAAAAACAGCAAAACTCAGGGCGCCTGTGGATCAGTCGTTAAGCGTCTGCGTTCAGCTCAGGTCATGATCCCAGGGTCCTGGGATGGAGCCCCACATCGGGCTCCCTGCTCAGCGGGAAGCCTGCTTCTCCCTCTCCCACTCCCCCTGCTTGTGTTCCCTCTCTCGCTGTCTGTCAAAAAATAAAATAAAATCTTAAAAATAAATAAATAAATAATAGCAAAACCCTCCGTGCGCCTGGGTGGCCAAGTCCGTGCACCTGGGTGGCTAAGTCCATTAAGCATCTGCCTTCGGCTCAGGTTGTGATCTCAGGGTCCCGGGATCAAGCGGCTGGAGCCCAGCTTTGGGCTTCCTGCTCAGCGGGGAGTCGGCTTCTCCCTCTCCCTCTGCCCCTCCCCCTGCTCATGCTCCCGTACGCTGGCACTCTCTCTCAAATAAATAAATAAAATCTTTTAAAAAAAGGCAAAACTTTCAACTGAATGCTGTGTTACACCAAATAACTGACACTGATGTTAAATTTAAATTCAGGATAAAGGGTGTTCCAAAGATTCAGGTACAATAACTAGTCCTAGAACAAGACCAAAAAAATTACTGTACATTAGACCCTGGCAGTAACTCTTTTGAAATTATGTATATTTCAAGATCATTACAAACACCAATTTCTGAAACCTCATATAACTACCTATCAGAAGCTCCAGGTAAAAAGATAGGGAAATGTGAAAGTAGCTTGCTCAAAGACACACACTGCTTTGAGAGAAAAGTATCAATAAACAACACACCCTCTGGGATCTTTGCAAGTCTGAAACTGCCAAGAATAATAAGGTAATACTAATACTTTAAATACCAGCATGCCTCAAAAAATAAAATACAGATAAACAATAGTTATTAGGTTAAACATAATTTAAGACTCTTGCTCCAGGTTCTTTAATCCAGGAAACAGTCATTCTACTTGCAAAGCATACAGACCTTTACAAACTTACATGCAAATAACTGTGTCATTGCAAATTTAACCACCAATCACTTTCTTGTCCTGACTTCTTTCTGTCCCTCCTCATCCATTCAGATCCTACACACTATCTCATACTTGTCTATAAAGGTCTTAGGAAGTGCTGCCGCAAGGGAAGCACAGAACCGGAGGGAGATGATTCTCCACATGTGCCAGCTATGGATTTAATACCTCTCACCCATCCTTGCCTACTCTGCAAAAATGGAGCTGGAGCCTTTAAGTATATTTCCTTCTCCAGCTGGCACAATGTTGAGCGTTATTAATAAAGAGCACTGGAGAGACACTGCAGGAGGAAGCAGCTTTCCCTTCCTGGTTCGAGGGCGCTCCTCTGGGCAAGCTCCTGCAGTATGCACAGCTCCACCAGCACCAGCTCCCGCAGCAAGGGCAGCTTCTCCAGTGACAGCCTCCTGCAGTCTCCAGCACTCAGCAGCATCCCTAAACCAGTAGCTTCCCTCCAACACACCTCCCTATGAACAGCTTTCCCCAGTACCCTCAGGTGTGGATTTCTAGTAGGTTCTATAAGGTGAATTTCCAACAAATTCTACCACAGCAACTTTTCTGCCATCCAATGTGAGCCATAGCCATGCCTTAAACAAGGTCTGGATCTCTTCCTTGTACATTCTACCTCAGCCCTAAGGATTATAGCCGATTCTTTTTTTTAACTTTTTTTTTTAAGATTTTATTTATTTATTTGTCGGAGAGAGAGAGAGAGCACAAGCAGGGGGAGTGGCAGGCAGAGCAGGTAGAGGGAGAAGCAGGCTCCCTGGTGAGCAGGAAGCCTGATGTGGGACTCAATCCCAGAACCCCCGGATCATGACCTGAGCTGAAGGCAGTCGCTTAACCGACTGAGCCACCCAGGTGTCCCTCTTTCTTTTTTTTAATCAAGGTATAATTAGCAAATAAAATTGCAAGATATTTAAAGTGTACAGCATGATGAGTTTGATATAGATATATAGATATATATAAGCTGATTCTGATTATCTACTGTTTGTATAATCTTTAGAGATCTCTCTTACATCTTACTAGCCAATCTCTGTTACTCCAATCCCATTATAGTTAATAATTATTTTTTTAATAATTCTTTGTATTAAACATTCTTTGTTCAAATTACTATACAGTTTCTGTGTCCTAGTTGAACCCTGACTGATACATCAAGTAAAACTAGCAAACCAACAGCACAAAACAGATGGGCTCTGGCATTTCTAGAAAAAAACCTATCCTAAAAGATGGTTAATAAAAGTATAGTTAAGAGGGTTCAAGCAAGGTAACCAGAGGGTATCTTCAAGAAGAAAATGATGATCACTGCTGATTAAAAAAAAAAAAGAAAAGAAAAAGCAGTAATTTAATCAACTATAATATGTTCCTCCCAAAGATAAAATGAGACAAGCTGAGGGGCGCCTGGGTGGTTCAGTTCCTTAAGCATCTGCCTTCTGCTCAGGTCGTGATCTCAGGGTCCTGGAATCAAGCAGATTGAGCCCCACGTTGGGCTCCCTGCTCATCGGGGAGTCTGCTTCTCCCTCTCCCTCTGCCCCTCCCTCCACCCAGTTCATGTGTTCTCTCTCTCTCTCAAATAAATAAATAAAATCTAAAAAAAAAAAAAATGAGGCAAGTTGACATACCTACCTTGCATATTCTTCATGCAAATTACCAAATTTGCATTTATCAATTGGCTTCTTGTGAGCCTGAATGGAGTTGGTCTCCTCAAACCCATCTAATGGATAAAACAGTGTCTGGACTTAAAATAACAACAAAAACAGACTGCCACTCTCTGATGACCACACAACCAACCAGCAACCTCCATCTTTAACATTTGTTAATTTCACAAATTCTACCAAAGGTTAGAGGCAAAGAAAAGTAAGCCACTTACCAGTTTATGCAGATTAATTTTAAAGATTTTTTTTTTATTTATTTTTGCAAAAGAGAGAGCAAGCATGAGCGGGAGTGGGAGGGGGCAGAGAAAGAAGCAGACTCCCCCTGAGCAGGAAGCTGGACCTGGGGCTTGATCCCAGGATCGTGGGATCATGACCTGAGCCAAAGGCAGACGCTTAACCGACTGAGCCACCCAGGCACCCAAATTTTAAAATTCTATTTCTTCGTCCCCTCTCCTTCACCAAGACTGGCCCTGTCTACAAGTATAATGATCAAAGTCTCTAAGCCAGGTAATTGATAAAAATATAAAATTATTCAGATTCAAGAAAGACCACTGAAGAATCTATTCATCATTACCCTGCAGATAGGATTTGAAAGCACAAATACAAAACTGGATTCAGATATTTTAAATCATGTTTTCCCACTTGTGCATGTGAGAACAGGCAAGTCTTCTTAAGGTCAGTAAAGGTTCCGTCTATCACTTCTCTTGAAGGGCCACACTGCTGTCTTATTAGAGAAAGAACAATATAACAAAAAAGTCTTCAGGAAATTATGTGTTTAGTAACCAATATTCCATATCTAAAGTGTATGTAAATTAGCAGAATACAAACCCTTTCTCCATCTATGGGCACCTTCCTAGTCCTCCAAAACCATTTCCAAAATGGGATGCAAGCATCCAGTAGTCTGTTCCTAAGCTTCCTGCTGTTCCTAAGTTCTAGGAGCAGGCTCGGGCCCCAAAACTTGGACACTGCTAGTATAGTAATTGCAACTTATGACAAATGACAACTTATGACACATGTTATCACTACCACGGCTTGCTTTGCTTCCCTCCAACCCTGTATATTCCCATTTGCTTTTCCTGGTTCACAGCAGGTTTCTTTTTGCCCCGTGAATATTGAGGTTAAAAAGCCTGTGACTCTTTGTTATCAATTTCCCCTCTTCATCTAATAATAGTTATCACTTTTTTTATATATCTTTTCAATTCAAAAAGTACTGAGCTGTATTTCCCTACTGCCAATTATGTGGGGAGGTGGCTATAACTCCTTCCCCGCTTTATTTAGCCTTTTCTCTCTTTGGCGTTTGAGAGTCTTAACTATTTTTATATTGCTGTTAGTAAAGTGGATAGCTTCTACTTGTAGATTCCCTTTTAGAATTGTCCACTTAAGAGTAACTTGAAGGTATAATTAAAGTTAGTTAAATTTTAAAGCATTATTCTACCTGATAAAGACCGGAAATAGAGGGGGAAAGGTGTTTACCATCAACAAGTCAAAACAGAAAATTCTTTAAAGGCAGAGCACTTTTTTTGCTTAAGATTTATTTATTTATCTGAGAGAGGGAGAGCACACAAGCAGGAGGTCAGGGAAAGGGAGAATCTCAGGCAGACCCCGCACTGAGCATGGAGCCAGATGCAGGGCTGGATCTCAGGACCCTGAGATCATGACCTAAGCGGAAACCAAGAGTCAGACACGTACCCAACTGTGCCACCCAAGCATCTCCAGAGCAACTTTTTCTTTTTTTTAAAGCTTTATTTTTTTTAAACATTTTATTTATTTATTTGAGAGAGAAAGAGAGAGAGCACAAGAGGGGGGAGGGTCAGAGGGAGATGTGGGACTCGATCCCGGGACTCCAGGATCATGACCTGAGCCGAAGGGAGTCGCTTAACTAACTGAGCCACCCAGGCGCCCACAATTTTTTCATATTTAGTTCTTTGATTAAAACAATTTAAAGCACTGCTAATTATTAGGAGCGGGCTTAAAATAATGATGAAGAAACAGAAAGCTAGTTCTTAATGCATGATCACATATTCTCCATTCAATGTGCAAATATATACTGATCTGTGAAATCAGACAATTCTTTCCTCTTCTTTATGGAATGAATACAAGGGGCCACACCACCAACAGAACATTAGAAAGATTAATATCTGCAGGGAAAAAAATTGTATGTATGGTATTTATCACCACAAGGAGTATTTTATGTCTTAGATAGGACTATTATTCATTCAGTACTGACCATCTACACAAAGCTAAGCATTGGGAATATGTAATAAAAATATACATATGTCCTGACCTCAAAAAAATTACAGAAACCCAAATTCTTTTACGATATGAAATTAATAAAATAGTTTCAAATCAGGTAAGATTCTGTGATTACCTGCTGATCACGTAATTAATACTAGCACTTAAAATTTAAATTCAATTGGGGGTGCCTGGGTGGCTCAGTCGTTAAGCGTCTGCCTTCGGCTCAGGTCATGATCCCAGGGTCCTGGGATCGAGCCCCGCATCGGGCTCCCTGCTCCGCGGGAAGCCTGCTTCTCCCTCTCCCACTCCCCCTGCTTGTGTTCCTGCTCTCGCTGTCTCTCTCTCTGTCAAATAAATAAATCTTTAAAAAAAAAAAAAAAATTTAAATTCAATTGGCAACATCCTTGAAAGGAATTCAAACTACTCCTGCTATAGAATAATGTTTTGTCTTCAGTGTCTCATCACAATTCAAGATTTTAGAGCAGGATGAGAGATGAGCTGATTGAATTTATCAATCCCCTCTACAGTTTCCAAGCAAAAATGATCAACCATTTATCGGCACTTCTGAGAGTGAAAAACTCTTCCCTATAAGATACTAACACATTCAAACATGTCTATCTCAGCTAGGGAACGAATCCAGTGCCCACTCATAAATCCAGCTTCCCAAGAATTGGAATCTCCCATTCAATACAAATGGCACCAAGTGACACCAAACCAAAAGGTTTACACTTTACACTGAGACAATGTAAATAAACTCACTCTACTAAATTCTAATGTACATGTGTAATCAGTTAAGACATGTAAGGTCTCAAGACTGTAGCAAGACCACCTGGAAATTCTTTCTGGGAAAAGCTACATTTTGGTGTGCCTGTAAAAATTATGATTTCCTAAACTGCAGATCCCTCTGATCTGTTCTTTAGTTCTACCAGGAAAAAGAAAGTCTATCACATACTGAATGGTTATTACCTGCTAGGCTCAGTGCTAAGCATTAAAATGACTGTCTAATTTAATCCCACATTCTCTGGAGTAGACATCATTATGTCCATTTATAGGTAAAGAAATTGAAGCAAAGAGAGGTTTAAAAATTGGCCTGAGTATTTTATTCTTTTTGGTGCTACTGTAAATGGAATTGTTTTCCTAATTTCCTTTTCAGATAGCTCATTGTTAGTATATAGAAATGCAACTGATTTTTGTATGTTGATTTCATATCTTGCAACTTTACTAAGTTTATTAGTTCTGTTAGTCTGTTAGTCTTTAGGGTTTTCTATATATAAGATCATGTTGTCTGCAAACAGGAACAATTTAAATTCTTCCTTTCCAATTTTGAAGACTTTTTAATCCCTTTTCTTGCCTAACTGCTCTGGCTAGGACTATTTGCCTTAGTACTTATCACCTCACACCTGTCAGGATGGCTATTATCAAAAACAAAAACAAAAGGCAACAAGTGTTGGTGAGGATGTAGAGAAACTGGAACCTCTGTACACTGTTGATGGGAATGCAAAATGCTGCAAGTGCTATGGAGAATAGTAAGGAGGTTCCTCAAAAATTTCAAAATAGAATTACTGTATGATCTAGCAATCCTGCTTCTGTGTATTTATCCAAAAGTACTGAAATCAGGATCTCGAAGAATTACTAGCACTCTCATGTTCACAGAGGCACAATTAATAATCACCAAGATTATTAATGTCCATGGACAGATGAATGGAAGAGCGAAGTGTGGTATATACATAGAATTGAATATTACTCAGCTTTTTTTCTTTTAAGATTTTATTTATTTGACAGAGAGAGAAAGAGAGATCACAAGTAGGCAGACAGGCAGGCAGAGGGAGAGGGAGAAGCAGGCTCCCCGCTGAGCACAGAGCCCGATGCGGGGCTGGATCCCAGGAAGCCGGGATCATGACCTGAGCGGAAGGCAGTCGCGTAACCGACTGGGCCACCCAGGCGCCCCTATTACTCAGATTTTAAAAGAAAATTCTACAA
>NC_138374.1:27834861-27881329 GCF_054177405.1 Leptonychotes weddellii | reverse complement strand
GCCCAGCGTCACCGACTGCTCCAGCAGGAGGAAGCTGTCCTCCTCCTCCTCCTCCTCCTCTGCCTCCCCCTCCGCTTCCTCGCCGGCTTCCTCTTCCTCCTCCCTCCGGCACGGCATGGCCCCCCGCCCGGGCACCCGGAGCTCTGCGGCCGGCGCTGGCGGCCCGGCGGCCGGCGGAGCTCGGTGGGCCGCGGCGGCGCGGAGCGCGGGGTGCGGGGCTGAGGCCGAAACGGGGGCGGGGGCCCGCGGCGGACGCGGAAGCGGGAGCCCGCCAGGCACTAGCGCCGCGCGCCTGCAGCCGCGGGAGCCGGAATCCTACCGGCTCGGGTTGATTTGTAAACAATGGGTGACGTCGCCGCCGGGCCCTACCACCGCGCCGGGCAAGGGGAGGGGGACGCGCGAGCAGGGGCCGAGTTGCGGGTCGTCGCGGGCAGTGCAGGGCCGCGGCCGGAGCCTTCTGGCGTTTGCTCTCGGCACCTACCTAGGAGGGGATCCCGGGAGTGGGGAGAGCTGCGTACTTCCTCGGCCCGGTAAGCAGCACAAGAGAACGCCGACTCTGAGGTGGTCTGGCTTGGTTTCTCCCACTCGCGGACACACCCACCCACACACCCAACCCCTCCTCCTCCGACGCTTCCTCGCTCCCCACGTGTCAGCAACGCTGGGGCCCGCCCGCTCCTCCCCCGCGCGCCCGCAGTCACCCGGACCTGGCGTAGTGGGGGAGGGGCGGGCTCCGCCGGCGGTCCGGCTTCGGCGCGGTGGGGGCGGGGAAAGGAGGAGGGAATTGGGGAGCAGAGAGGTCGTTGAAGAGGGGGGCAGGTTCGTTACAGAGTCTGGTCTCTGAGACTTCCCCTCTGCGTTGTCTTCAAGTCCCCACGGACACTGGGAGGGAAGGACGCGCCCCCACGTAGGGCTAAAGAAGAGTTGATTTTGTTCATTAAAAAAAAAGTTAAATAGAAGTATAGGACGGTGGGGGAAAAAAAATCTCTCATAATCATAGGACTCAAACGTGTTCACATTTAATTTTTTTTTCCCTTTCCAGCTTTTCTCTAGCAAAGTGTATCATACAAACAACCACACATACAGTATTAACGCTTTTCCACTTCTCTTACACCATAAATGGTGTTCTTGTTATTGCATGCACTTTGAAAACCTATAATGATTACAGAAGTTTCCATCAAGTTGCTGTTCCATAAATTATTTAACAATTCCTTTAGCGTTTGCTGTTTACCAAATTTCACCACTCTAAGTGTGTGACTAACATTTCTTTTCGTAAAACTTTTTCCATGTTCATGATTCTTTTGCTAAGACCATATTCCCAGGAGTGGAATTTTAGGTCAAATGATATGGATATTTTAAGGTTTCTGATAAACGTACCAAACTGCTTTCCAAGAGTTGAGTACATTTATTCTCCCATCATTGTGTTGAGTATTATACTTAAAAAAAATTTTTTTTTTCTGATTTCATAGGTGAGACTGACATCTCCTTTGTGTTTTCATACCTTTGATGTTTAGTTAGGTAGAGCACTTTTCTAAATGTTAACCAACTGTACTTCCTTTTTTGGTGAATTGTCTGTTTCCTAGTAAATTTTTCCTCTTGAGATTTTCTTATGTATTTGCGTGACTCCTCTATACACCAGAAGTTAACCCTTTTCTTTCACATTTTGCTCTATTTCTTCAGGTTTTTGTTGGCCCTGTACAGTCATTTTTTTCCTCTACTAAAACTTAACAAATTTTATGTAGCTAAATCTACAAAATCCCTTTCCTTGAGACTTCTAACATAATGCTAAATTTAGAGTCTTGTCTCCAGAAAGTTATTAAATATTCAGTTCTAGGGCGCCTGGGTGGCTCAGTTGGTTAAGCGACTGCCTTCGGCTCAGGTCATGATCCTGGAGTCCCAGGATCGAGTCCCGCATCGGGCTCCCTGCTCGGCAGGGAGTCTGCTTCTCCCTCTGACCCTCCTCCCTCTCATGCTCTCTGTCTTTCATTCTCTCTCTCTCAAATAAATAAATAAAATCGTAAAAAAAAAAAATATTCAGTTCTATTTTCCTTAGTTTTTTTAATGCCTTGTGGTTGTGCGTTTTTGTTTTTTTCAAATCCATCTGGGATTAATTTTGGTCTTTGGTGTAGGGAGACGATACAAATTTTTTTTCCCCCAGAGAGTTTGCTCGTCTGGGCTGTATGTCTTCATTAGAACAGAGGTGTGTGGGCAGTATGAACACAAACTCCGTCCCTGTGAGCTCCTGGTTGCTGGTTAAGCTGAGGGTTGTGAGGACTGGGTGGGACTGGGAATATTTTGATCAGTCTGCTGTGTGGAGTCAAAAGAACTCTGAACAGGTTGTACGAAGATCTAGATTGAAGTCTCTCATTCCTGCCACGTCCTGGGTGTGTGGCTCCTGGCAAATCAGTTTACAAGTGTTTTCACTTGTAAAATAGAAAAATAATCCCTGCCCTGCCTCCCTCTGAGGATTGTTTTCAGGATCAAATGAGATAATGGGAACAGGCTTTGTCAGGCATTACACAAATGTAATGTGGGATTAGGTCCAATGATTTACTAACAGAGGCCTGGCTCAAATCCAGCAATTCCCCCAGGGAAACGGCTAATATATTAATGATAAATGTTCCCCCTTGCAGCCCACTAAGTAAAATGGACCCTGAAGGCATTGCTTCCTTCCATTTACCCTTGAATTCTGCCTCCCGTCTACCCTGACTTGCGCTTCTTTGAGACCTTCTGAAGTCAGCCCAGAGGCTCCCAAGTCCCGAGGTATGTCACCACAGCTAGTTTTGCAGGTTTTGGTGACAGATCCTTTCCCAACTGGCAGCCTTCCTCCTCCGTCTCCGTGGAGGGCTCTGAAGACACACTTACTGATGAGGATTGGAAGCCATTCCCCCCAGAGAGAGCGATTCTCATTTTCATTCTGATGGTACTTATGGAGAATTTCAATGGGAATAAAAATTAGGGGAGGGTTTAAGGATTTCACTAGAGTTAAATGGTAATTTTTTTCCCTCCTCTCTGTAAGATGATGCCTGCCTATAAATAGAGAAAAGCAGTTTTATGCTCCATCGACTTTAAAACTTAATGGAGCTGGTGTAGCTATTGTCTCTAACCCAGCATCTCTGGGAGTCGGTTCTGTCTTCTTGTCAGGGTAATTCCCATAGTGTTCTTAGTACTATAGGAAATGGAGCTTTAAGATGACATTCTTTTAGAAATCTTCCCTTTGTAATGTTGCTTTTGTGTGAAGATTGCTATGTAAATATGCCGGGGCTTGGTTATTATACTCTTCATTATAGAGATGAATTCATTAGAGAAGACCAACTCCATTTTCTGGGGGCACTTCTCTGGGGAGCTCTGAGAAAAGGAAGTGCTGTGCTGGACCAGTGGGAGGCAGAGAAACTCCCTGGATTAGGAATCAAAATACAGGATGCTAGAGAGGCTCAGATGCAATTAAAAGTAATGAGAGGGCATCAAGAAAGGACGTGATGATGATGGTGGCTGCCTGCCTGGAGAGAGATGCACACAGAGGGTATTCAGAACACCCCGTGGAAGGGCACAGAATTCAAGGGTTTTCTGCATTAGTCTGCACTGAAATATTCCCCAAGGATTTGCTTTCCACATGGACTTTGCTTTCAGTTACTTGCTCTCAGAGATACCAGCTGGGGTGCAGCGGGATGGACACTAGGCTTATAATCCCATCTGGATCCAGAAACTTCATCCTTCTGTGCCTCAGATTCTGAATGTGTAAAATGGGGGATGATCCCTTCTTTACAAAAATGTTATATGGCGGGGCACCTGGGTGGCTCAGTTGGTTGGGCGACTGCCTTCGGCTCAGGTCATGATCCTGGAGTGCCGGGATCGAGTCCCGCGCATCAGGCTCCCTGCTCAGCGGGGAGTCTGCTTCTCCCTCTGACCCTCTTCCCTCTCATGCTGTCTCTCATTCTCTCTCTCTCTCAAATAAATAAATAAAATCTTTAAAAATAAATAAATAGGGGCACCTGGGTGGCTCAGTCGTTAAGCGTCTGCCTTCAGCTTAGGTCATGATCCCAGGGTCCTGGGATCGAGCCTCGCATCGGGCTCCCTGCTCAGCGGGAAGCCTGCTTCTCCCTCTGTCTGCCACTCCCCCTGCTTGTGTTCCTTCTCTTGCTGTGTCTCTCTCTGTCAAATAAGTAAATAAAATCTTTAAAAAAAAAATTTAAATAAATAAATAAAAATGTTATATGGCATGAGAATATGTATGGAAAGGCTAAGCACATGGGCCCTAAGGGGTGACATTAGAGTTAGGCTCTGGGGGGTAGAAATAATATTAGTGATGTTCAAATTAAAAATAAGGCAAATTCTAAAAAAAAAAGGCAAATTTTGTGGGCCATCAGCAGACAATGGATAGACATATTGTGGCATATCCATACAGTGGAATATTACTCAGCCATGAAAAGGAATGAAATGCTGATATGCTACGTTATGCTAAGTCAAAGAAGCCAGGCACAAAGGTCGAGTATGGTCCAGCTCTATGGAACATCCAGAAGAGGTAATTCATAGAGCCAGAAAGCAGATTGTTGGTTGCTTAGGTCTGGGTGGGTGGGAATGTGAGAGGGTACATAGAGATGGCTGCTAATGGGTACAACGTTTTCTTTTGGGAAGCTGAAGGTGTTTTGGAACTTGATAGAGATGGTAGGTACACAACACTGTGGGTGTACTAAACGTCACTGAATTGTACGCTTGCGCTCTCTCTAAAATAGATAAATCTTTAAAAAAATTTTCCTTGGACAAAACTAAGTTCCGATAACAGAATAGCGATTGCCAAGGGTTAAGGGAGGGGGTTGGAGGGAGGCTGAGGGGAGCTCAGGAGAATTTTGGAGGGTGATGGAACCATTCAGTATCCTGATTGTGATGACGGTTACATACATCTATATATAGATCTTAAAATTCAGAACTGTACATTGAAACAACAAAAGAAACCGTGAACACACATGCACCTTATGGTGGTGGTTGCGTGGGGGTACATGTTAGTCAAAACTCAATGAACACTTAAGATGGATGAATTAATCATATGTAAATTATACCTCAATAAGGTTGATTTTTATATTATTTATTTATTAGCACAAATAGGGGGACAGGCAGAGAGAGAAACCCTGCTGAGCATGGAGCCCGACATGGGGCTTGACGTGGGGCTTGATCCCAGGACCCTGAGATCATGACCTGAGCTGAAGTCAGATGCTTAACTGACTGAGCCTCCCAGGTGCCCCAAAAAGGTTGATTTTTAAAAATTTGCCTTGGAACATGAAGGCCATAGGCCCTATGAATTCTCTGTCAACCACATCGTAGTAAGTAGGAACCATGACAAATGGGCTGCTGGCCATGAGCCAGCCTGGGCCTCGGGAGAGAGAAATGGGCATGTTTGCCACAGCCTGGGGCTCACTTTGGGAGGCTGTAACCCTACCCATTCTATCACCTGACACACTGAAGAACATCTACAGTGTCCCAGGTACAGTGCCTATTTCTAAGGCCACATAGCAACAAACACTGGAGGCAGTCCTTACAAAGCTTAACAGTGTGTGGTGGTCAAAATAATGGCCCTCCAAGATGGCTATGGTCTAATCCCTGGGGGCCCTGTGAATATGTTACCTTACATGGCAAAGGGGACTCTGCACATGTGATTAAGTCAAAGATCTTGAGATGAGGAATTTATCCCAGATTGTCCAGGTAGGCCCCATGTAATCACAAAGGTCCTTATAAGAGGGAGGAACAAGGGTCAGAGGCAGAGAAGGAGACTGTGATGGCTGGCTTTGAAGATGGAAGGGTCTGTGAGCCAAGGAGTGCAGGAAACCCCTCACACTGGAAAAGGCAAGGAAACAGACCCCCGCCCCCTGGAGCCTCCAGAAAGGAGCATAGCCCTATTAATACCTTGATTTTAACCCAGTAAGACCCACTTCAGGACTTTGACACTAGAACTGTAAGAAAATGAATTTATGTTGTTTTAATCCATCAAGTGTGTGGTAATCTGTTACGGAAGCAATAGGAAACTAATACACGTTCTAACGCAGAAAAATGTGTAAAAAACCATGATTGTACTCTACCTTCAATATGGGTTATAAAAGGATTGGCTTCCAAGCGTGGTGGTTCAACCCCAAAGGAGCAGCTCCACCTAGGCATAATGAGTTAGGAAATACTCAAGGATGGTGTGGCAGTGTTCACAAAAACCCATTCCTTCTTCGCTGGGAACACAGCTAGAATGTTGCTCAGACCCCGTTGCAGTGAAGTGTGGCCAAATGACAGAGTTCTAGCTCATGAAATGTGAGCAAAAACAATGTGTGCTGACCCATGAAAACCTCCCTTATAGGACCATCCGGTGCTCCCTCCCATTGTGCAGACAGTCTGTCGATGCCTGGGGCAATCTTGGGGAAGATGGCAGCCCCCTCCCTCATCACCATCACACGACATCCGGAAATACCAATCCAGATTGTCAGGAGAACCTGGAAACGATTTTGTGTTAAACACGGAAATTTTGAGATTTGTTACAGCAAATGGCGTCACGCTAATCAATAGAGATGGGGACAGGCTAAGAGGGGAGAGAGAAGTGGGGAGAGTAGCACACCGAAGCAACTTGGAAAAGCTCAGGGTGCCTGGAACCGAGTGGCAGAGGTGAGAAAGGGACACGTGAAGGATAGGGATGCTGTGCTGCAGAGCACTGTGTCCGCTTGTGGGCACAAGTGAGTGAGGGGACCTGATTTGCATTTCCAAGAGGGCAGTACCCGCCCCCCCCAGGAGGCAAACCCCAAAGAAGTGAACACGAAGGCCAGATGCCTGTTCAGACTGATGGCAAGTCGAGGCCTCCCTGTGTGAGGAAGGGCTCCACGGTCCGGATGGGTGCAGCCCAACCCCTTCCTTCTCCCACACAGCAGCCCCATGTCACCCTGGCCTTCCTCCCAGGGACACAAGTTCCATTTCCCAAGTCTCACAGGCCCTGTGTTTCACAGAATCTTGGCGAGTTTGTCCTAGAAAGGGCAGGTCGCTTCAAGTAGGCCATTCTTGGTTTCCCTCCCTGAGTAGCTTTGCTTCTGGTTTCGGGGGGCAAAGGGGGCGGGATAGGTGAGTCCATGCATCTGTAGACCCCGACCTGGTAAGGACACTTGAGGCCTTCTCTTTCCCATTTCAGATTCCTGCCTGCAGATCTCAGGCCCTCCTTGGAGACATTGCTGGTCTCATCCACAGAACTACATGACCTCATTTGGAAAAACATAAATCCTGCCCCCCTACCTGCCCATTTGGAAATGCAGACTTGAGGACACTGTCTAAATTCATTCTTAGCTGTTTCCGGCCTACATCCCTAGGCCTAGTGAGCTGTGCGTGGCCTCCAGCTTCCCTCTATAGTCGTGACCACCTTTAGCAGAGGACACCGGGTTGGGAGTTGGTGAGCTGGGTTCTAGTCCTGGTTCTTCTAATACCTGGATGCTGAGAAAGGTAGCCCCTGCTCTGGGCTTCAGTGGCCCCATTTGCAAAGCAAGGGCTTTGGACTCGATTGCTAGAGCATTCCCTGGCTCTAGGAGACTGGGTGGCACCTTGGCTGATATCTGGGCTCATAATTTCTTGAGCTTTCTCATATTCCTCTGACAAAATTAAGATGGCCAGAAGCTAGTCCCGAAAAAGATGATGAGGGAACAAGTGGACTTCTCTGTGCTTTTTACTCTGTTTCCAACTCTGTAAAATAGACATAATAAAAACATCTAACTCAGGATCTATTTTAAGCAGGAAAGGAAGAGTCAGCTGCACCTTGTGATCAGCTTCCCAATCCCAAGGAAATGATGGCCCTTCCCTCATCATCCAGGCCCTCTGAATGCACACTTCTAGATACCTACTGGCCTGGATTTGGGGTTCGTTCTTCTCTCTCTTTTACTATGTAGTTTTATTTTTTTTAATGGAATTCTTTTTTTTTTTTTTTAAGATTTTATTTATTTGTCAGAGGGAGAGAGAGCACAAGCAGGGAGAGCTGCGGGCAGCATCAGTGGGAGAAGCAGGCTCCCCGCTGAGCAAAGAGCCCGATGCGGGACTCGATCCCAGGACCCTGGGATCATGACCTGAGCCGAAGGCAGACGCTTAATGACTGAGCCACCCAGGCATCCCTACTGTGTGGTTTTATTATTTTCTTTTTTCTAGCGGTCTTGCTGTATATTTGGCTTTTTTTTTTTTTTTTGGCTTTTATTATATAAATTTGTGGATGTAGCTGGGCTATACATTTAAATAAACAAAAACTGCTGTCTCCCCAAAAGAACAAACAAAACTTGCAAGGTTAAATTAGATAGGAGTTTAGGTAATGATATCTAACACTTATTTGTAGTTAATATATGCCATGTACTGAGCTTAATGCTTTACATATGTTTTATTTTATCCTTAAAACAAATGTATGAGGGGGCGCCTGGGTGGCTCAGTTGGTTAAGCAACTGCCTTCGGCTCAGGTCATGATTCTGGAGTCCCGGGATCGAGTCCCGCATCGGGCTCCCTGCTCGGCGGGGAGTCTGCTTCTCCCTCTGACCCTCCTCCCTCTCATGCTCTCTGTCTCTCATTCTCTCTCAAATAAATAAATAAAATCTTTAAAAAAAATACAAGGGCGCCTGGGTGGCTCAGTTGGTTAAGCAACTGCCTTCGGCTCAGGTCATGATCCTGGAGTCCCGGGATCGAGTCTCGCATCGGGCTCCCTGCTCGGCGGGGAGTCTGCTTCTCCCTCTGACCCTTCCCCTCTCATGCTCTCTGTCTCGCATTCTCTCTCTCAGATAAAGAAATAAAATCTTTAAAAAAAACCCAAAAACAAATGTATGAGTTAGATATTCTCTCTGAGAATATTATCTCTGGGGAATAGAGAAGTAGAAGAAGCATCCACGGCCACACAGCTCACAAGTGTGAGACTGGATTTAGATGACCAGTTACCACAGTGTGGCTGGCCTCTCTTGGTTTTAGCATCGGAAGTCTGGTCCTGGGAAACCCCCCTAGTCCCAGGCAAGCCAGGACAGTTGGTCACAACTCAGGGGTTCTCAGCGTATTGTCTCGGGGGACATTCTGCAATGGTAGTTTTTACGATAATAGCGGTCATTATTATTTATATTACAATTATTACCAGGTATAACTTTTTAACCTTTCACTCTCCTTTCCACCATAATATCCCTAAGAAAGTATTATTAGCTCTGCCAAGCCACTTCCCATGCTTACAGGAGGAGGAAAGGAGTTGATTTAAGAGTACCAGGGTGAGGGGCATCTGGGTGGCTCAGTCGTTAAGTGTCTGCCTTCAGCTCAGGTCATGATCCCAGGGTCCTGGAATCGAGCCCCGCATCGGGCTCTCTGCTCCGTGGGAGGCCTGCTTCTCCCTCTCCCACTCTCCCTGCTTGTGTTCCCTCTCTCGCTGTATCTCTCTCTGTCAAATAAGTAAATAAAATCTTAAAAAAAAAAAGAGTACCCAGGGTGAAGGGTGCCTACGTCTTACTTTTAACCAGAACTGACTTTTCTGGCAAGACAAGGCTCCCTGGAACCTCCTGCTTTGAAAATCAACTGGCCCAGGGGCACATGGGTGGCTCAGTCGGTTAAGCGCCTGCCTTCGGCTCAGGTCATGATCCCAGGGTCCTGGAATCGAGCCCCGCATCGGGCTCCCTGCTCCGTGGGAGGCCTGCTTCTCCCTCTCCCACTCCCTCTGCTTGTGTTCCCTCTCTCGCTGTCTTTCTCGCTTTAAAAAAAAAGATATCACTAAGAAAATAAAATACCGTAAGTTAATTAAAAATTGGCAAAAGATTTGAATAGACATTTCACTAAAGAAACACAAATGGCCAATAAGTACACAAAAAGATGCTTGATGTTGTTAGTCATTAGGAAAATGCAACTTAAAACCACAATGAGATTCCGGTGTACACCCACTAGAAGGCTATTAAAAGAGACAGACAATGCCAACTGTTGGCAGGGATGTGGAAAGATAGTAGTCTTCAGACATGCTGGTGGGAACGCAAAATAGTCAGCTACTTTGGAAAACAGTTTGGCAGTCTTAACTTTTTTTTTAAGTAATCTCTAAACCCAACATGGAGCTCAAACTCATGACCCCGAGATCAAGAGTCACATGCTCTACCGACTGAACCAGCCAGGAGGCCCTGTTCAACAGTTTCTTAAAAGATTAAACATAAACTTAGCATATGACCAAGGAATTCCACTCCTAAGACTCAAGAGAAATGGAAACATATGTCCACACAAAGCCTTGGACGTCAGTGTTCATAGCAGCATTAGTCATAACTCCAAATTGGAAACAATCCACATGTCTGTCAACTGGTCGGTAGATAAACAAAATGTGTGTGTAGCCGTACACTGGAATACTAGTCAACAATAAAAAGAAATGAAGTACTGACATGTGCCAAAACATGCACGAATCTCAAAAACGCTATGCTAAGTGAAAGAAGTCAGAAGCTAAAGACTACACATTATATAATTTCATTTACATGAAATAGCCAGAAAAGGACAATTTATAGAGACAGAAAGAAGACCAGTGATTGCCTGGGGCTGGGGCATGGGAACAGAGAGTAACAGAGAGTAACACCAAAGAGGCATGAGGGAACTTTCTGGGGTGATGGAAATGTTCCAAAATTAGAGGTGGGGAATGTTTGCACAATCTATAAATTTACTAAGAACCATAGAACGGTACACTTACAACAGGTAAATTTTATGGTAAAGAAATTATATCTCAGGGGTGCCTGGGTGGCTCAGTCAGTTAAGCATCGGCCTTCGGCTTGGGTCGTGATCCCAGAGTCCTGGGATCGAGTCCTGCATCGGGCTCCTTGCACAGCGGGGAGTCTGCTTCTCCCTCTGCCTACAGCTTCCCCTGCTTATGCTCTCTCTCTCTCTCTCTCTCTGTCAGGGGTGCCTGGGTAAAGCGTCTCTCTCTCTGTCAAATACATAAAATCTTAAAAAAAAAAGAAATTATATCAATAAAGCTGTTAAAAATGGTTGTAAGGGAATTTATTGGTTCAATAAAAGAAAACTCTAGAGCTGTGGTGTCAGTCTGATTGTCCCCAGCCCCACAGAGCTACTGAATGCTTGAAATATAGGTAGTCCAAATAGAGATGTGTTGAGTGTACACACTGGATTTCATACTTAGCATGAAAAACAGAATGGAAGATATTTCATTACTAGTATTTTACGTTAATGATCATTTATAAAAATGATACTATTTTGGGTATTAGGTTAAATAAAATATATGATTAAAATTATTTCACTTCTTAACATGGCTACTAGCTAATTTACATAGATGACTTACATTATATTTCTGCTGCACTAGAGGGAGGTCTAACTTCAGATGGGCCTTGATCTAGCAGCTTAATGATGTCACCAAAGACCGGATTTCTTTCCAGTTCTCTATTTGGTCTTCTGTGGGGTGGGTTTCATCCTATAGCCAGTGGCTCTTAGAGGGACAGGCTTCCTTAACCACGAGCAGAGATTACGTATCAGCATTTTTCAAAAGGGCTGGGATTCACCCACTGGCCTAGCTGACATGGTCACCCCTGAATCAATCCTGAGGACAAGAAGATAGACTCAGTGGATAGCTCACACGCCTCACTCCTAGAGCTGGTCATAGGTCAGCCTCTCCAGTACCACATTCTTACCAGAACTGAAAATTAAGAGTGTTGGGAAGGGAAAAGGATGGAATGGATGCTGGAGAAGCAACCAAGAAATGTTCCCCATCAAAAAAGAGTCACAAAAAATAATAACACAATGTGACCAGTGAGATCATAGAGGTGTGAACACATTGCCTGTGGTATATTCTTGTCATTTATTATTTCTGCTTTTTCTCACTCATACTTTACTGTCTCCTAGTATGCCTGGTTATTTTTGATTGAACATGAGATATTGTATTTGAAAACTTATTTGTAGAAATAATTTGGAACCTAGGATGTTGTTGCCATGTTTTTTTTTTTTTAAAGATTTTATTTATTTATTTGAGAGAGAGAATGAGATAGAGAGAGCATGAGAGAGGGGAGGGTCAGAGGGTGAAGCAGACTCCCCGCCGAGCAGGGAGCCCGATGCGGAACTCGATCCCGGGACTCCAGGACCATGACCTGAGCCGAAGGCAGTCGCCCAACCAACTGAGCCACCCAGGCGCCCGCCATGTTTGTTTCTGCAAAATTCCTGGGGACGCTAGCAGTCCAGAACCACCTAAATCCAAGTCCTAGCCTCAAGATTCGCTGGACCACCCAGACGACATGATGGTAGTTCCCAAGCATGTGTGATGTGCTTTAGATTTACCTTGACACCTAGGTTGTCGCCCATTAGGGTCCCAGACTAAGGTGTGCATGTGTAATTTATTTGAGTTTCCACTCTTGGTGGTTCCCAAACTCCAACTTCTGTCCCCTTAATCCCATGAGGCCTCCAAAAGTGCACTTCGGCCTTCTAACAGACTCTTCCTACTTTGCATCACCACCCGCCCGCCCAAGCTCAAGTTCCCCTTTTGCTGGGCTTTCTTTGCCAGCTCCTATCTACTCCTGGGGTTTGGCTAGGTAATTCTTCACTCTCCAGCTAGCTCTTTGTTGCTTTTAAGAAGTTTATTTTGGGGCACCTGGGTGGCTCAGTCGGTTAAGCATCCAACTCTTCATTTCGGCTCTGGTCATGATCTCAGGGTCGTGGAGGGAGCCCTGCATCGTTGGGCTCCCTGCTCAGCGAGGAGTCTGCTTCTGCCCCTCCCATTGCTTGTGCTCTCTCTCTAAAATAAATAAATAAAACTTTTTTTAAAAAAAATAAATGTTTCCTCCTACTTTTTAGCTGAACTTGAGAGCGTTTTGGGCTGAACTGCTGATTCCCAGAACTCCTCACCAATGACCTTCATATTACCAAATCCAGCAAATCCTCATCTTACGTGACCTCTCAGCAGATCTGATGCAGCTGATAACCTCTTTTTCCTTGAAATGTTACCTTTACTTAGTTTCCAGAATACCATGTTCTCTTAACTTTTGTTTTGTCTTGTTGGTTTGTTTTTTCTTACCTCACTGGCCTAGCTGACATGCAGTTCTTCCTTTCTATCTGCTTTTAATATTGGGGTATCCCAAGTTTAGACCTTAGAGAACATTCTCTTCTTTATCTGCACTCACCCACTTGTTGATATCCCAGTCTATTTGCTTGAAACACACACACACAACGTACACACACAACTCTCAAGTGTATACAGCCATGCTGGAACCCTCCTGAGTTCCAGATTCCTCTCTCTAGCTGCCCCATCTCCATTTGAATACCTAGCACCATCTCAAACTCAATATGTCTAAAACTGAACTCCTGTCTTTCCTGCCCCCAAATGTTCCATCTGCAGTCTTTCCCGTCTCAGATAATGGCCTCTTCAGATCATGTGACCCCTACGTTCACAATCTTCCAATGGTTCCTCTTTCCATTGGGAAGAAAAGTCAAAGTCCTCACAATGGCCTATAAGATACTATGCCATCTGCTGGGTGTTATGCACAAACAATGAATCATGAAACACTACATCTAAAACTAATGATGTAATGTATGGGGATTAACATAAGAATAAAAAAATATGTAAAAAAAAAAAAAGATACTATGCCATCTGGCCCCAGTTCACATCCTGATCTCATCTCCCTCTCACTCTCTCAGCTCCAGCTGTTTTTCTTTGAACACAAGCACGTGCCTACCTCAGGGCCTTTGCACTTGCTGTTTATTTCATTTTGAGGAGTTATTTAAAGGCTCAATTCTTCAAGTCTTTAACCACCTTCTCCGATTGGCCAATTTGAAGTTGACACCACCCCTCCCTTCTATCCAGTATTCCCTATCCCCTTTACTGCTTTATAATTCTCTAGGATACTTACCACTATCTAGCAGGCTAAAATTTCTTCCTTTTTAAAGATTTTTTTATTTATTTGAGAGAGAGAGCATGTGCATGAGCCAGGGGGAGGAGCAGAGAGAGAGGGAGAAGCAGACTCCCTGCTGAACAGGGAGCCTGACCAGGACCCTAGGATCATGACCTGAGCCGAAGGCAAACGCTTAACCAACTGAATCACATAGGTGCCCCTAAAATTTCAT
Organism: Leptonychotes weddellii; assembly: GCF_054177405.1. Taxonomy (NCBI): domain Eukaryota; kingdom Metazoa; phylum Chordata; class Mammalia; order Carnivora; family Phocidae; genus Leptonychotes; species Leptonychotes weddellii. The sequence goes on along the minus strand of NC_138374.1, from coordinate 27,867,292 downwards.
ATTTATTTTGTTTGATCTTCCCATGAAAGCTGGAGTTGTTGTTTTATTCTCTGGTGTATCTGCAGTTCCTAGGACAGTGCCTGACATACAGTGAGCAACAACTAAAAAGGGCTTGAATGATTGAATGAGGTTCATTCAGCCTCTGTGGTCCAGTAAGCAAGGGGCCCAGCTGCCCTCTTCCGAAGCTGAAGGTCCCTCCACTAAGAGCACTGAACTTCAGCTTGCACCTACAGCCACTTCCCGCCATTTCCACTGCTGGCAGCCGCCCCCCCCCCCCCCCCCACAAGCCACATGCACCATCCCCTCTGGTCTGGATTCTGACAGCAGCTTCCTAACAGGCCGCCTTGTTTCCTCTTGCCCTGTTCCAATATATGACTCACACAGCAGCCAGTGATCTTAAAAAAAAAAAAAAGCAAGTCAGATCAGGTCCGTCCCCTACATCGCCACTGCCCCTAGCACACATTTGAGTTAAGTTGATCCAAGACCCTGTGAACCCCAGCAGCAGCTCCTCCAGTTTGTGGCCATCCCACGCCTAACCCCCGGTCCCCTGGTCCAGCAACCCTGGCTTCTTTTCAGTTCTTTGAAGGGGCCAAACTCTCCTTGGCTCCAGGGCCTCTGCACATGCTATTCCTTTGTCTGGAGGCTGAGCCAAATGTGCGTGAGGGGAGCTTTAGCCCCACCAACCCCCATCCCTCACCACACACTCTCTCTCTCTAAGTGAAACAGTGAGCCTGGTATGGAGCAGAGCTTCAAGACAGGTCCTGCCCAAGCCCACCTTCCAATCATATTGCTGCTCACAGGCCCCACGATCTGGAAATTTTGGAGCCTTGGTCATTGAGGCAAATGACTTAATCTAAAGCCTGCTCACCCTTCAGGTCTTACACAAATATCATTTACTCCAAGAGGCTCTTCCCACAGCCTCCTCATCCAAATCAGGTCCATTCGAGGCATCCGCACAGCACTATTCCAATCACCTGTTTTTATTCTTTCTTGACCTGTCCCTTCCTCATAAACTTCATGAAGGCAAAGATCCTTTTCTATCTGGCTTACAACTGTATCTCCTGTCCCACAAAATGCTTTTTTGAAAAGTCCTTTGCTCAGAATAAAGACACAATGCAAGTGTGTGTGTGTGTGTGTGTGTGTGTGTGCGTGTGTGAGATACACAGTGACGGAGACAGATAGGGAGGGAGGGAGAGGTGAGGAAGAGGACAAGGAATGTGGTAGAAGAGAATGGTAGAAAGAAAGGAAAGACCTGCAGACCAACTCCATCGCCCTCTGAAAGGGGAAGAGGAAGGAGAGGAAGGAATGCCCAGCAAGCAGGCCGCCCCCCACCCCCACCCCCAGTTGTCAAGAAAGTCAGTCCTGGTACAACTCCACCCTCCTCTCACCAAGGACAAAGAAACCTGTTCTGTAATTGGTTTTAATCCCAGAGTGGCAGGGCTTTGGGAGTAAAAAGCTTGCAAGGGGATGAAGGGAAAGGAGACAGACTCCGGTGTCCCAACCGCAGGCGGGGTTAGGAAAGGCCCCGCTAAGCCTCCTTGCAACACCGTGTCCGCCCGGGGCTGGGTTACGCGGGGCGCAGCAGTGTGGGCTTGAACTCTGGGGGCCTGGGCACCACCTCATGGCAACGACTTAGCTCTGCCTTTGGGCTCCGGGCTGTGAAGGATCATGAAAATGACAGCCATAATCAGAGGCCACCGTTGCGGGGATCCGGAGATAGTGGCTGCGGGCACGTCTGGCGGTAAACTGGGGCGCTCTGCGCCTGCGCAGCTTTGTGTCCCTGAGGGACGTCCTGAGGGACAGGGTCCACGTGCCCCCTGTGACAGTCCTCGTGTGGGCAGGGAAGGATTTTCTTCAGAATAGATACTAGATGCCAGCTCAGCTAGCCAGTTACTTGTTCTGGAGGTACGCTCCGCCTACTTGCGAAGAGCTGAACTAGGGGCAGGAATGCCTCAGGAAGGCGTTTTTAGATAAGTGTTACCACAAGGACCCAATGGACACGCGCAGCTGTGTAAAATCTTCTCAGGTAATGCTGCACCTCGTCATTTTTATGAGCTTATTTACAACGGAGGGCTGGTCCCAAGTTATCAGCTGTGTATGTATTTCAGGCTCAAGGCCAAGATCTATGGCATAGCAACAGGTCTGGTTCAAAGCAAGGCTCTTCAAGAGCTTGTAAAACCAACAGAGGAGCCACAAGGACGTGCCGGCTCTTCCTGGCACCGTTCACAAATCCATCCGCCCGGCCTCAGTGCCTTGGGCCCTCTCTGAAATCCTGCCCCCAAATCCTATCAGCTCTGTAATTGCTACCTTTGGGTCTACAGGGTAACATCCCTGGAATCTGGAAATCAAGCTGCCCTCTAGAAGTTAAACCCTTCAAGTCCACACACGACAGATAGGATTAGTTATGTGCACAAGGCCCCAGAGAGAACAGGATGTCTCCCTGGTGAAAGCCCGAAGAGTTGGGCTTGGAAATTCAATCCAGGCCTGCCTGCGTGTGAAGGAAGGAGCCGATGAAAGCTCAGAAAAGCTCCCGAACAGCAGGTAAGGGGCTCTGAAGGGTCTAGAAGACATGAGAGGAAGGATCTGGCACTAACCAGAACAGAGGGGGACCCGGTGGGCAGGTATATCCCACAGAGAGAACACTGTCCCATCTCAGGGACATGACCAATGTATCCTGCACACGATTCCCCGTGCCCTGTTCCGTGCTCACTGAAGCCTCTGATTCTGACTTCCTGGGGCGGGGCGGGGGGGGGGGAGCGTGTGCTGAGCAGTCGCCATGACACCAGTCTCAGGCCTCTTGGCAGTTACAGTTCTCATTACAATTATGATTAATAAACCATCATTTTGACTAGGCTTCTTGAGAGTCTCTTTATTCCCCTCTGAACATGATCAACTCTGATTTGAGACTTGTAAAGCTGATATCCAGACCCCAGGCCAGCCTGAGTGTGCCACCATACTCCCCACCCACATTTGTTTAAAGTATTTTTCTTTTTGAGAGAGAGAGCACATGGACATGTTAGAGCGGGTGGGGGGTTGGCGGGGGGGGGGCAGGGGACGGGCAGAGGGAGAGAGAGAATCTTAAGCAGGCTCCATGCCCTAGGGCGGCCTGAGGCACAATCTCACCAGGACTTGAGCAGAAATCAAGTCAGATGCTTAACTGACAGAGCCACCCAGGTGCCCTCCCCACCCCTACATTTTTAATCAGTATTTACCCATTATTGACCACGGCCTCAAAATCCTGCTAGGCACTTCCACAACCGATCAATGGGACTGGGAATGGGAGAACACCTTCCGCCACTGCAGCCCCGGCCCAGGACAACTTGGCCAGCCTGATCGTGTGGTAAATGGTTCTAATGGCAGAAGCTACAGTAAGCATGATTTCAGGAAATGGCAAGCAGCTTATAGCACCCAAATCAGGATTATTTTCTGGAGTACATTCATCTATCTATTCATAATAATGTAGAGCAAAAATAGAACAAAGAACAGTCATAGTGTCACTTTCTAAATATTGCTTTGTACATGATCCTGCATCGAGTGATGGCCTTACACTCCTGTGTACATCAAGGAGCAACATACTTCTGGGCTCAAAGATTCTTTGTAGATAAACTGACCTACATCCACTGGGAAGATGTTTGAACCAGGCCATTGAAAACAATGTTTATCAGGTGTTTATATTGGTAGAGTAAAAAGTTTGTGATAGTCAAGTGCAAGTTATAGCATATAAACTTGTATTTTATAAGTCTATTTTTGTATCCAAGAAACCCCTCATGTATTAAAAAACAGGAATGAAATATACAGTTGATACAGCTGACCCTTGAACAATATGGGGCTTAGGGGTACTAATCCCCATTCAGTCCAAAATCCACATACAATTTTTGACTCCTTCAAAAGTTAACTATTAATAGCCTACCGTTGACCAGAAGCCTTACTGATAACATAGCTGAATAATACATATCGGTGTATGTATTATATACTGTATACTTACAATAAAGCAAGCTAAGGAAAATGCTATTAAGGACATCATAAGGAAGAGAAAGCACATAGATAGTAAGTACTGTGTGTATTTATCAAAAACAGTTTGGGCGCCTGGGTGGCTCAGTCAGTTAAGCATCTGACTCTTGGTTTCAGCTCAGTTCATGATCTCATGGGTTGTGAGACCGAGGTCTGCACTTGGCTGGGAGTCTGCTTGAAGATTGTCTCCCTCTGCCCTCCTCCTACCCATGTTTTTTCTCTCTCTCTCTCTTTCAAATAAATACATAAATATTTTTTAAAAATCCATGGGAAAGTGGGCCTGTGCATTTCAAATCCGTGTTGCTTCAGGGTCACCTGTACTAAGATTCACAGTCAGAATTTGGTGGAAGGATTCTAACTCCTGCTTTTACTTTTGTTTTTTTCCAAATGTTCTGTGAATCTTTATTACTTTTATAGTGAAATAGAGAATACATTCCAATTTCCTAAGTTACCCTGTGACGAAACATAAGCAAGCACGAAGAAGAATGAAAACAGAGGCCACTTGAACATCGCAGGCAATTTTCTCACGCGTTGCCAACAGTACAGAGACGTGACGAAGCATGTGGACTGAGGCAGGTATGCAAAGATGACAGCAGACCTAAGGTGGCAGCCGCTCCAGGAGTGAGCTTTGGGAGCCGTTGCCCCCAGGCCCGAGAAGCTGCCACAGTCACGAGAAGCTGCATTTCCCAGAAGGGCGTGAGGTCGGTTTAACCAGACGCACCTGCGTCCACAGGCATCAGGGCCGTGGGGAACACGAATGGACCGCCTTGGTAAGCCCCCGATGCCGCACGCCTCCTCGGCCAACCCAAGAGTTGCTGTGAGGGTGCAGTCAGGCAGGTCACGCGTGTTCTGCATTCCATTTCTGAGAAGGAATAGAGGAGGGACCCCAGAAAAGCCAGAAGAAGTCGGATTCGGACTTTGCCAAAAGTATAACAAAATTAAAGCAGTAGAGGGGCGCCTGGGTGGCTCAGCCGTTGAGCATCTGCCTTCAGCTCAGGTCATGATCCCGGGGTCCTGGGATCGAGCCCCGCATCGGGCCCGCTCTGCGGGAGGCCTGCTTCTCCCTCTCCCACTCCCCCTTGTGTTCCCTCTCTCGCTGTGTCTCTCTCTGTCAAATAAATAAATAAAATCTTAAAAAAAAAAAAATTAAAGCAGTAGATCTGGATCTTGGTGGAGGCCCTCAGCTTTTCTAGTTGTCCAGAAACTGAATGAGCCTTGCGTTGATAAATATTCCCAATTCCCCTTCACCCCCACTGACGGAACAAAAGCAGCACTGACTTTCACAACAAATGTTTCAGGCACCTTAAGTTTCTGGGGCAGATTAATTCTTGCCTCTGCTTCAAGATAATTTGCATTTGAAGTCTACTCCCACAAGAATATGGAATTCAACACATCAGCAACACCAACCTTTCTAGTCACCTGCTCCAGCCCCACGTTCAAAAGAAAACAGATCCTTGAAAAGCACGCTGTAGTAAGCAAGTTGGTTTCAAACTTTTTGTTAAAGATACCGACACTGGGCCCCCGGCTCCTCCCCATTCCTGCTCTCATGGAGCATCCTATTCCCTGCAGCGAATTTCCTGAGATAGGAAATAGCAAAGGGCCTAGTTTGTCCCGAACTGTAACCAGGGGGGTCACGGTTAGACCACCTCTGCAAATCTCTAATAGCCACCTCTTGTGACCACCTTCCTTGCTCTCCAAGCCCAGACTTTCTGTGAACAAGGCACGGAAAGAGCGCCACCTCTGTGTGAAGTGTGGTTCCTCTCCACTTCCTAGCCCCCAAATCACTAGGAGGAAATGCCCTCATTTAGGGGTGGATGGATCAAATCAAGACTGGAACTCCCTTGGAGGATGAACAGAACTGTGCACAGGGCCTCCTGGGAGCATTATCAGAGCCAAGGGCGTGAAACCAGAAAGGAAACTAGTGAATGTGTGTGTGGGGGGGGGGGGGGGTGTGTCTTATCTTAAAACGGGGAGAATTTGAGATGAGTAAAGATATGGATCAAATGCCAGGGGACAATTCCTCCTGCTGGGAATAGCCCCGGGGTTCCTTGCTTCTTGATGCCCGTTGGGAAAGCACACACAGGGGTCCCCTGGCCGATAAAATGACCTCAGGGGCAATGGGAGGTCAGCACTACTCCCTCGGCTCCAGACCAACAAAGCTGGACAGTGAGAATCACGCTGCTCTTTGCACAACTTGCCTACCTGCCCAAGAAAAACAGGACAGGATTATCAGGGAGGCGGGTGATCCAGCTGCGCTCAGCGCTCTGAGGGGCTCAGTAAACACCTCAGTGAATCAGCGAACAAAGCTGCTGGGAGAAAGCTGTGCGCGGGGCAGCCTGGGGCAGCCAGCGCCGTAGCTCTAAGCAACTTTCAGCCACTCTACAGACTGGCCCCAGAGCATTCACTGCCCCTCCTGCACCTCCGAATGTCGCCTTCTGACTGGGGCTGTCACGTGAAGCCAGGGAGACCTCCTGACACAGGCAGGTGTCCCTGGGCAAGTTCTAAGGCCCGACCCAGGGCTGCCTGCAGTGCCTTGGACCGGATGCCGGGACTGGCCAAGAAGCGGTCAAGCTACCATCGCCAATAGCTGGACACGGTTCTTGGCCCTGGAGGGGCAGGTGATAAAACACAGTGTTTCTAGGGATAGTGCATGGTGTGCATGTTTATTCTACATCTGGTCACAGCAAATCTTACACGCCCAGATCACAGCCACGCTAAGTGTCACATAGCTACAGGCGGCTGGAAGAAATGGAAACTGCTCTGGTGCACATGGCCATCTGGGCAGAAAGCGCAGCAGCCTCACTGGCCTGCTTGGAGGCAGCGAGGCCACATTCCCATCTCTAGGCCCTAGGGACATCTCTGAAGGGTGATTCCAGTTTGGAGCTTCCAAAATCCTGGGTGCCTCTCTGGAAGCCAAGCCCTGTCCAACAAGTCATTCTGAGTCCACGCTGTGCCAGAACCTCGAGCATCTGCAACTGATGTCAAAGCAGCTTGGGAGCTGCAGAGGGACCTTAGGCTGGATCACAGAGCAGCTCTGGAGGCCCTGGGGCTTCAGGGCCGACGATCCTTTCTGCGGAGTTTGTGTCCCACCTGGGATCCCCGCTGGGCAGCTCTCACCAGGCCTTTGAACTGTCCCTGCAGCTTCACCTTCTTCCTGCAGGGAAAGGAACAGAAAGGTCATGTCTCCCTGAAGACAAGCAGTCCCCCTCGGCATAATGTTGAAAGATGGCTCCCCCAGCATTAGGAGGAATGGGGGGGAAAGGGTGCTGCCTGGCAGTGGGGAGCACGTGATCTGGGTAGACCAGGCGCTCCCCTGCTTGAAAGAGCAGTTCAAGTCAACAACACTTGTGTGTACCAAGGACGTGAAGGTGCATGTTAAAAAGTAAAAATTAAAAAACCGGCAAACACTTGAGCCATTAAGTTGAGGCCCTCCCCTCTTTGGAGCACGGAGCTCCCCGGCCCCGCGCGCACCATCCCAGCCCAAGCCTGCGCGACCCAGCACGTACCTGCGGTTGAGCTTGGTTCTGTTGAGGGGGATGTAGGCATAGGGGTCGAGCCGACCTTTCTTCTTCACGTCACCCTTTGCTTTCTACTCCGCCAAAGACACAGAATCAGCCAGAAGTGTAGGGTTGCCCCTCCTCCCTGCTCTTGACTTAACAGGACCCATGTCCTCCCCTTCACTCTGTGCCTTGGTGGCACCAATGGGCTCCTGTAGCCCTGCAATGCCACCCAACAAGGGCATAGATGTCAGATGCTCACAAGTCCTCAGTGGGCCCCTCGCTGTGGCCTGAGTCTGGCCCACAAGTATGCCTCTCCAGAAGGGGGATGGGCACAGCTGCCCTCGTCCTTTCCCAGAGGTTCTGTCTCTACTCACAGCTCTTACCTTGGCCTTGTATTCAGCCCCAGGCGTAGCCTTCTTGGCCACAGGGCGGTGGATGCCAGAGCCTCCGGCTAGAAGGGGAACACAGAGGCCGTGAATCAGGCAAAGCCAGGGCAGCTTCCTCCCAGGAGAAGGCAATGGGTACCTTCTCTCTGCAGAGCTGCCGGGGAGCAGACAAATCAAGGCTAGCAAACAGCTCTGTCCCCTACCAAGCAAGGACAAAGACCTTCCTCGAGAAGGGACTGTCCGGTGGCTTGATGGTTTAGACCAGTGGGCTCCTCAGGCTGACCTGAAGCTGCAGAGACCTACAAGTGACCTCTGAGAACATACACCTTCTCCACTAACATAAGCCACCCCCCAGTCTCCAAAGCTAAATCTGCTCTGTTTGTTCTAGGAGAAAGAACACAGGCTTTGAAGTCAGACAGACCCAGATTCAACTCCCTGTTGAACCACGACTGGCTGTAACCTCAGCAAGTCTCTGAATTTCTGGAGCTTTTAACCGCATCTGTAAAACGAGGTACTTTAGGCTTCAGCTCATTCGAGCTTCACACCAACACTGAGAGAGAAAGGCAGCTCTTGTCCCATTGTACAGACTTGAGAACTGCGGGTACAGAATCCCCGGTGCTTTCCAAGTCACTTGTCATTTCCAGTCTGGATTTTAACACACTCATGGGTGGAATTCTACAACGATGACTCAGGAGGACTCTCTAAGATGATCTGGATGAACCCCACTTTTTCTTTCACAGGTGAGAAGCTAGAAGCTCAGAGAGGCAGCAGGACTGGGCCAAGTCAGCCTCACAGCTGAGAGCAAGCAGTCCTGACCCTCCTCCACACTGTCTGGTTCTGCACCACACCCCCTCAGAGCAGAGGTGAACTGGGTAGTGAGGCCACAGAGGGAGAAGCCATGAGGCTCTCTAGCTGGATTAGGATGCTGTAAGGCTCTGAGGACACACCTGCTCCTGGGGTTGGGGACTTTCTACAGAAGCCCCTGTCCCTCCAGATGCACAGCAGGGGCTCTGCTCTGGGGACTCGAGGCCAGGGGCTGCCCTCAGGGGAAGGAGGCAGAAGTGAGTAAGAGACCTCCCCTGGCCCTGGGCAGCCACGTTGGTATCTCTAGCAGCTGCTCTGGGGAAAGGAACAGCTTAGGGGACCAGAGACAAATGTGTAGGGGAACCCCCTGGGCAGGCCCAATATTGACCCTCCCAGCTGCCACCTTCCATACAGGCTAAGGTGGTCTCCCCAAACCCAGCCTGACTCAGGGCTGGACAAGAGAGGCAGACACCTCCCAGGAAAAGGGTTGCGCCACAAGCCTCATGGAAGGCCTAGGTGGGTGGGATAGAGATGGGGCTCAGGGGCTCCCCAGAAGGGCTGGGGGCTCAGGCCCCGACACTCTCAGCCCCTAGCTCAGTCTTGGGTGACATATCGGCCAATCTTTGTTGGTGCTGACTGACTGCAGTGGGGCCATGCAAACTCCCCTGTCCAATGCAGGGGATAGGGAACACAGTGTCCCAAGAGAGAAGAGTGGAGGCCTCACCTTGGTACTGAGGGGGCATCTCCAGCTCCTCGTCATCAGCCTCTTTCTGATGCTTGAGCTTCTGGTGTTTCTTCTATAAAGTGGTGAGCAAAGTTCATTAACAAGGGAATATGATCATCCTCATTAATGTTCACAGTAAAAGCAAGCAACCTGTGTTAGCAGAAAAGGTTCTTTGTCAAGCACGCCACCCTCCACTTACAGATGAGAACACCAAGGCTCAGAGAGGGTAAGAACTGTCTAAGATCACACAGCTAGACAGCACAGAAGCAAGGTTCCAGCCCGGGCCCTGACTGCAATCTCATCTGGCTGCTTCACACAGAACTCCTGTCCCAGGGCTCCAAGTGCCTGTCTGGGCATCTTGACCTAAGCTCACGCTCCTATTCAGAGGGGGCCTCCTGCATCAGGGGTCTCTCAGACCCTCAGCTACCCTCGGACCCTGTAATTCTCTGGTCTTTTATGTCTGGTTTTCACCCAGGTCTCCAAATGGAATTCTGCATGGGTGCAATGCTCCGATAACAAGGTAGCGCCTTGGGCCCTGGTGGGAAGATGAACATTTGGCTAGGGACAGGGCATCTGTGAATATGATATTAACGAAAGCAGTAATCTGAGGAAAAGACCACCAGATACTATACTCGTGCGCTTGACATGTACAGTCTCCTCAAGCCAGCACAATAATTCTACAAGATTTACAGGTGAGGAACTGAGTTTGAAAGGTCAGGCTGAAGCCAGAATGGGACCCCAGGACCGCATCTTCACTACTAATACTGTATCCCCTGCCTATCCCCCTGTCCCAAGGGGGACACCCAGGAAGGCTGGATGGACTGGCCACAGTCTGAGAGGACAGAGAGGGAAGACACTGCTCCAAAATGCCCCCAGAAGTGCTGTTTGCTGGGCTTGGGAAGGACAGTGAGGGGTTGGGCCCACATCACCCTCGCTGGTTCAGGTGGAGTAGGTGAGAGGCTGCACTCCATCCTGGGAGGTACCAAGAGGGTTAAATTCTTGGGCTCAGGAGACTGGAAGGCCAGGGTTCAAATCCCTGCTCTGCATCTAACAACGCTTGTGACCTTGGGCAGGCTATTTACTTTCTGTAAGCCGCCTCTGGAAATGGGGATAAGAGTCTCCGTCACCTCTGAGGATTAGGTGAGGTGACGCGTGGGGCCCTTTGCACTTCTCAATGGTGGCTGCCTCTGCCCCGTGCAGGAACCTGCCCCTTGGAACATACTGGCTAGCTGCTGACTTTGCAGTTCACACAGCCTGTGTCCTCGGTGGAGAGATAAAGGGCTTTGCCTTTCTTCCGTCAGCTGGACAGCTCAGCCCACACGGAAGCATCGGGTGCATCAGAGCCCCCCCATGCCCCACAGAGCAGTCACCCATTACACTGTGTCCTGTAACGCACACCACACCCTCTGGACTGCCTCCCTCCACCCCACTGCAAGGCTCTCCTGTGCACTCGGGAAGCAGGGCAGGTGGGTATGTGCGTGGCGGCGGGGAGGGGAGAGTTACGGAAAGATGGCCAAGAAGCTGTCAGCCCAAGGCTTTGCCCTGAAGGCACAGCCCCCCATCAAAGGAAGTACTCACACTCCTGACACCCATGTCTTCCATCAGGTCAGCCATCTCTTCATCCTCCCCTGGAACCAAAAGGAAGAAAGGCCTGTGAGCAGGCAGGGAGCACCTCTGTTTGCCCAAAGCCCACACACATTTCACCCTTCCTCCTCCTGGCTCTTCAGGCTGACAGAGCCGGCAACTCCAGCCCCAGAAAACCCGTGTCCTTCTGGGGGAGACAAGACCCCTGAACACCGACCGCCCCTTTATCTTTCCCATCCTAGGCCCCAGGGATGACGGCCCCTTAAGGAAGTGGTGAGCCCACTTCCGAGATAAACACAGCTTGTTTTGAGACCCTAAGAAAGCCCTGGGTTTCCTGGGGAGTCAGGCATGCCCCAGTCCCACAGATGTTTTCTGCTTTACCGGGAGGACAGCTTCGTTCTCCTACTTGAGAATCCCTTTTTTTTTTTTTGCCCTCTATGTGCTGAGCGCTGTGAGGGAATGAGCGAAAGAAGTCTGAACCAAGGAAATACACAGACAACCCAAGTAAAAATAGATAAAATGGACTATCGCAAAACTTTAGAACTTCCGTGTGTCAGGGGACACAACAAACTGAAAAAGCACTCTACAGAATGAGGGAAAGAATGTGTTTTCAAATCATACAGGTGATATAGGGTTAACATGCAGACTATGTGAAGGCCTCCCACAACTCAACAACACAAAACAAACATCTCAGTTAAAACGAGCCGAGGGTTTGCGTAGACAAAGGGAACTCTGCCACACACTCAGCACGGATGAACCCTGCACACACCACGCTGACAGAAATACGCTGGTCACACACAGAAAGACAGTGCCTCATTCCACTTACATTAGGCACCTAGATTCGGACTCAAATTCAAATGATTAGAGAGAGATTCTGGAATGGTGACTGTCAGGGGCTGGGGTGGGGGCCAGGAGGAGTTGTTTAACGGGCAGAGAGTGTCAGTTTTGTAGCTGAAAAGGGTTGTGGAGATTGGTTGTAAGACAACGTGAACGTACTGAGCACCAGTCCACCGCATGCTCAAAAACGGTTTCACGTGGTAAGTTTTATATTACGTGTACTTTCCCACAATTTTCTAAAAAAGTTATCAGTTTAAAAGTATGAAATTGATGGGCTGGCGGGTGAAGACACACTCAAGCGAAATCAATCAACAAGCAAATAATGTCACAAGACAACCTGGGACGACATGCCCCCTGCTGGGCGGTACCCAGGCTTTCCAGAAGCATGGGGGGATGAGGCCAGAAGGTTGGGGCCACAGACAGGCCACATAAAAGCACTCAGGCTGAATCTTAAAGAGCGGGGAGGCAGAAGGAGAAGCGAGGGGTGTTCTCAGCACCAAGGATGTCTGGGAAAGAAGGGAGCAAGGAGACTGGACCGTAGAGAGCAGTGAGAGGGGACAGCTGCGGGACCGAATCTGGAACCAGTGTGGTCACCCTTCCACCAAACACAGACACGGCTGTTCTGGCTATCCACTTCATCTACAAACATCTGAAGTAGGTATTGACATGAGATCCATTTTGGAGTGAGGAAATTAAGGCACAGAGAGGTTAGTGATTGTCCCTGGTCATATAGGAGGTAAGCCGGGTGTAGGGGGCGCCATGAGAACGCTCGTTAGGAGTCTGCAGTGAGTCAAGGGCTCAGGGATCATGGCAGTGGGAACAAAAAAAAAAAGGCAGGCAGATAAATGTTAGAAGACAGGCTTTCTGATCCAATGGATGACACAGGGGAGGTGGGGCAGGAAAAGACTCCACAGGACTGAGACTTCCCACCAGGGTGGCTCCTGAACAACAGGGGACCATGCAGTCAGGAAAGGGACAGGCTCCAAGCCTGGGTCTTCCGACCTCTAAATGAGCTTCCAGGCCTCAGCCAAGTTTACATTAACAAAAAACAACAACAAAAACAACAAACAACCCAAAAACAAAACAAAACAAGAAACAGAAAAAAAAAAAGGAAGAGAAAAGAAAAAAATGGGAGAAGGAAAGCAGAACAGAACAGAGGCTGACAGTGCGTCACGCATGCTTAAGAGGAAGTCGGGCTTTTTGAAAGTTTTGTTTGAATTATATGTGTACTGTATAAATGGCTAGTTTGCAATAGAAAGATTTCTTAACGTGGTCAAAAAAGTTTGAGTCGCCTTAGCTCCAAGCTCCTTGTCTCTGCTGTTACCTATGCTTCCCCAGCAAGTGGGCACTGAATGAATGAGGGAATCAACAAGGAGGGAATGAATGAACAAGCGAGTGCAACCCTGCCCAGGTCAGACTTGTGTCCCTAGAATGGGCAATGGTCCCACCTTTCGTGCCTTCCTCTTCCTCCGTCTTGGCCGTGGCAGCATCGTCCTCGTCCTCCTCCCGGATGATAAGGCGGCCATCGGCGCTCACCTTGAAGCCATGGTCCTTCTTCTTGCCCCGGCCGGGCCCAGGCTGTGTGGCTGGCGTGGCAGAGTCGGGCAGTGAGGTGGTGGCCGGTCAGTCCTAACCCACCCACAGCCTCATCCTGACCAACAAGACGGGTGCCTGCAGCACAATGATGTGGGTGTGTGGTGGCGAGGGGTGCCCGCTGGCCTCCGTGGAATTCACCCCTAACCCCTGAGCTCGGCACCAAGGCAAGCCTGTTTTCTGGACTCACGTGCCAGCCGCTTCTTGCTTACCTAGGACTCGCTGGGCCACCTTAGGGTCCAGGAAGTTGAGGGGCTCATCCCCGCCACCCTCCTTCAGCCACGCCTGGCTCCTCTGTCGGGCCAGCCTCCGACACTCCTTGGCCTGGCTCCTTTCCTCCTCCTCCTCCTCCTCCGAGTCAGCCAAGAGCTCCTCGATGCTAAGGACAGAGAAGTGGCACATCCCAGTGTTCCCAGGAGAGGCGGGGGTAGCTGAGCATGACCTGGGCAGGCTGCAGGCTGAGGGAGACCAGGTCCCCAGGACCCCACTATGGGTCTTACCTGTCGCCTTTGCCCTGGGCAGGCTCCTCTCCCTCCTCCTGCTGATCCTCTCCCATGGCAGCCTGGTTCAGAGCACGGTGCCGCTTGGCGCGGGCCTCGGCTTTCCGAATGTTTACCAGGACTTTGTGGTACCCCTCAGGAAGCAGCCCCTTCACCAGCTCAAAGCTGCGGGGCAACGAGGGGCTGCTGAGGCGCGCTGGCCACAGAGTGCTCTCCGGAAGTAGGAGCGTTCAGCCACAGGGGAGGGACTCGGACCCCCCCAACTCCTTCCTGGCCCTCCCCCCTCGGGCAGGCGCACAGACCCGAACTTGCGGATGAACTTGGTGAACAGGTTCCGAAGCTTCATGCGGAAGTGCCGCCGCATGTCGTCTGAAAGCTTCCCGATGGCCTCCATCTGCCGGGCAGAGCAGCGAGGAGTCAGGGGCGCCCTCCGCCCTGCCTGCCCTCCCACCGCGCTGCAGACCAGGCACACGGCGAAGGGGCGAGGGCCACAGCAACCCTGCTCCTCGCCCACCCCTTGGTCCGACTGTGTTTCCACAACCTGGGCGGCCCTCCGCCTTCCCCCTAAGCCTCCTCTGTGACAATCCACGACTACCCTTCCGAGATTGCAGCTTCAGAGTCTTCTGAACAGTGTCTGGCATCTCACCTGCGTTACCTCACTGAATCCTTACAACAACTCCATGAGGCAGATCGATCATGACCCCCAGTTTACAGACGAGGAAACTGAGGCACAGAGAGTTAAGTGGCTGCTCCATGACCAGGGGCAGCAGTCAGCCCAGGTCTCTCTGATGCCATGGCCCACGCTATGCCCCAACACCACTAGGCTTCTCTGGGTTCCACACATCCCTCCTACCACCCTGCGTTCATCTCGGGCTGGACTATTCTCACACCTTCGTCGGGCTGGGCTGGGACCCATGAATGGGTGGCAGATCTCACTCTCTGCAGTGTCTCCAGACAGGGCTGGGGGCACAGGGCCCCAACGATCCTTTGAAAGGCTTTTATAAATTCTCAGCACCCCATGACAGACCACTGCTTTAGCCCTTCTCATCCCTGGTCCCCAGTGAGGTGGCTTGGGAGGGTAGGGGCAGGCTACCTTGACCCCCACCTGCCCTTTCTTGCCTTGACCCAAGGCCCGATATGAAGACAAGAGGCAAGAGGGACCTGGAGGTCTGATGCGACCTTGCCCAGCTGGAAGGGAAACACTGAGGCAGTGGAGGCAGGGGCGGGACAGACCCAGCTGAGGGGCTGGGACCCAACCCCAGGGGGCTCTGTGGGCCCTTCTGCAGCCAGCAGGGCTGTCCAGAGGAGCTTCCTTGAACCCAGAAGGTCAACATGTAAGTGGGGAAAAGGAAAGCAAGATGAGGGGCCCCGCTGGGGGAGAGTCCTGGGGGTCAGTTCTGAGCTTTGCGTTCTGGTCCCAGGGCCCCTCTCACTAGCACTGTGACCTGGGGAAATCTCTGGCCTCAGTTTCTCCATCTGTAAAACAAAGGTGGCCCTGCCTACTGGCCTTTGGCCTGCAGAGCGCTTGCTTCTATGGAGGGGGAGGGGGCGGGTCACAAGAGGTGACCTGGCACCACGCACCCTCCTCACTCCCACCGGGTACGTGTTACCCTACTGGTCCTTTCCAGGGCTCCTGCATGACCTGTTCCATGAGATAGTGCACAGCTAAACACATGTTTGGGACTTGCTGGCCTCGCACTCACTGGGTCCATGCCAGCAGGCCAGAGGCCAGGCTGCCGCCCACTGAGGGGAAAGGGGGCACTTACCACCAGCGGCACGTGCTTGGCCAGGTGCGCCACGTCCATGACAACTCCCACCACCTTGATGAAGCCCAGGGCCGACTTGACCACGTCACGGGTGCGGGAAGCCAAGAGCAAGCACACATTCTCCAGCAGCTGCTCTACCGTGCTGGTCCCCATGAGACCTGTGGGGGACCAGAGGGCCACTGTCAGAGATGCCCGGGACCCCATCCAGACCCAAGATCCCTGTCAGGTCACATGAGGTGGAACTAACATTTGGGGGACTTCTGTGTGCCCAGCACGGTCCTAGTCACTCCCCATAGAGTACAGCCAACCTGTTAGCAAGTCCTGTTTTTCTCCCCCATATTAGGGGTAAGAAATTGAAGTTCTAAGAGGTCCATAAACTTGCTCAAGGTGTCCCATGGTTGGTAAGAGGCAGAACCAGGACTAACATCTGGGTACGGCACCTGACCTCTGATCCACTCTGACAGTGGGCCACGAGGCAGCTGCAGGTGGGCAGGAAAGATGACATGGGCAGCAGAGGGGACAAGAGGCAGCCAGGCTTGGTTCTGGCTCTTTCTCCTCCCTCGAGGAAGGAAGGTGGTAGCTACCCTATTCTGGTAATGACCTTATCCTGACCTTCTGGGCATTTTCCTACCCTGAGGGCTCCCCAGGCTTTCAAGGATGCAACATTCACCTTTAAACTCAAACAGGAGGTGGGTCAGGGCCAGGATGCTGCAGCTGACCATGGTCACGGCTCCCACGAGGCCAGGGTAGATCAGGACAAGGTAGCGCTGCAGGGCCTCTGGGAGGGTAAGATGAGGATAGTCACCCAAGGCCAGAGCCCCTCTGCCCCTGCGCCCTGGGCTCCCCAGGGAAGGGGACTCCCAGCCAGAGAGGAGCAGCCTGCCCAGCTCCAGAGCCAGGAAGCTCTCCCCACCTCTTCTCTTTGGCCAGTGGTTTGGAGGGGTGCCTCCCCAAGGCCTGTGAGCAGAGCATCTACCCCAGCCCCGTGTCACCCACACCTCACCTTCCTGGTTTGGGCCAAACCGAAGGAAAGCATGGCCCATCTCCACCAGCAGGGCAAAAGCATTCTTCCGAGCACCCACCGACACCTCCTTGGTACACAGGATCACCTGCCCGGACAACCCCTTGAACACGTGCTCCGGAGCTGGCCACCATGGGATTGGTTGGTGGCCTGAGGCAGAAGGGGGCAGGAGGGGCACCCACGCTCCCAGGCAGAGAACTGAGTCACCCCTAACCCCCATACTGCTCTCTCCTGATCCTGACAGGTCCTCAGAAGCCACACTCCAAGGAACCCCTCAAAACACACATACACCCCCCTCCTGCACCCCTCACCTCTGGGACGAGGGCAGTGATGAACTCCTCATGCTCAGCTGACAGCTTCTTCACAATATGTATGAGGCACTTCAAACGGGGCTGCAGGGCAGGGGGGAATGACAGTTAGGACCCCTCAATGCCACCTGTGCCCCTTGAGTCCCCGGTCTCCAGGGTGGTCCTCCCCTGGTGTCGCCCATCCTCCTGCAGGCAGAGCGTGGCTGCTTTGGAGGCCTCACCCTCTTGGCAGGTGAGGAAGTGCTCCGCAACGAGTCCAGCAGGGTCGTCTTCAGGTCATCCAGGTGGCTCTGCACAAAGCGGGCCCCGGGGCCCTGGGGGCTGGCACACACCTCCTCCAGCACCCGGTAGGCCTTCTTCTGTACTCCGTGGGCCTTGCTCTGGGAGGGGGCATATGATCAGGGTTAGGTGAGGAAGGGGACTCCGGGGCCCCCCATCCATCCATCCACCCACCCCCCACCACTGTCCAACAAGAGTCAGAGAACAGCCACCATTAACTGTGACCAGCACTGGGGGGGGGATTCGGGACCAGGACCTGCCTCTGGAGCTCAAGAGGTCTGAGAGGGCCGGCGGAGCATGGACGGGGGTGGGGTGGGGGGGGTGGTGTTAACTCTGTGCCGGGCAGGGGATGCTGCAGGGAGAGAGGCCACCCCAGCCTCCACTCCACTCCACTCACCGGCTTCAGGTGACATTCATCCAGCAGCGTGAACATGCAGTGCCTGGCACACACCAAGGCCTGTGTGCCCGCGCACCTTTCTGGCTGGAGCACTGCCCTCTCCCCTTCTTTGCCTAACTCCTTGCCATCGCAAAGGAGCTCTGTTACTCCCCCTAGAGCAACTCTCCTGAGGTTAGCCGGCCCCGCCCTGGACTTTCGTGTCCGCCCGAATGGTCCAGACAAGAAGCCTTTCCAAGGAGTCCCCTTTTCCCCCAGATGTGGTCACGTGGGACTCCAGCCTGCACGGCTCACCTCGAGGTAGGGCCGGATGGTGGAGTACAGCTTGCTGATGGCAGCTTCATCTGCGTGAGGAGCCAAGGCAACAACCAGGTCCAACACAGACAATCTGCTCAGGACAAGAGACCAAGGATGGGCTTAGGGGGGCTGGAGAAGGGCACAGATTATCAGTGCCTTTCTATCTACTGGGTACAGAGGTGGGAGAAGTCGGGGTGAGGAGGACCAGGGGCCCTGAAGGAGCCTGTGAACAACAATCACAGCTTGTACCCAATTTCGCCATAAGGAAGCAGGTGTGGTTCCAGGGGCTTTATGTGCATTCAAGCCTTCGGTCCTCACAACAACTCTGTTGCAAGTCTATTATCGGGCAGAATTTCACAGATGAGGACACAGAGGGCATGGAGCAGGTAAGTTACTTGTCCAAGGTCACACAGCTCGTAACCAGTGGAGCTGGGATTTGAGCCTGGGCGGTGTATTGCCAGGGTCCACGTCCTTCCTAGCAGGCGCTAATGCCTCTCCAGGAAGGAGCCCATCAGGCTTCACCGTAGAGCTGGGACATTCACTATCTCAAGACTTTCCTAAATAATTCCAGAGAGAAGTCACAGGGCTTCTGTTCGGCATACCCTCTGGCTCCCTGGGCTGCCCCAGCTCGAGCAAGGCATTTTACCTGGTGAAGTCAGAGCTAGCAGAGTCCAGCACCTTCTCACTGGCTTTTTCCAGGAAGCTGTTCACCAACTGGCATCCCCAAGGGGATGAAAAGGAGGGAGTTGGTGAAGAGAGAAACACAGAGCAGGAGCAGGTCACAGAACTGCACCCCCCCCTCCCCAAACCTCCTTTAGAAGCCTTGACCCAGCTGCTGCTGGTATCTGGTGCCCTGTCCCCGGGGTGGCAGAGCCCAGGTGAGCCCGGGCAGGTGGGGACCTTGCCGACACGCACAACCCAACAGTCACTCACCCGACAGTGCTCTCCCTCCCCCACCAGCTCACCTGAGGCTCTGTAATGGTCAGGTAGGTTTTGACAGTTTCCAGCACAGCCCGGCGAGGGGCTGGGGTGTCTCCGGCTCCAACAGGCTGCCCATATAGGTTGAAGAGGATTGGCAGAAAGTTCTTGGCAAAACGGCTCACCTCCACACGGTCAGCCTCTGGCAGGAGGACCAAAGTTTGCATAAGAGGGCAGGAGTCAACCCCACCTCAAAGGCTGTTAGGGCTGCAGCCCAGAGGCATCCTTTTGGAGGACAGGACCTGGAGCCCATGGATTTGGGGCTTCTTTGGGACAAGAGGTGTCCCCATGCTCTATGCTCCTCCACAGCTCTGTCCTGTGGGTCAGCCGAGAGCCACACACATGATGAAGCCCTTAACACTGACTGGACAACACCCAGCAGCTGTCAGCACAGTGGGGGTAAAGAGAGAAAAGGGGCAGCTTACTGTCCTTACTAACTCCTTGGGTCCCCAGCAGAAGCCCCAGGTCCTTGCAAAGCATTAGCTACGGCTCAGGCAGTGAGGCACAGCAGGCCAGGAGACCTGGGCCATCGCAACCATCCCCCTCCTCGCCCCCGGCCCCAGAGCCCACACATACCTGCCTCGCAGCCCTTGGTAATGAGGGTTCGCAGGGCTTGGCACACAGTGACCCTCAGGTCTGCACGCTCACTGATGGCCGTGCCCAGCGTCCGCGCCAGCCCTTTGAAGGAGGCGGCCACGTCTGTGGGCCTCGTGCAGAACCCAGGCAGGAGGGTCCAGATCTGCAGAGGGGTGATGGTCAAGGAGAGTGATGCCCAGCAACTCAGGCCCCTGTGCCATCCAACCCACGTCCCCCTCAGCTGAACCCCTACCTGCCACTGGAGCGTATCGTAGATCTTGGACTCCACTGTCCTGCCCGCCTGCGCCAGATCCATTGCTGTGTGTGACACAAGGACGTGGTGGGACCCCGGGTACCCTTCAGGCCAGCAGGCCTCATTTTTACCAAAACCAAAAGCCCAATTATGAGGACAGGAATGTGGGTGATTCCTCCCTCCCCACAAATTGAAACATAATACTTGTTCATTCTAAAAAAATTTAAAAGATCTACATAGAATGGGCAGTGGATATCCCCTCATAATCTTACTCCCCCAGGGATAGCCACGACCTCCTCTGACTCCTTTACGTTTCTTTAAACACACACACACACACACTTTTAAAAATAGAAACAGGACCGTACTATACAAACATTGTTCCGGAACCTGGTTTTACTTGACAGTAAGGTTTCTAAGTGGTAGGCTGTGTGCTGTGCATGTATGTGACCTACTGCATTTACCGCTCACACAGCAATTATCGCTGAGTCCACTGATGATATGATGGGTCCACAGACCCAGAGGAGTTGAATCAACTTGCTCAGTCACCCACCTGTGGTGTGGCTCAGCTGAGATCGGAATCTAATTCATTCAACTTGCCATCTCCTAAACATGCCCGTTCCCGCGTAAGGTTTCCCTCTCTTCACAAAGACTACACTGTGGCCCACAATGGGGCTTCCTCATTAACTAAGTTCACCAGAACCCTATTGAGGAACACGTAGGTTGGGTCAGATTTTTTACTAGGAACAGCTCTGCATATATATAAATCGTTGTGTACTTGTCTAATTATCTCCTTAGCAGGAGAGGAGGCCACTGTTGGCCTGCCACAGGGCAGGGTTCTGTGAAGGGGAGATACCTGGCCGTGCCTCTAAGCAAAGGGAGGGACAGCCCCCCTGAGGAAGGCCTTCAAGCACTGGCTGGCCACCTGCTTGGCAGAGGGACAGGGCCCAATGTCCTAGGAGCCCTTCCTGACCCCTTCCAGCCAAGGCTTTAGGATTAAGGCGGGGCCCATACCTTTGCTCTTCAGGGTGGTAGCCAGGGGTAAGAAATAGGTGGTGAAGAAACCAAGTCGCGCTTCCCGGACGTGGTCCCGGATGACAGGCAGCAGCCAGCTCCGCGGGAAATCCAGATTCTCCCTGGGAGAGGCAGGCGAGGCCCGGTGAGCGGGCAGCATACCCAGCACCACACGGCCTGCTGCTCAAGCCCTGCTGGGACCTTTCCCGCTGACCTCCACGTGACACACACAGACTGCACCCCAAAGAGTGAACGGCCTGCTGCAGGAGAACAAGCTGGCTGACTGCCCCGGGGCTCGTAAGGAAGCCAGCCAGAATCGCACTTACTCAGAGCCATCAATTTCCAAAGGCACAGCCTCTAAAACCACCTCGGGTCCCATGCTGGCCACCGCAGCCCCCACAGCCTGATCCAGAGCTGCCGTGTGAGGGAAATGGGGGGAGAGGCGCAGGTCACACAGGGACTGGAGGCACTGGAGCAAAAAGACAGGAGATGATACATCAAGGCATGCTCACAGAGCGGGCACCCAGAGCTGAGTCTGGGCCAAATTCTCGAAGAAGATGAGGTTAAGCTCTAGGTCAGAGATCACAAACCAGTAACCAAATTTTTAAAAAAATATTTTATTTATTTATTTGACAGAGAGAGACACAGCGAGAGAGGGAACACAAGCAGGGAGAGTGGGAGAGGGAGAAGCAGGCTCCCCACCGAGCAGGGAGCCCAATGAGGGGCCCGATCCCAGGACCCTGGGACCACAACCTGAGCCAAAGGCAGACGCCTAACAACTGAGCCATCCAGGCACCCCCCAATAACCAAATTTAACCTACTGAGAAGTCTCACCTCTCTCCAATGCCCCCAAGAATTTAAAAAATTCTGTATTTATTAGTAACATGTAAAAATCACATTTCACATACAAACATAGATTTCCAGTTTGTCTTGAAAAATGGGACTCTGGCAAAGGGAAAAGACACAGCCACGTGTGACAATTAGCAAATTAGCAGATGCTGAGGAGTGGATGCCCCTCAAGACAGAGCTGTGCCCTCTGGCCCACTACAGCCCCCCAGCCCCCCAGGGCCTCACTTGTAGGAAGCCAAGTTCATCAATCTAACCTACTAGGGGCCAGGTTTCTTGAGGAAGCCCTTGCCATCCCAGGGTGGCTCCTTTCTTCCAACCAGCAATGGTGGAAGTCAGCGAAGGTCCCATGAGCCTGGGAACTGCTGATGAGGGGTCTGGGCCCTGCCTCACTAGCTGGGGAGGATCCCAAGGGGATCCCTGATCCTTAAATGGTTTACTCTGGGCTATAGTAATCTCTCTGGAACCTAAGGCTGCTTAAAACACCATAATCCCTTGTTATAGGAAATTCAGAGAATTAAAAACAAAAGATAGGGGGTAGGGGTAAGGGAGAGTCACACTGGTTCCCTATTCAAAGCCATCCACTCCAGCCAGGACTATGAGCAGTTACTGGCCGAGGGGCCAGGGGAGGTCCCACCCCTTTCTGTTTCTCCCATGTCAGCTCAGACACCTTCCTGGAGACACAGTGCTGGGCACCTGCTGTGGGAGCCATCGGGGGTATAACGTGGGGTAAAGTGCAGAAGTAACAGACAGGTGACCACTCTGGGAGCCCACAGTCCAGCAGCCCAATCACCACCTCCTGCCTTGGCCCCAGCAGCTCCCCAGCTCACCTTCTTCATCACAGGATGGGCCTGCCTCCCACAGACCTGGAAGAAGACACACAGCAGCTGCAACACGGAGCTCCATGCTGCGTGGAATTTGTACGTCAGGCCTTCCTCCACTGCCCTGCCATGGGAACAGACAGTCAGGGCCAAGTTCACGCTCACCTGGGCCCCCATCAGGAAGTCAGCGGCTGGCACCATGAGCTACAGACCACCAGCTGGCCAGTATGTGTGGAGTCCCAGGAAAGGCCAAGGGGGAGAACTAGCATTTATGATGTAACCCCTGTGCTGAGTTTCACTGATGTAATCCTACTGCTTAAGGAGAACTCTGTGAGGTACGTTGTTTCCTCCATCTTAACTGAGGCTCAGGGAGATGAAATAACCTGCCAGGGTCACTCTGCTAGTGGCCATACTGGGCCCCCAAAGCCCATGCTCGGTCACTGTCTCGTGCTTTCCCAGTCCGACCCAGGATGGGATGCCCAGGTAGAGCAGGTGGTCTGGGCCGAGTGGGGAGAGCGGCACCAGGCTGGCTCTATCTCCCAGCCTCCTGGAAATGTGAGGCAAGAATGGCCAATAGAGGTCAATGCGGGGAAATGCGTGAGCTAGAGGTGGCTCTATTTCTGAGTTTTCCTGAAACTTCACCACAGATGTATCCACAGGCAACAGGTCCATTTCCTCACAAGGAGCAGTACCCAAAGCACCACACTTTGGAGCTGAGCACACATGCCCAGAGGAGACACCAAGCATGCTAGCTCCTTTCCCGGGACCACTGCAGTGTCTGTGGTGCTCTGAGCTCCTCACTGGCTGCAGGGAGAGCGAGGACGGGTCAGTGGCCATGTCTGTGGACGGCTCCTCTTGCAGGTGTGGAGAGCAGCACAGCACGTGAACAAGAGCGGGCTCTGCTGTCAGGCTGCCACTTCCTAGTGGGGTGACCTCAGCCTGCCCATCTGCAAAGTGGGGGTCAGTACATATCTCCTAGAACCACAAAGACTACTAGCGGTTTTTATTCACTGAGTGCTTAACTCCGTGCCAGATACAGTTCTGAGAACTTTATGCACGCTCCCTCATTCAATCCTCACGTCCATCAGTAACCTTCGACTGATGAGGACCCCGCGGTATTTGACATGGAAGACATGGGGGAACCTGCCACCGATGACCGGTTCGGAATCCATACTCATGAGCACCACACGAATGCACCTGGAATGTGGCCAGTGCTCGAATCAACAGCAGCTGCTCTGGCACTGTGCACATGCCCACAGTAAGTGACAAGTGGAACACCTGTCATTACAAGGAACTTCCTAGAAGGTACACCTATTCCCTCCTAAGGCGGATGCTCTGTTCTCACCTGAACATCTTGGAGATATACTGGGCAGGGCCGGAGGCTGAAGAGGTCACGGAGCCAATGCTGGCCATGTGGGGAGCGACACATTCCTTCAGGAGCTCCTACAAAAAAGAGGCCACAGCTGTCTGGGCCTAGAGCAGCCTCCCAACACCACTCAGCCCTTCTAGCAAAAGTGACTGCTTTTGGACACTTCTAGGAAGCCTATCCTCATCCCAAGAACCTCCTCCCCAGGATGCAGCTGGAGGTCTGGGGTGAGATCCAGGAGAGACAGGGCAGCCAGTAGAACCCTCTGCACTCTCTGCTTCCCCCCTAAAGCTGGGGCTGGGGCTGGGGTACCTGAAGGCTCTGAGTGGCAGCTGTTACCACCTGCGAGTGAGAGGAGAGGAGGCAGGTGGTTGCGGCTCCAAAAAATCGAGGGAGGTGACCCAGCCCCAGGTCCCGCTGCAGTCTGTGAAGACAAAAGGCTTCTGTGGGGCCCGGTCCTGGGCCTCAGGGACCCACGTGGTCCAGGTCCAGTGACAATCACTGATCTGCAGGGTTCTACAGGGCCCTTCTAATGGGCAATTTTTAAAAGTGCTGTCATTCAAGTTAATAGCCACACGTGGTAAAAAATTCAAGTAGGTCTTCAGAATATAAAATAAAGAGTATGCTTTCTTTATCACACCTTTCTCCCAGACTGACCTTCAGATGCACTTTCCGGAGGAAAATCAAGGTTAAGTTTTTCAAATACTCTTCCAGAAGGTATTACACATGTATAAACGTAGAAACGTAGAAATGCTAACGTCTATGTAACACTTTTCATATGGCAAGCACTGATCTGATATACATTCGTTCACTTAAACCTTGTGACAACCGAGATTAAGTCCTATGACCATTCCCATTTATTATAAGTGAGGAACCTGAGGCACAGAAAAGTCAAGTAACTTGCCCAAGGCCATGTCGCAAATGGGAGGGAGGAGTCAGGATTCACACTGGTAGTCTCGCTCCAGAGTACACAGAGTCACACCATCCATGCCGTTCTCAATATGTTTTGGGGGTCTTTCTGTGTCAGCATGTACCTCTCTACTTCTGTAACTTCTAAATGGCTGCATAACATCTCACTGTATATTGACCAGTCCTCTCCTCGGACACATTTAGGTTGTGTTTGGTTTCTAGGTTTTTTTGCTGTTACCTATAGCATTACAACAAACAGCCTGGGACATATATCATGGCACAATTGTGGGAGGCTTGCTGGTAGGATTAATCCTGAGATGTGGAGGGGGCGCCTGGGTGGCTCAGTCAATTGAGTGTCTGACCTTGGCTCAGGTCATGATCCCAGGGTCCTGAGATCGAACCCCTGCTCAGTGGAGAGTCTGCTTCTCTCCCTCTCCCTCTGCCCCTCCCCCGTGCGCGCTCTCTCTCTCAAATAAATAAAATCTTAAAAAAAAAAAAAAGAATCCTGAGAAGTAGAATAAGGCTATTTTGCCATTTTCTGGCACCTCCAGGTAAAAGATGGATAGTGCAGAAAAAAGATGTGGGCCCAGGGGCGCCTGGGTGGCTCAGTCATTAGGCGTCTGCCTTCGGCTCAGGTCATGATCCCAGGGTCCTGGGATCGAGCCCCACGTCGGGCTCCCTGCTTGGCGGGAAGCCTGCTTCTCCCTCTCCCACTCCCCCTGCTTCTGTTCCCTCTCTCACTGTGTTGCTCTCTGTCAAATAAATAAATAAAATCTTTAAAAAAAAAAAAAAAAGGATGTGGGCCCGGCAGACGTGGGCTGGAGACCTGCTTTGCTCCTTAGCAGTGGCAAGACTAGCTACCGCACGGTACTTCCGTTTCTGGCTCACGAAAAAGGCTAGAACCTTCCTCCCAGGGTGGCTATAATGAATGACATGAACAATGATGGAAAGCACTTGGCACGAGGCCTGAACGAGCAGGCCGACAGGAGCCCTTCAGCAGAGGGGAGGGCTGACACAGAGTGGTGGGGCCCCAGGGCCCTTAGAGACCCTCACTCCAGGCAAAACGCAAGTCACCAACTGATACACTTATTTTCTTCTCAGCCTTATTCTGGAAAAGCGGAATCATCAAGTGGCTACTATGAAGTGGCCAAGCTCACATGTGAGTGTTCTGACAGACACAGAGCAGACACTGGGCTTGCAGGACTGTGAACCCCAGAGGAAGGGACTGTTAACCCAGGTGGGGAGAGGGGTGAAGCCACAGAAAGTGCATGAGATTGTCTGAGAAGGAAACCAACCGCACAGGAATCAGTCAGGGGGTGACAAGACTCAGGAGAGAACCCAGACCCCACCCCCAGTGCCCCAGCGTGGTGCGCTTAGCCCACCTGCTCTCCTTAGAGCTCGCTGGTTAACTGCTCTGACGGGAAAGCACCAGCCGTGGCTGACACAGGCCACACTATCCTGCCCTGTACCTCGGAACCAGAGCTGGTCTACAGCACACTTGATAAGGAGACACTGCCATCCATCTCCAGCTTTCAGCTCGCGTCCCTCCCATCTGCACCGCACAGCAGGTGGCCTGCTGGAGGCCCTAGGACACCTCTCCACCACACCTACCGGACCAGGTTGATGTGGGCTTTCTCCATGACCTTAAGCCAGGCCAGCAGGGGTTGTAAGTCATTCTCGCTGGGAACATAGTCATATAAGGCCTAGAGGTGGGACAGGGAATAAGCAGGGGACTGAGTGAGTGCATCTGCTGTGGCCTAATGACAATGACCCCTTCCCCTCCCCGAACACCAGCATGTCCCAGTGACAGACCTGCACACGTGGCCCTGGAACTCCCAGGCCCCTTGCTCTTCCCAGGTCCTATCTTTCCCTGTTCCATGAAACCCTCCCGATTCTGCTCCTATGGGGTCAGAGTCTCTAGAAGCAGTTGAGTAAAACTTGGGTCACACAACCCTTTGGATCTCACAAAAGCCACAGAGCCTTTCTTGGGAAAAATGTACATGGGCACACACACACACGTTCTGCAAACGATTTGGGGGATGTTTATGCCCCCTTCCCCAAATCCATCCAGGGATCCCTAAATTTGAGAGCCTCTGCTCAAGGTATAGGTTAGAGCATGAGACCATGCTGAAATAGTGTATTAAGTTAACTAAGTGAAGAATTGGAGGCCCCATCTCCTGTGGACACTGATGTGGTTTTGGTGGCCAGTCTCCTAGCTGCCTGCTTCCTATCTGCTTGACTACTAGCCTCCTCCACTGGGCCAGTCCAGTAAGCCCACTGAAGCTCACTCTGTAGACAAGTAACAGGCCCCCTGCACCCTAGCACCCCCATACCCCTCCACCACCATACCCTTCCACCTTCAGGCCTCACCGTGATGATCTGGGCATTGAGCTCCGCTGACAGGGTACCCAGGCTGGGCTTGGCGTGGAAGAGGCTGTGGAAGGCCTGCATGGCACAGGCTGTCACCAACTGGAGAGGACATGTAGGCTCAGTGGGGGACCACAAAGCCCATGGCTGCCCCGGGCTCCTCAACCTCCAATTCCAGCCAGTGGGCTGGGGAGAGACCCAGGCCCCTGACCTCAAGCATGCCCCCCACACCCGGACACTCAGAGGACTGTCACTTTACGAAGGCTTAGCAGCTACTGAAAAATTTTTAAATGATTTAAACAAAGATAACAGAGGAATATGAACAAAACATTTTTAACGGAATGGGCTATAAAAGCAGGCTGTAAGTGGTGGGCAGGCTATAATTATGGCTGTATTTTCACAGGTTTTTATCTATGTTTATCTAAAAAAATGTCTGAAAGGATACACAGCAAATTGTTCTGAATGGGCTTTTCCTTCTAAACGATGATCATGTTACTCACATAATAGACACTTTAAAATACACACATACACAAACACTACAAGAGGATATACAAAGATTAACAGAATTATGCTAGCATGACAGAAATGCAGGGAGGATCGTTTTAGGTATTAAAGCCGCTGTACCAATTTGTTAGTAAATAAGCGAAAGAAGGAAAGAAAAGCAAGCAAGCAAGAAAGAAAACAGACCCATGCCTGCAGCTGAAACATAGCTCAAGCAGGGAGAGGGCTGGTGCCTTGACCTGATCCCCGAGGCCAGCTCCCAAAAGGACCGGGACCCTGAAGACAGCCTGGTCTATCCGACACCAAGAATGGCTGGCGTCCTTGGTTGTAGGCAAGAGCAGGGTTGGGATGGGGAGACCCCAGGCCCTGCTTCTGGCCTGACCAGCAAGTTCCCAAGCATCAACACCGTGGGCATCAGCACCATCTGAAGTTCAGCCCCCGACCCCAGCACGCTCCTCTGGCTCCCAGGCTGAGCTCACCACGTGGCTCAAGGTCATGACCCTGAGGAGAGTCTCGCTACAGCTCTTCACCAGGCCTTCCGGGAAGCAGGGCAGCAGGTCCTTCAGCAGCGTCAGCATGTGCAGCGTGGTGGTGGCCTCCTTGGAGCCTGGCAGACACGACATAGCTGAGCCTCCAGCCCACCCTCTGCAGTGAGCCCCATCCCAGGCTGGCCTCGGCCCCCACCACCCTGCCGACGACCTGGTTCCCCACCTCCAGACTTCTCAATCTCCTGGATGCAGAACTTGGCAGTGGAAATGGCAGCAGGATGATGGGCAGGGGCTTTTTCACCAAACATGAACTCACTGCCCTTGAGGACCGAGCATACTCCATGCTGCGCAGCCTTCCGGATCTGAGGGGCAAGGAGAGGGGGGCCGGGCCCGGGTCAGCATACGCCCAACCGCACCGACGGCATGCCTCCTCCACGGCCGAAGCTGGACCCAGGCCTGCCCGTGTGCAGACTCCTGAGCTGCGCAGTAAGACAAAGCTCAGCTCCGACCCCTGCTCTCCCGCTAACTCCCCAAATGGCCTCGAGCAAGCCAACCACTTCATCTCTGAGCTGCAGTGTCCTCCTCTTTACTCCAGGGGTAAAGATATCAAGTGTGACCAAGCCAGGCACTGTCCTTGGGGCTGGCAGTCTGGCAGCGACCAGAGCAAACAACCCACACTCTTCTTGGCAGGCAGAAAACAAACACACGTACACTGGAAGGTAAAAGTACTTTGCAGACAAGACAGCAAGGGTTGTTACTTTTTACACAGTGGTCAGGCAAGTGTCACTCCAGTGAAGTGACACTGCAGCAGAGACCTGAGGAAAGTGTGGGACAGGCCTCGTGAATACACAGGGAGGGAGGCATGACCCTACCTGGGGAAGTGCGCTGAGCACCCTGAATGACCGTGGACTGTTGCTACTGCGGGCTATTACGCGCTCTCTGCCCTACATTCTAGGAGGAAATGGGGTGGCTGGCCACCATTCGCTGCACGCCTGCTCTCAGCCAGGAACAGCACCAGCCTGTGAGGGACGCTGGAGTCACCCCACACCCTTGCAGCGAGGTTGGTATTACCAGCCCTACTCTGCCGCTAGGAAACCGAGGCCTGGAGAGCTTAAGTAACCTGCCCAAGGTCACAGCACGAGCGGTGAATGCAGTATCCAACTGAGGTCCATGAGACTCCAAAGCCCCACTCTGCCCCTTCCTGCCACTGTAGCTAAACTTGTCACTGACCAATGAGGCAGCAGGGACTCAGGAGGGCCTGACAGTGAACACCCCTTTTGTAGGATGAGGAGCTGCCTCTCACCTTCTAGGACTAAGCAAAGAAGGTGTCAGAGGCAAAAAGTAAACCTCGGGGCAAGAGCCCAGGCCTCAGGGCAACCTCTCCTACTCCCCCTACTCAGACAGACCAGCCCTAGCCCACTTACTAGAACGGCTGCCCCCCCCCCCATATTCTGGGGGCCCAGCAGCCTCACCTTGGGCTTCGGGTGCACCGTGAAGCTCAGCAGCCCATGGTACACCTGTAGGGTCACGGGGTAGCTCCAGGCCTCCAGGTCCTGCTTCCGCAAAAGGGTGGCCAGGCAGGAGAGGACCTTGAAGACAAAGTCAGAGTCTCTCAGCTTCACCTGCTTCAGCCAGGTGGGAAAAGAGCCCAGGTTCTCACCAATTCCAGAAAATCGCACGGGGATCCATCTGAGGTCCACATAGTGCCTATACCCCTCCCAGGGAGTATCCAAGCTCCAGCCAAATCTGCGGGGCTCTGGAAGACGGCGGAGGGGAAACAGACCGAGACACTAACCCATCGGAGGGCAGAGGTGGAGCCACTGTTGGTCTGGGCTGACATGATGTCCATGAAGGCTTTGGAGGTATCAGAAAACTTCTTAATGAGCACAGGGCTGGGCACGCTGTGCGGGGAGAAGAGACACGGTCAGGACCCCAGGGGGCCTCCTAGCGCAGTTGGAGCAGGCCCAGCCCCGGTCTGAAGGCAGAGGCTAGACAGAGGGAGGCAGTGCTGGCCCAGTCCCTCAGCAAGCGAGCAGGAGTCAGGACAGGAGCCCACCCTTCTGGACACCACTCCAGCGCGCTCTCCGTGGCACCTGAGTTCCGCGCCTCCTCCCTTCCCCACTACCCATTCCCTACTACCCATGAGATGGGCCCTCACCAGCTCACCTCAGTCCTCTCCCTACCTCCCCGCACCTGCAGGCCTCCAGGGGTCCTCTGCCATTGCCTCACGGGAGCAGGGCCGCTCCCTTCCCAGGCGCCGGCGCTCACACTCGGTACAACATCCCAAGCCACCCCAGGAGCCTCATGTTGAAGAACGCCAGCTGGTACTTAACGGGTCCCTTCTCCCCAAGAGACTCCGGGTTCAGACCAGGGGCAGGACTCACCGCTTCAGGACAAGGTTCAGCAGGTAAGCGACAGCAGCCAGAGACTCGGGGGACTCCACTGCCTCTACCGTTGTCATCTGAGGGCCAGACCACAGGGGGTGAGTGGGAAGTGTGTAAGCTGGGCAGATGAGGCGCTGGCGCCACCCTGTGCCCAGCAGGATGGTGATGACCAAGAACACTGGTGTCAGAGGTTCAAATCCTAGCTCTGCCACTGTGTGACTTTGGGCTAGCAACTCAAACTTTCTGTGATTCAGTTCCCTCCTTATAAAACAGAGATAGATAGTAAGTTGTTGCAAGGTTGCACCGAATTCATATGTGTTGATCACAACATCGCCTGGCACATAATAGACCATATGTTACTGTCTAACCTACTTCATTATTCTACAGCAGGGGTTGGAAGGCTTTTTCTGTAAAGGGCCAGATAATAAATATTTTAGGTTTTGCAGGCCATATATGGTCTCGGTTGCATATTCTTTTATGTGTGTTTGAACAATCCTTTAAAAATGTAAAAACCAGGGACACCTGGGTGGCTCAGTCAGTTAAGTGTCTGCCTTTGGCTCATGTCATGATCCCGGGGTCCTGGGATGGAGCCCCACACCACGCTCCTTGCTCAGCGGGAAGCCTGCTTCTCCCTCTGCCTGCCGCTCCCCCTGTTAGTGTGCTCACACGTGCCCACACTCTCTCTGACAAATAAATAAATAAATACAATCTTTAAAAAAAAGAAAAAAGTAAAAACCACTCTTAGCTCTCAGGCTGTACAAAAACAGGCCACGGATCAGATTATTCCCATGGGCCGTAGTCTGCCAACCCCTGTTCCAGAGTAGTGGTTCTCAAACTTTTACACCCTTAGAGTTTTTTTGAAGATACCCCAAAGAGGTTTTGTTTACATAGGTGATATCTACTGATACTTAACATGTTAAAAATTAAAACTGATAAATTTTTAAAATAGAAGCATACGAAAGCACAATTAGCTGTTGAAATAATATCATCAGACATGAGATAACTTCTGGAAAACTCCACAGTACACTCATGAGAGAATGAGAGTGAAAAGCCAAATGATGTTCTAGTATTATTATGAAAATAATTTTGATAGCCCACAAACCCCAGAAAAGGGTCTCAGGACCACCCCACCCATCACTCCGCCCCGGCCACACTTTGCCAACCATTTTTCTAGAGGATCCCCTGGGCCTAACTCAGCTCCATGGATCAGGGAAGAAAAAACAACAGCAACAACAACCAGAGTAGTGGATTTTTGTTCTGTAAGGATAGTGTAGCAAATACCCCCAGCCTTACCAAGCCACCACCTGAGAATGAATGAAGCACTCTGGGTTTTTTTTTTTTTTTTTAAAGTAATCTCTATGTCCATCATGGGGCTTGAACTCACAGGCCCAAGATATCAAGAGTCGTATGCTCTTCCGACTGAGCCAGCCAGGTGCCCCTGAAGCACTTTCGCCCATCCAAGGATGTCCTGCTCTATCTCCTCATGCCAGGGCACCCGTCTTCTCTCTGCAGCTGGAATAACCTGCTGTTCTGGACACCCACTCCCAAGTCACACCTACTCACCAGTGCAGCGAAGTACTCAGTCTCTGTCTCCTTCCCTCCCTGGGAGCGAATCACCTCAGTGACGGCAGCCAGAACAGCACAGATCTGCACGTAAGGGAGAAGGCACCTGTGACATCTATTTTAGGTCCAATCCTGTCCCTGGGCTAGCGTCTTTTCCTTACTCCTTCACAAATTATTCTCCTGACACAGCCTAGAGATAGATAAGATGAACTGCATTCAAAGCCAGGCGTACACACCATAAGGCCTAGCAAACAGGCAGACGTGTCTGCCAAAATTGCACCTCTAAGACTCTGTCTCTTATAGGAATACCTGCACAAAATTGCTAACATTTAGGTACAAGTGTACTCACTGCAGCAACAAACTG